>NW_022196900.1:65912342-65950412 GCF_008632895.1 Mastomys coucha | reverse complement strand
CTGGGAGGGGAGAGCATTTAGGTGAAAGGCCAGGAGTCAGGACTGGGCGTCCATACATGAGTTCAAAGAGAGAGATGAGGAGAGGTCGCTTTGGGAGAGCTTGTAACTTGAAAAGAGCCAGGGGTAGGAGTTTTACCCAATCAAGGTGAAGTTCTTGTGACAGCTTAACAAGAGTGGTTTTTAAAGAGCAGTTAGTTCTTTCTACCTTACCAGAAGATTGAGGGTGATAAGGAATGTGAAAATGCCAGGGAATATCTAGGGTCTTAGATAAGATTTGAGAGACCTGGGAAGTAAATTCAGGGCAATTGTCTGATTGGAGAGAGGTTGGGACACCAAACCGTGGGATGATCTCTCGGAGGAGGAGATCAGAGACTGTCTGAGCCCTTTTGTTAGTAGTTGGAAATGCCTCTACCCACCCTGAGAAGATGTCTACCAAGACCAGGAGGTACTTGGCATGCCTGACAGTGGGCATGTGAGTAAAGTCAAGTTGCCAGTCAGTTCTAGGAAGGGAACCTCTAGCCTGATGGGTAGGAAAAGGGGTGCAACAATACTTTGAGTTGGGGTCAGACTTCTGACAGATTTTGCAAGAAGCAGTGATAGATTTTAAGAAGCTTAAGTCTTCAGGAGTAGGTTGTAGAGAGAGAAAGGATTGAGTTTGGTACCCGGTAGAGTCCAGAAATTGGATGACAACAGGAGAATGGTGTTTAGCAACAGAGGGGGTTCTGGATGTCCCAGACTTGGGGATCTACCTGAGAAGCTTCTGGGTTGTCAGGGTCCACATTGGTATGCTGTAATAAAGCCTTTGTAAGGCGTTCTAAAAATTGAGATGGATTCTCTTGTTTGTCTTGGACAACCTCTTGGAGTTTTTCAAAATTTACTGGCTTTAAGGCCGCTTCTCAGAGCCAATTGGGTATGTGTTGTCTGTCTGGTGAATCTCGTCTGCATGTACTCTCACCTCTTTCCATACTCACCTGTGTTCTTCAGGAAGTAAGTAGTTAAGTCAAGCTGTAAGATTAAGTGATATACTGGAACTTTTTAATAAACTTGGAAGAGTTAGAAGTATAGGACCCCAGCCTGTTTTCTATTTGGGAAAGTTCACTAAGTGAGAACGGAACATGTACTCTGACGAGCCCATCTACTCCAGCAACTTCTCGTAGAGGTAGGATGGTTGTTGGGTCAGGTGTCTTTGAAGAGGAGGGACTTGAAGGTTTGGCTGCAGTCTTAGAGTGGGTGACAGGAAGAGTGAAGGTAGGTGCGAATGTGGGGCATTTGGAGTGGCCCACATCTGGCACAGAAGGGGAGGGGTCTAGAGAGGGAGAACTAGCAGGCTCTGGAGCATCCTGGTGAGGAGGAGAAACTGAGGCAGCACTTTGGGCTTGTGGCGGTGAGGAGACAGGATTACGGCGAAAAGGGGGTGGTTCATTAGCTTGATCTAGCATTGTAGAGTCATCTAGAGGAGGTTGAGGTTGTGTAGATTTCATGGCTAAGAGAAGTTGAGTTGGGGAACAAGAAGAGCACAAGGAGGGATTGGAACGGAGATATATGAATGTTTGAACATAGGGAACCTCCTTCCATTTACCAGTTCGCCGGTAGTATGTATTAAGACCCCTTAAAAGAGCTGGATTTAGGTTGCCATTAAGTGGCTACTTTGAATTCCCATCTAGTTGATATTTAATCCAGACCTTATTGCAGAGATATATTAATTTTGATGCCTTCAAGTCAGGCGTTAGCTTTAAAGATTTGAGATTTTCCAGGAGACATCCCAGTGGGGTGCCTGGAGAAACTGGTCGAAGACATTCTGGAACCCATTGGGGGGTGGTTGGATGTTCGTACCAGCATCCTGAGAACAATCCAAGCGCCAAAAAAGTTAACAGCTGAGGCTAGTGTTTCAAGTCGTCACGAGAAACCCTAGTGGCAATCTAGCAGGGCCGGCGGCCTGCTGTGGGAAGGTAACTCACCCTGGATCCAGGGGTTTGTCGGCTGCAGAGAGCCCGGTGAGAAATAGGAGCGAGAGTTACTTCCGAGGGAAGGGGCACCCAGTGGCAGAACGTCCTAACGTGTATGCCAAGGGGGGCTATACTCCGTAGTTTCCAAGGAGGGTTGGCCAGACCCTATCTGGAAAGTTGGAGGTCCTCCCCCTGACTGATCCTATTAATTAATATGTCGGTGTCTGGTGTTTCTAGCGAGAAGTGGTGAGCAGCTGCCAGGTGAGGGGGCTGCGAACTCACATACCGATAGTGCCCGCTCCCCGAACGGAGCAGCAGCCACAGACTGCCATGATCCCGGGTTTCGGCACCAAAATGATGTGTTTGAGCGGCGGCAGAACGGGTCTGCAAGTATCACACCAGGCCTAGACAGTTCCACGTGTAAGAGGTTTAATTGAGAGGGAGTAGGAGATAGCAGCCCAGAAAGAGAGAGGAGAGAGAGAGAAGAAGAGAGCAAGATGGAGGAAAGTACACACACACACACACACACACACACACACACACACACATATATATATATGTTGTGACATAGCAGTCCAGGTAAAGGTGGGAGCTGAACCCAATGGATTCTGGGAATATGGTGGCTGTTGCCCTGGCAACAGGTCTGTGGACCCGCCCATGTATCGCCACAGGTTCTGAATGCTAACATCAAAGCCATCACAGTCTCCATTCTAGCCTGATCTGAAAGACGATCTGACAAATTGCAACCCACTTCTAGGAGATGGCCTCCTGGGTGGCTCAGACTTTAGTCTTTTCCTTCCCCTTAGTGTGAGATTCCTGTAGGAATTCTAATTTCTTGGGGTGCACTCTTTCCATAGCCCAAGAGAGGGATACAAGTGCCTCTGTAAGAATAGCTTCATTCCTTCCGGGCATGCAGGCTCCACTGAGACAGTGCCTGACACTCGGGCGGGAGCAGTACTGGAATCATCATGTACATCATTCCTGGAGCAAGTGAGGATGCTGATGTGGGGTGAGCCCAGGCATCGGTTCCTCAAAGTCTCCCTAGGGACGATTCTAAGCCCATGCTGAGTTAGAGGAACTTGCCTACAAGAAAGATACTAGACAACCTGGAGAGGGAGGGTGGTAGATTGATGGGATCATCGAAGCCTTGAGTAGAGGGAGACATGGCTTGCACACGAGAGAGAGAGAGAGAGAGAGAGAGAGAGAGAGAGAGAGAGAGAGAGAGAGAGAGAGAGAGAGAGGACAGTAATGTCTGTCAGCCTGCTTAGAATGGCCAGGCTGAGCTGGGTGGTCTTTTTTTCTTTCTCTAAGAGCCACTCTGGGTCTCTGCAGCCCAGCTCTATGTGAAGGATTTTCCTTGGGGACCGGGGTCCCACAGGCTTTACTAGGACAATATTCTTCCTACCAGGAGAGAAATCATGTTCAGAATTTCTTGGGATCCATGTGTCCACAGGAGCCTTTTATCGTCCCTCTGCCCACTCACTTTGGCTAGAACCCCTTCAATCTGGAAAATCCACGTAGTGTGCTTTGCACTGAGGTATTAATTACTTCTCAATTAGCAATTCCCAGGCTGAAGAGCCCAGGGGTCTGGAGAGGCCTAGTGACTTGCACTGTTTGTGCCACCCCACACCTTCACGACACTTACCAACAGTAACTAATTAAACCTCACGAGCCCCTTGGGAGGCAGACCAGCATGCTGTAATGGTCTGTGAGTGCACATGAGCCTCTGCAGCCTGGAACAGGGACCTGGTCAGACAGCCACAGTCAGAGCCCCAGTGTCTGATCTGTCATGCTAGTCAGTCTCCTGGGAGACATTTCAATCAATCAATAGTAATTTACTGGATGCCTTGATTATAGCACACATTGCTAGTTTAGCCCCACAAGTTAGAAAAGTTCACCTTTCTTTCCTTTTCTTTTTTATTTTTTCTTTTCTTTTCTCTCCTTCTTTTTTTCTTTTTCTTTTCTTTTTTTTCTTTTTTTTTTTTTTTTTTTTTTTTTTTTTTTTTTTTTTTTGCTAGTTATCAAAAAGTAAAGTGAAAGAAATGAGCAGCTTGCCTTGTCCCACACACTTGCAAGCCTCCACGCTTCAGTGGCTTTCCCTGGACACGCTTGGATCCTCTTGAGGGTGGCCCTGGTGTTGCTCTTCTCTGCATCCTCAGCATTGCAAAGGGCCATAGGTTTGCTTGGTTTGTGGCTTAACAGATCAACCAAGAGAGGAAGGGACAGCTTGTCTACACCTTGGATGGCTCCTCTGACACAAGAGACATCTCTGTATCCAGAGCCCATGACTTCAAACCAAGAGGGACTCTAAACACGGGTGGAACTTGCAAGAGGAAGTTCACAATAGACTCCCTGGCCACAGCGGTCTAGGGCTTCTGAGGAGATTGTCTTTCAAAGAGGAGGGCACAGTACCTTGTCATGATGTTCATGCATCAGACAAAACTTTAAACTGAAAGCGCTGTGTGAGTAGTGGCAGAAATGTTTTCAGATCGTCCTTTTGTATGATCACCTGTGTAATTAGGCAGTGACTTGTAAGTAATTAGGTGTGATTCTGTATGGAGAATAGTTGAACGATGCCTGGTACCCAGTGTTTAACGGACTCTTACTTACAACTAATACTCCAGTATGGCTCTGCCTGCTGTTCTTCTAGCTGACAGCTCCACTCCCACTCACAGGATTCACTCCTCCAGTTCCTCAGGCCTTTGCCTAACTGTCCCCCTTCCAGCCAGAGTATTCTCTTCCTTGCTACACTCCAAGCCCACCCACAGCATAGCCCGAATACCTTATGCTTCCTCTTCACTTTTCTCTCTAGGACTTGTCACCATTTAACATAGTAGAGGCTTTTGCAATTTGGTGGTTCATCCCCCCCCCCAATCCTTTCCCTACCTTCCTCGTTATAGAATACGAGATACAGTAATGCCTATCCCAGGAGACATCCTTCAGTAGCTAAACAGTACACTAAGTACTTCAGGCTCTGCAGGCCAGATGGTGTTTTTCAAAACTATTCAATTAGATCACTATTTAAGAAAAGTAGCCATAGGAGAGTGTAAACAAATAAGCATGGCTGTGTTTCAATAAAACTTTATTTTTAAAAAAACTGGTGGCAAGCCAAATTCAGCCTGTAGGCTATGGCTTATTCATCCACTGGACTAGATCATTGTGGGGCACATTATAAATGCCTGATAAAACTTTGCTGAATGAATTAAACAGTGAATAAAAGAATGAATGAGGAAAGTGCTACAGTGCCTCACACACAGCTGGTGTTCAATAAATACTCCAATACCCCTTCCTTCCTGATTGACACTTGGGAAATTTAAACAAGATAGGTTATGATAGAGAGAGGTGCTAGGAGAGTGCTGTGTGAGAACTGAGATGTGGGGTCCTTCTAACAAGAGAGGATTTGCAGGGGCATCTGCATGGGTGTTCTCCAGAAAAACAGAAATTATAGGCTGTGTATGCATGTGTGCGCGTGTGTGTGTATGCATGTGCGTGTGCATATGTGTGTGTGTGACATGAATTTGGTTGTCTCAGATGATTATAGAAGTCTGTATGCTCAAAACCTGTGGACTGGGCCAGAAAGAGTAGCTGGTGTCGCAGTTGGAGTCCAAAGGCCTTGCTGAAGTAAATGAAGTCAGTCTTTGTTCTACTCCACTGGTCAAGGCTACACACGTTAGGAAGGCTGTCTACTTTACCCAGAGCAAATACTATTCTCATCTAAATATAGGCTCACAGAAACACCCACAATAGTGTTTGACCAAATATCAGGGCTCTCTAGCTAGCAGAGTCCATACGTGCTAATATCACAAAATATTTGAGACTGGGTAATTTCTAATTGTACTTTGAAAGATTTGTTTTTTTGAGGTTTATTTTTTTAATATTACTTACTGAATGTATATGAGTACACTGTAGCTAACTTCAGACACACCAGAAGAGGGCACTAGATCCCATTACAGATGGTTGTGAGCCACCATGTGGTTGCTGGGAATTGAACTCAGGACCTCTGAAAGAGCAGTCAGTACTCTTAACCATTCAGACACCTCTCCAGTCCTTGAAATTTATTTTTGATTGTGTGCATATGTATCTGTATGTCCTTAAGTGAAGGTGAGCGTAGAGGCAGAGGCATCAGATCCTCCATGGGGCTGTCACAGGCAGTTCAGAGTTGCCCAGTGTGGGCGCTGGGAACCAAACTCAGGCCCTCTGCAAGAGCAGTATGTGCTTTTAACTAAGCCAATTCTCTGTTTCTGGGGTTATTTATTTACATATGTATATACACGTGTATATTTAGGGCATGCATGTGTGAGTCTCCATGGAGGCTAGAGGAAGACATCAGATCCCCTAGAGCTGGGGTTACAGTTATTCTGAGTACCCCAGATGGGTGCTGGGAACCAGACTCAGTCCTCTGAAAGATAAATTAGTCTTAGCTGTTGAGTCATCTCTGCACCCCCCTCCCCCCAGAGACTGAGCAATTTATAAAAAGCAGAGATGTGTGTCTTACATTCCAGGGGCTGGGAAGTGCAATGTCAAAGTACTGGAATTTGATTCTGGGGAAGTGTATTGGATATTTTTCTTATCACTGTGACCAAATGCCTGACAAACACAATTTAAACAAGATGTTAGTAGGTCCTGCAAGCCAGTTCAAGTATCTCTCCCAGAGGTGCCCTGCAAATGTCCCCTTCTTTCGCCCAACCCATGCCGCTTATTATTTTGGTCCTTCAGGGTAGGTGCAGGCAGAGCTGGGTAGCTCAGTCTGTGTGAGCATGCAGTGTCAGCGGCTCAGGCTTCCCTTGGCAGATAGGCAGCAGAGAGCACAGGCCAAATGGGAACTGGATATAGCTATAGCTCACAGATTCACCCATCATAACCTACTTCCACCATCCCGGCCTTGCATCTTGTTGCCGCCTCACCAACCAGCGGAAATAAGGAGGCAACCACGAACTCTTCTCCAAGCAGTTTATTCAGGAACCTTGTACTACAGAATCATTCATTCATTTCTTCTTCTTTCTCTCTTCTTTTTTTTTCTCCCTTCTACTTCTACCCAGCCCCCAGCACTCATGGGTTAAATACTTTCCCTGGTCCCAATCAGCATCGGCTACATGGCAAAACATAATAGGCTGCGGGAAATCATGCCAGCTTGCATCACAAACTGGAGGCACTCAGCTTTTCCAAATAAGGGCTTGTTTATTACAATGCTCTCTGTTCTGGCTGGAGACCAGGTGTTCAATATATAGGGTGGCAGCTGCGGCTCCCCACAGTTCCCCCTTTTTGTTTTAAACGCAACAGGCAAGAGTAGAGGTCTGATCTCCAGTAACCATGAGAAGGACATTGCAATGGCATTACAACCTGGTGGTAATATCTCTTGGCAAAATATCAAACCCGTCTTTGAGAACACGTACAGCTAGTTTGTACTACAAACCGGGCTTAGTTAACATAGCCACTCGGTACGTGCCTCTGTCTTAGGTTATTTATTTGCCAAAGCCCTAACCCGTAGCAGCCAAGTTGGTGCCATGCCTGTCCTATGCCTTTTTCCTGGAGGTGGGACCTGAGGCATCAACCCACATGCAATCAAACGTGCTCTCCAAGAGACCACTAGAAGCTGATCTCTAGTGCAGTACTTAGCCTTGCATCCTGAGTGTGAAGAAGAACATTCAGAATAGTTAACCAAGCCTGTGGAGATTGCCTTGCCTCCAGGGATGCAAATGCTTGCACTACCAAAGCAGCCTGTCATTGCTGCCGGACCCACATACTGCAGATGCACCACAACGCCAATATACTGACAAGGACCAGTAAAGCACCCACGGTTCCAATACCCACCTACTCTTTCAGATGATTCATAGCATGATAGATCCAGGATGTCAATCCACTAGCAAGGACAGGTCAACTCTGGTGGAATTCACGTGGACTATGGCTATGCGAAGATCCTGCAACAGATGATCCATTTCTCTAGACCAATTCCATGTAAGATACATCGACAATTGTCTAGACAAGTTAGCAGCCTGGGTGCGATTTTGATACTGTGCAGAGGTTCCTAACTGTGCTATCTGCCACAAGGTATCCACTTGTTCTTCAACCAGATCCACCCTTTGGTTAAGTACCATAATGCCTCCCTTTAAGTGGGCATTAATACTGGATTGGGTATAGTAGAAGCTATGGCTCCAACTGCCGCGAATGTACCTGGGCATCCTGGCAACCACAGCAAGGGGGAATCTATTTCCATCCCAACATATGGAGTAAAAGCAATCCTGAGGGCTACAATCTAGCTTACTCCTGTTTACTAAGACTAGCATTACTAACTATCAACACAAACTGCACCCAACCACATACAAGGGTCAGAGCAAGGACATAATTTTTTCTGATGCTAATAATCTAACTGAACTTTCAAATATTTCACTAGAACTCCTTTCAAACGAGGCATTTCCTACTGTTCCACCAGCAATCATGGCCATAGGAGAAATACCCGTGCAACTCCCATTCACCCCACTCAGCATTCGGCAGGTGCATCTTGAGGTGGGGCGCTTTTCCTCGTAAGCTGTTCAGGAATCCAAATGGGATCTCAGCAGTCCTGTGGAAACACACAAACAGATCCTCTCGCCCGCGTCAATACTGGATCAGAGTAAGGAGAGCAATAGATATCTTTTCTCTCGGGGTAAGGCCATAGCCTATTCCCCCTTTTTGTTTTAATCTCTAATCGGTTTAAGGGCATGGGCTACATATTGGCCATACCCTGGGGTAAAACCACCCATTGAAATCTTTTATCAGGCTCTTCATGATTAACAGAGGGTAAGGTAAATGCAAATCTAACACTATCTTCAGCGCATAAAGGAATAGAAAAGAATCCTTAATATCTATTACAATTATAGGCCATCTCCTTGGCAGGGCTGATAATAATGGCAATCCTCTTTGAACTGGCCCCATGATCTCCATTTGTCTATTAATAGCTCTTAAATCATACAACAATCGCCATTTTCCTGATTTTTTCTTTATTACAAAAATAGGGGTATTCCAAGGTGAAACCGAGGGTTTGATATGCCCCAATTCAAGCTGTTCTTATACGAGGTGAGCTGCAGCCATCAATTTTTCAGAGGACAAAGGCCACTGAGGAACCCACACTGGTTCCTCTGTCTTCCAAGTGATAGGTATACCTTCCTTAGTGGCCCCTAGGAAAAAACCCAGCCCCTGCCTCCCTTCATGTGGCTGAGCAATAATAGGGGACTTTTGGCCTTGCAAATACTTCCCTAGGCCAAAGGAAGGATGATATCCCATGGCCTGCATAATACCACGAGAAGTCTAAGTATAATTTCCTTCATTAGTTAATGTAAATCCCATTTCTAATAATAGATCTCGTCCCCATAATGATACCGGAAGTTCAAGTACAAACGGCTGGATTTTCCCTGAATGTCCCTCTGCATCTTCCCAGGGCAATTCTCTTGCACTCATGGTGGGGGTTTTTGCATAACCTAATCCTTGGAGAGTTTGAAAGAACTCTTGAAGAGGCCATCCCTTAGGCCAATCCTTCTTTGCTATAATACTTCTATCAGCACCAGTATCAAGAAGCCCTAAAATTTTCTTCCCATCCACTCTTATCTCCAAAAGAGGACGTTGATCCAGGTGTAGGCTTACAAAGACTCCATCTGATCCCGTAGAACCAAACCCTCCTTTTCCTCGTTCTTTATTTTGTGATGGAAACATTTCATGACAACTGGGAAGAATAAGAACCTGAGCTAATCTATCTCCGGGGAAGATGGAAACAATCCCTCAGGAGGAGGAAATCATAATCTTGACAACCCCAGTATAATCACAATCTATGACACCAGGATGAATAACTAACCCCTTTAATGCTGATGATGAACGGCCAATTAGTAACCCCACTGTTCCCTTGGGGAGTGGACCTTGGAAATCTGTTTCTATTAACTGAACGCCCATCTGAGGGGTTAGTACGAATCTGGTGGAAGAGCAGAGGTCCAATCCTGCGCTCCCCTTAGTGGCTCTCCGTGCTAGTTGGGATGCTGCAGGGTTGGCCAATTCCCCTCTGGCTTGCTCTCCATTGCCCCATATACTTGTGGGCCCTGCGGGTGAGGGCCCCGCTGCCCGTTTTTTGACCTGGCTCCACCATAGCCTGTAGTAAGTGGTTGTCCATTAATATCTTTCACTGATCTGCATTCATTGGCCCAATGATTTCCCTTTTTACATCTTGGACACAATCTAGGTTGTTTTGGATGGTCCTGCGCAGCCCCTGTTTCTGCCCTTTTTCCTCTATTGGGACACTGCCTTTTAAGGTGTCACAGTTGTCCACACCGAAAGCATGTACCTGGGTTCCGCTTGTTACCTTGCGTTATCTGCATAACCGCAGCAGCAAGGCCTGCATTAGTTAATGGACTGCCCAGTTCCCTACATACTTTCATCCAAGCTTCAAGTCCCTTATGTTTGTAGGGAGTTATGGCAGCCTTGCATTCCTTGGTACATTGCTCATAAACTAATTGCTTAATCAGCGGCATGGCGGCATCTGGGTCTCCAAAAATCCTTCCAGCTGCTTCTACCATTCTAGCTACAAAATCTGAAAAGGGGTCCATGGGTCCCTGAATAATTTTAGTCAAATTTCCTGCAACTTCTCCCTTGTTAGGCAATGATTTCCATGCTCTTGTAGCAAGCATATTAACTTGCTCATATACCTGCGGCGGATATCCAATTTGCTGCTGCGCAAACCTGCCCTGTCCCAAAAACATATTCAAATCCCAGGCAGGATTACCAGCTGCTTGATTAGCAGCAGCCTGTTCATTGGCATATTCTATTACAGGCGGCCCTGGGCCTGTGGGCTACACCCTAACAGTGGACTTCTCCATTATCTGTACTAGCTTCTCAAGTTCCCCTTCAGAGTCCAAGCCACTTTCATCAGTCTGATTCTCAGACTTTGCTGCCTCTCTTCCTTCAGCTGTTCTAACACTTCCTGTCCCTTCTCTACTGCTTTAGAACACACTTTATTCTCCAAGCAGCTCCTAATCAGTTTCCAGATTGGTCGCACTCCACCTTTTATGATTCCTTCCTCTCAGGCAAAATCCAGATCTCTCCCTAATTCATCCCAGCTGGACAGCATCAGGTGACCCGACACTGTGAACCAAGGGCAGCAATATCTACCTCTGACAGAAATCTTTCTAGGGTTTCTCTCTTCAATTCTATCTTTTTTGCTTTTAATAGCTCCTTAAGAGCAACAAACACGGGGCAAGATTGCGAGTTCTCCATACTATCACTTTTGATTCACCCTTAACAGGACTTTATCGCTTCAACCCGGAGACCTTATTGCCTCTTTACAGAGGTCCTTATTCACCCTTAATGGGACTTTATTGCTCCAACCTGGAGACCTTATTGCCTCTTTACCAAGGTCCTTCCCTTTTCGTCCCACCTTACCTGGGAACTTACCAGTCGACTGCCTTGACTGCAAAGAGTTCTGAGCCGTAGAAGATTTCCCCGTACGGGCCACCATTTGTACGGGCCACCATTTGTTGCCGCCTCACTGACCAGCGGAAATAAAGAGGCAACCACGAACTCTTCTCCAAGCAGTTTATTCAGGAACCTTGTACTACAGAATCATTCATTCATTTCTTCTTCTTTCTCTCTTCTTTCTTTTTCTCCCTTCTACTTCTACCCAGCCCCCAGCACTCGTGGGTTAAATACTTTCCCTGGTCCCAATCAGCATCGGCTACATGGCAAAACATAATAGGCTGAGGGAAATCACGCCAGCTTGCATCACAAACTGGAGGCACTCAGATTTTCCAAATAAGGGCTTGTTTATCACAATGCTCTCTGCTCTGGCCAGAGACCAGGTGCCAAATATATAGGGTGGCAGCTGCGGCTCCCCACAGCATCTCACCTAAAAGTTCCTTCAAAATAGCACCACAGATTGGGGACCCAGTGTTAAAATAAAATGAGCCTGGTCTTGGGTTAGGGTCCAGTTGTATCCAGCTTAATCTTTGCACTCTGTGTAGACCATGAGTGCTCCCAAAACTACCAGGCTTTCTGTAAGGAATGTGGCAAGCAGCACTCTCCAAACACAGCCTCCACCTCCTCCAGGACTCTCTACCTAACAGATGCTTGCATTCCAGGCAGACCTGGGAAGAGACTGGCTCTAGCTGGGCGGGACTGAGAGCAGAGGCAGGGAAGTGATAGCTGGGGTTGGGCATGAGGGTAGCTGTCAGGGTTTGAGGGTAGATTTAGAACAGGTGTGAAACCTGATGTGAGCAGCTTGGTGTGGCAAAAGCTGAAAGAGGTTAACTGTTTCTGTTCTCATCAGCAAGCCTGCCAGTGACTTTGGGCCCCAAGAACTGGGGCAGGGGGTGGGGTGGGGAGGGGAGTAGGGGGGCTCTTGTGGGAAGCTCATCTGTCCGTCTACAGTTCTGGGGATCTGTTTCCATCTGAGCTTGACCTTGGACAAGTCTTTGGGCCTTAGTTTTCTACTCATGGAATTGGGGAGTTGGCATGATGCCGAGAAGGAGGTACAAAGGCTGAACTTAAGACCTCAAGGGTCCCTGGGACACAGTCCTGGCCACAACATCCATGACTATCTTGCAGTGGGGCAGGTGGGGCTCATGAGAGATGGCAGAAGGCAAAGGACTTCCTGGGGTGGGGATGCCTCTGAGCTGAGCACTCAGGATAGAAATGACTGGGGAAAGCCGGAGATGAAGTAAGGTGTGGAAAGGTAAGTGGTTAGACAGCTTGGGAGCAGAGATGGGGTGGACAGGATCCAATTAGTCTTGGGTAGAGAAGGGAAGGCTGGGCAGGTGGAAGAGAAGAGGTTCTGGTCTTCTGTGCTGTCTATTGATGGGTTGTGTCCTGGCTTCTACAGCAGCGAGGAGAAGAGTGAAGCAGAGAGTGTCACCATCCAAATTGTGAGCCGTCAGGAGCCATGAGGTGGAAAGTAGTATCGCGAGTATGTGCGACCAGCACTCCTAGAATCTGTGAAGAACTTACTGTAGAATTTGGGGCTAAGGCAGCTCTTGTGTGGCCCCAGCCATTCTATGATTTAAAGAAGTGCCTCTCATCACGACCCCCTCAGGGATCACATATCAGATATTTACATTAGGATTCATAACAGTAGCAAAATTACAGTTATAAAGTGACAATGAGATCATTTTATGGTTGGGGGAGTTCACCACAACATGAGGAAGTGTATTAAAGGGTTACAGCATTAGGAAGGTCGAGAGCCACTGATTTAGAGGCTTTTGGGGAGGGGGTTGGCAGGCAAATTTCTTCATTTGCAATGGTGAGTGTGAGTGTGTAAGATTCCTAGATTTCCTCCCATTCCTAGAAGGTTTAAGATAGAGACAGGTGGAGGCCCCAAAGGGGGTACATCTGTAAGTCCCACTAACAGCAAAGAAATCAAGTAAAGGTGTTTCTAATGAGTTTTATTTCAAGGTCTTTGGGAAGCCTTCCAAGGAGGCTGACCAAAGCAGGGGCCTGCTGGAAGTGGGTGGAGAGGTAGGAACTGGCTCTGAGCACCTGGGTTTAAGTCAGGACCCTGCCTGGCTCCAGGCACAGTGCCACCTTGGCCTGGTTTAGCCGGCCTTTTCCGGCTGCAGGACTTGAAATCCACTTAGCTAAACATTCAATGTGGCCCTTGGGAATCCAGTAGTAGTCACTTAGGCATCAGGGATAGAAAGTTACTTCTGAGACAGCTATCTTTTTCTGTCAGGAGACTCCAGCCCTGCTATTTTCTCTGCATGTTTGCAAAACTCTTTCCCTCAAGCCGGCAGTTTTCCAGGGACCTCTCATGCCTGCCCCAGACTTTCCTACAAGTGCTCACTTTCTGCCCTATGGGTATTTCAAATTGATAAAACGTTTCAAAATACCCATTCACAATTTCAGAGCGGGGCAGGGGATCTGCTTTGATTCCCCTACTCCAACCCCTGTGTGGGAACCGAATCCAGGGCCTCATGCTTGCTATGAAAGCCTTCTGTTAAACTATAGTCCCTGTGCAGAAAACATTCTGGCCCTGCTCACTCTGCCTGGTGGCTTGTCTTGGGTGCTGTGTCTAGATCCAGTCATCTGGGTTGGACCTCTTTGGGATGGTGCCTCCACAGGGTGTCAGAACCAGTCTCAGGAGGATGCTTTGCTTTTGGATGGCCCTCCAGCGTCCTCACCCTCGTGCTCCATGGTCTCAAAGAGCAACCGTACCAGTGCTGGCCGTCCCTGGCCTACTAAGGCCCGGGCCAGGCCCAGGACCTCTTCCGTGTGGCCACGCCACACTCGCTGCAGCTCCTGGCGCAGGCGTGCTGCTGGATATTTGCTCTGGGCATGGCGCAGCCAGACGTCCACTTCGTACCCCACCTCGCCATCGCTCAGCTGCGCCTGGCTCCACTGGGCCAGCAGGGCCTCAAGCAGGCAGCCGAAGCCCTCGGTATGGCTGGATCCCTCATCGTCCAGCTCCACTGCACGCTTGAAGCAGACCGCAGCGTTGGCGTCCTCACCCTGGACACGTAGGCATTTGCCGCGCAGCAGTTGCAGCTCCGGCAGCGTGTCGCCTAGCTCCAACTCACCAGCCTTCGCCAGGAAGACCAGAGCCTGGTTAAGCGCAGCCTCGTCCACTGCCAGCAGCTCCCGCATGGCATCCACACCCATGTAGTAGTAAACCTGGGGCCGGGGGAGGGAGCCTGAAAATGAGAGGCTGCACCCGGGTTCTAGTCCCAGTCCCTTCCTACCTAACCGTACCACCTTGAACAAGCCCTTCCAGGCACAATTAAACATGGTCACCTTTGATAGCCCTTCCCTGAGCACATCATAGGCAGACTGCTAAGAGGGGTAGGGAGGGATGGGGAGGGGTGGGGAGGGTTGAGGAGGAAGGCTTCTGAACACCATACACACATTATTACATCTATTCCATGCGGCACTGGAGGAAGGAGGCAGGGTGGACACCATTCACTCCATTCTGTCCTCAGTGCCCAGACGGCCCTTGTCTTTCTTACCTGACTGATATCTAGGTAGGTCCTGAGGCCTGGACACACCTTGACCACTTCCTCAAGGTCAGCTTTGGCACAGGCCAGGTGGTTCCGGTCAGGCATACCCCCGAGCCCCAGCTTGGCACGTTCTAGGTCATGGACATAGGCTCTGATTCGGACCTGCAGTAGAGGGGTGACTTAGAGGAAGTCCTCCACACAAGACAGCTGCCTTTTTTATTTTTTTTAATCCAAAGAAAAAAGCCAGATTGCTTCTCAGCAGCAACCAGGGCCATTCTGTGTGGCTGCAGAAAGCCTGCCATCCCAGGCTGGGATCCAGGAGTCTTAGTTCTGTGCGAGCTAGGGTAACCACTCCCTGTTCTGAGCCTGTCTCTCTGCTTATATAGTGAGGAGATGGATGAATGAAGAACATTCATTCATTCATTCATTCAGTGCCCCCCACAATCAGCTGGTAAAAGTTTCATATCACCTAAATGCTGTTTTCTAAGCTGAAAACTTAGCAACTCACAAAACCTACTATGTGCCAGGCACTGAGGAGACACTGACTGAGAACAAAAGGACAAAGTCTCTGCTCCTGGGCTGGTTGTTAGTAGGGAGAATAATAAACACAATAAATAGTGAGCAGTGTGTTCTGTGTTAGGAAGGAAAAACAAAACAGGAGGGAACAGAAAATCCTGGCAAGCACTTTGACAGTTTCAGTAAGAGGTCTCTAGAAGGAAGCTGAGGTTTTGCGAGGCCCACAGGAAAGGATCGAAAAAGCCAACTGGATATCGATGAGGAGAGCGCTCTAGGAGATCCAGGCCAGTGAGCTGGAAGAAAGCAAGAGAGTGTTGGGCAGAGCTATCTCAGCCAGATCTGGGCTCCTGGGCCACACAATGGGCTGAAGCTTCCACCTTGACCTATCCATCCCTTCTGTTGTAGTCCTCCTTGCTCTGATCGTCTCAGTAGCAAGTGTGACCTTGGGAACCACGGGGAGCAGAGGGAAGAGATATGGCTGCCATTCTCACAAAGTGAATGCAGGACCCCAAGGAAGCTACCTGCCTCCCTGGGCCATGTCCCATCCACAGACTGGCATATGTTTTACCTCCTGGGGTGATTCTTGGGGAGATTAAACCAGAGCACCGCATAAAAGGTTTCTGTAAGGGCTACCTTCTGGTTTTACAGGGAGCATCCTCGTTTTCAGTAACAGTTTTATCAGCTGCAGGGAAGAACTTTTCTGGCTTTTCCCACAGCCATGATGACCCAACCAGCAGCACATTGGATACCAGGTCAAGTGTAAGGTAGTAAAGAAGATAAGGGGTGGGGTTGGGGTCCTTATTGGCTTGGAGAAAATGATTTCAGGGGTGCAGATGTGGCCTCAAGCAGCAGGGTCCTGTGGGGGTGCCAGAGGTGGAGCTGGGCCCAGCAAGGAGAACCAAGAGAGGCAGCTCTTACGTCAGGGTGTGACTGGCAGCATTGGGGACACAGTGTAGCCCATTCTCTCAAGAGACAGTGAAGCTGCTAAAATGGATCTAATAATAGCAATCGTTCAGTCAGGAGTGAACTCCTCAGATGTGCTGGCTTTCATGTTTACACACAGTACCAAACTTAAGTTTCTTAGCTCAAAGCACTATCAGGTGTCTAGATGGTTCCCAAGCCCTCCACGAGATTCCAGGGCACTGGCACCAGGATCTTTTGCCCTTGATCTTTGGCCTCTTGTTCCTGGTGGCAGGATGAGGTGGGGCTGCAGGCTGACTCACCTTGGCCCTGGTGCAGTATGCCTGCCAGTTGAGCTGTGGGTCTGTAAGTACAGCAAGAGCCATGTTGCAGGTTCCTACGGCCATGTCCTGCTTTCCCAGGAAGTGGAAGATTTTGGCCAGGCGATTCAGGACGGGAGGTTGGTTCTTGGCGATCTCGATGGCCTAAGAAGGGAGGGAGGGAGGAATATGGCACGAAGCTGTACCACCATAGCCACGGTTCCTACCTACCCATGGCCAGCATTCCACCTGGCTC
Organism: Mastomys coucha; assembly: GCF_008632895.1. Taxonomy (NCBI): domain Eukaryota; kingdom Metazoa; phylum Chordata; class Mammalia; order Rodentia; family Muridae; genus Mastomys; species Mastomys coucha. Next base: position 65,933,533 of record NW_022196900.1, on the reverse strand, counting down.
AGTCATCCAGCAACCATAGAGGACCCTACACTTTTGGGCAAGGCTACCAGCCCCCAATCCCTTGGAGGCACATTCTGAAGCCTTTCTTCCATTGGCTTGGGGTTATTAAGGGGTAGGATCAGGGTCAGCTGCTTTCTCTCTCCTCATACTTATGGGACTTCCAGCCAAGCCAAGCTCTTCCCAGCAATGTTGGTATTGATCGATACCTGTTCTAAGTGACTTGTCTCAGGGCTGCATGACCTGAGAGCAGGGCCAGTAAGGAGATCCCAGGAAACCTTGCATCTCTACTAAGCTGCTGGGGGTGAGAGAGGGGAAACATGGCCGAGGGACAGGTGTGGATACAGGCTCCCAGAGGAACTGTTCCAGGGTCCATTTCAAGGCTGGAGGGATGGGCGTGGACCACTTTAGGTGGGGAGGGTATTGGTCTTGGGCAGAACCGAGCAGGCATAGGGGAACTGTGCTTTGGGTGGGGAGAGATGGAGATGGCGGGCTGGAGTAGAGTCCTTTCTGGGTGGGTCACACAGTGGGGTTGGCCCAGAGAAGCAGACGGCTTTGGGGGAGATGTGGGAGACCCAGTTTGCAAAGTAGGTGTACCTAGGCCACATACATACCTTGCCAAAGCAGTCCAGGGGCTCCGTGCCCGAGTACCCACATTCGTGGACACCCATGGGTGTGGTAGAAAAGGTGTCTTTCCTCTCCAGCAGCATGCCGACATAGCACCAGGCCAGAGCTGGGGGAGGGCCAGAGAGAGGCTCTAGGGAGCAGTTGGGGCAGGGAGAGCCCCAGCGTATGGGGGCCAGCTCCTTCTCTGTAGGCATCAGCCCCCATGAAGACAAAGGGGCAATAGCATGAGCCAGGGACAGAGGAGAAAAAAGGTGGAGGAAAGATATAGGGTGTCACACAGAGGGTGTGACATGATTCATTCTTGTGTACGGTCTTTTGTGTCCCAGCATGTCACACAAGAGATGTCAATTCAGGGTTTTAGCTCTCCTGGCCTCTGGGGTATGGTGTGTGTGTGTGTGTGTGTGTGTGTGTGTGTGTGTGTGTGTGTATGTGTGTGTGTATGTGTGTGCCTGTATATCTGTGTGTGTCTGTATGTGTATGTCTGTGTGTGTGTATGTCTGTGTGTGTCTGTATGTGTGTATGCCTGTGTATGTCTGTGTGTCTGTGTGTGTGTATGCCTGTATATCTGTGTGTGTCTGTGTGTGTATGTCTGTGTGTGTTTGTGTGTGTGTATGTCTGTGTATGTCTGTGTGTATCTGTCTATGTGTGTCTCTGTGTGTGTATGTCTGTGTGTATCTGTATGTGTATGTGTATATGTGTGTGTATGTGTGTATGTCTCTGTGTGTGTGTGTGTGTCTGTGCTTGGGTGTGTGTCTGTGCTTGTGTGTATGTCTGTCTGTGTGTCTGTGTGTATACCTGTGCATGGCCGTGTGTGTGTATGTCTGTGTGTGTCTCTGTGTGTGTATGTCTGTGTGTATCTGTATGTGTATGTGTGTGTATATGTGTGTATGTCTCTGTGTGTGTGTGTCTGTGTTTGGGTGTGTGTCTGTGCTTGTGTGTATGTATGTCTGTGTGTCTATGTGTATGTCTGTGTGTTTGTGTGTGTGTGTATGTGTGTTTGTTCCTGTGATTGCTGTGACCCACTGTCTCCATCATAGCCTTCTTCCCTAACCACAGATGGGGATGGGGGAAGGTGGTAGGGACACATGCTACACAATCCAAGATATGGGTCCATGTCCTTGCCTGCTTGGTGGGTTTTTAAAAAAGATTTATTTATTTATTATATATAAGTACACTGTAGCTGTCTTCAGACACTTTTTCTTCTCTCTCTAGTCCTGCTTGCTCTGGCCCAAAGATTTCTTTATTTATTAGATGGGGTTTCTTTGTTTGTTTGTTTGTTTGTTTCGAGACAGGATTTCTCTATATAGCCCTGGCTGTCCTGGAACTTACTCCGTAGACCAGGCTGGTCTTAAACTCCGAAATCCATCTGCCTCTGCTCCCATGTGCTGGGATTAAAGGCGTGTGCCACCACTACCTGGCTATTTATTATATGTAAGTATACTGTAGCTGTCTTCAGACACATCAGAAGAGGGCATCAGATCTCATTACTGATGGTTGTGAACCACCATGTGGTTGCTGGGATTTGAAATCAGGACCTTCAGAAGAGCAGTCAGTGCTCTTAACCTCTGAGCCATCTCTCCAACCCCCTTTGTTTTGTTTTGTGGCAGTTTTACTATGCAGCACAGGCTAGCTTAGCAATCTGGGCCTTCCTGCCTCAGTTTCCTGACTATAGAGGCAAAAGGCCCCAAATAATAGCAAATCCCTAACCCTTTACAGTCTAGCCACAACCTTTGCAGCCTGGCCTCAAGTGTGACCTGTGATAGCTAATCCCCAAAGACCCCAGGGCTCCTCACATCAATGGCCACTCTCAAAACAACCTACTGTAAAGGTTACTACTAAACCAGATGACATAGGTGCAGCTGCCCCACTCACACATAGCACCCACACAAATGGCTCATGAAATGGCCAAGTAACACCCCCTTCAACTGCTATAAAAGAAAAACTCTCGAAAACAAACAAACAAACGAAAAAACAAAAAAAACAAAAAAACAAAAAAAAGAAAGAAAGAAACTCTCGCTGGGCAATGGTAGTACACATCTTTAATCCCAGCACTTGGGAGGCAGAGGCAGGTGGATTTCTGAGTTCGAGGCCAGCCTGGTCTACAGAGTAAGTTCTAGGACAGCCAGGGCTACACAGAGAAACCCTGTCTTGAAAAAGCCCAAAACAAAACAAAACAAAACAACAGCAACAACAACCCTCCCCCTCAGTAGTTAATCTCTCTGGAAGTTCCCCACCACTTGCTTGAAGTGTATTTCAGTCTGCTCTCTCCTCTCCTGTCCCCGTGTTAGTGAGTTCTTTTACCGATAGTGTCCAAGCCTTCTGTAAGCTGCTTCACATGCCGCTCAGGGCTGGGACCAGAGTCTGGTGTCACATCTGGGACTGCTCTACCCTACTGTTGCATTATTTATTGGGACAAGGAGCCTGGGTTTCCTTGGGTTAACAATACAATTGTAAGATGAGCCAAGGTGAGGCAAAAAGAGAGACAGCGCTAGAGACAGACAGAACTATCGCCAGGTACAGGAGAGCAGGACAGAGGCTACTCTTCAACCCTGCCCGCCTGGAGTTCCCACCTTGGTGTCGCGAGTCTGAGGACTTGAGGACTTCACTGAGCAAGGCCAGAGTACGGTTGAAGGCTGGCAGCCTCTTCTGCTCCTCGATGCCCATCTCCAGAAAGATGCCATCCAGCCTATGGGCAGGAAAGGGTTGTGGCGCCTACCCACCCCTCCCATCCATCCCCAGAGTGTTGCCATGGTGCCCACAGGCTCCTTGCCGATGGGAAGGTCCACCCACCTCTGCTCCATCTTCTGCCCGGCTTCCGGGCCACACCCCTTCCACCATCCCCAACCCACCTCCAGATGCAGGCCTGACCTGATGAAGAGCGTTGCCATGGTGAAGTACCAGCTCCTTTTCTCTTCTATTGGGATCTAGGAAGCAAAGAATGGGCACGCTGTGTGGCAGCTATTGAGATACCCAGGTCATTGTCTATAAGTCCCCACACTTGTGAGCTTGAAGAGGCAACAGGTACAGTGGGGAGGCCTTTGACCTGCAACAGCCCTGATGGCAGTGCCTTGCTGGGCAGCCTTAGGCAAAGTGCTTTTCTCTGATCTAAGGGTGTTGGAGACTAGCCACATGAGCCCCCGGTAACGAAGAGTGGCTGGGGAACACCGTTTCCGTTCTCCAGCTAACTCTACCACCCTGGCTCCCCCAGAGCAGCTGGGATCTTCTTCCTTCCAGCTATTTCTTCTTCCCCCTGGCTCTGGCTCACTTCCATCTTCCCGAGAAAGCCTTCCTGGGGATGTTAAGTGAGTCTGTTCAGCTTGGCCTCCCTGAATATTTTCTCATTATTATTCTTGCCAGCCTCACTGTGCATTTAGACTGACTTGGGCACTAGATAAAATATTTATGCTGCTATTTAAGGGAGTAGCTCTTCCTGCCTTGGGAAGGAATTTTAATGAAAACCAATAAAATCCCCAGTGCATGTCGGCAACTCTGCCTCTGGCTCTTGACCCTCCCTCCACATTCATCTCCCCATCCCCTCTTCTGCCTTCCCTGCTCAGGAACTCACTCCCCCTCAATACCTCCCCCTGCACCCCTTTGCTCCAGCAACATTCTAATCAGCCAGCATTTCTGAGGTGTTGTAGGGAGGTGGCCTCAAATGACAATGCCAGGTTCACAAGCTGGCTGGGGAGATAGGCCTGGGTATTGGAGAGGCCTGGGGTGTGTGACAGGATTCTCATGCAATTGCCTGGATCGCACAGCAAGCCTAGCACCCAGGTGTTAGCCCCACTTTACTGGTGAATACAGTGAGGTGCAGAGAGGTAACATGACTTGCCCAGGATAGCACAGATGGAGATGGCAGAGCTGATGTTTGTTTAGCTCCATAGCCCATGCTCTGGTTACCATACTAGGCTGTCAGACCCTGGAGGAGGAGCAGAGTCTGATCAAGGCCCAGAGATGCAGGCCATCTGTGTAGGATGATGTGTCACTCCCAGCTGGGCTTTCTTTCTTTCTGGCTTTTTTTTTTTTTTTGAGACAGGGTTCTCTGTGTAGCCCTGGCTGTCCTGGAATTCTCTTTGTAGACCAGGTTGGCCTTGAACTCAGAGATCCTCCTGCTTCTGCCTCCTAAATGTTGGGATTAAAGGTGTGTTGGCATTACTTCCTGGCTAAAGGATATATTTTCAAGCTGGGTCTTGAGTAGGCAGTGACACTTCAGAGAGTGGGACAGGGACCAGGGTATCTGGTGGAAAGGAGGCTGGCTTGAGCAGATGCATGGGATGTTTGGAAATGAGTAACCTGGAGGACAAAGAATTCTGTGTGAGCGAGGTGGAGGGATCCAGAGCCAGTGAATGGGACCTTAGGTAAATCAATCTCTCTCTCTCTCTCTCTCTCTCTCTCTCTCTCTCTCTCTCTCTCTCTCTCTCTCTCTCTCTCTCTCTCTCTCTCTCTCTCTCTCTCTCTCTCTCTCTCTCTCTCTGTCTCTCTCTCTCTGTCTCTCTCTCTCTCTCTCTCTCTCTCTCTCTCTGTGTGTGTGTGTGTGTGTGTGTGTGTGTGTGTGTGAAGGAGACATCATCATCATGCATCTGAACTCCAGAGTGGTATGACAATGTATTGGGATAGGGCCAGGAAACCTGCACCCTGGAGAGGCCTGCTGTGTTTCTTAGTTTGTGTTGCCTCTGATCGTTTGCATGGTCCAAGGCTGGACAGTGAAGACAGAAGAAGGAAGATGGGTCTCATCTTGAAGGGCTTTGGCCTGGCAGGAAAGCCAGGTATAAATACACAATTAGAACAGAAAGGATACAGGAGCCATGGGAGACTGTAAGAGATGCTCTCTCTAACCCAGAAGTTTCTCCAAGCCTTTCTGGAGAAGAGGCACTAGAACAGGGTCATCAAGAAGAGAGGGACCCATAGCCGGGAGGTAGTGGGAGGGACCCATAGCCGGGAGGTAGTGGGAGGGACCCATAGCCGGGAGGTAGTGGTGCACACCTTTAATCCCAGCATTTGGGAGGCAGAGGCAGGTGGATTTCTGAGTTCAAGGCCAGCCTGGTCTACAGTGTGAGTTCCAGGACAGCCAGGCCTACACAGAGAAACCCTGTCTCAAAAAACCAAAAAAAAAAGACGACGAAGAAGAAGAAGGAGGAGGAGGAGGAAGAAGAGGAGGAGAAGAAGAAGAAGAGGAAGAAGAAGAAGAAGAGTGGGACCCACCCAGAAGGATATAATGAGAAAAACTGTTCCAAGAGAACTGGTCATTGTGGGCAGAAGTTCATGTAAGATCGGAGTAAACAGGGACATCTCAGAAAAACACCGGGAGGCTAGGAATTTCCTTAATAAGATAAGCTCAGGAACTTTAGGAAGGTAGCAGAACTCTCCAGAAGGGAAAGGCTAATTAACACTCCTCAGATCACAGGGTGAGAAACTACCTGCAGGTGGGGGCACATTCCAAAGGGTGGACCTTTGCCCACCTTCAGACAAGGGAAGTCCTTGCCACTGCATTTCCCTTAAGACCAATTAGTTTAAAAAGTCACACTGTTCTACCAGTTACATTGTGTCTAATGGCTGCTGCCCTGAAAATTGTATAAAAGCTCACTGAATAAGTTGTGTGGGGTTGCCTCCTTTCCTGAGGGTCAGGGATGGCCTCGGTGCACTGAAATAAAAATCCTCATGTTCTTTGCATCGGTCAGGCTCCATATGATTTACTCAGGGGGTCTCTGGTAAGCTAAGGCTCATCAGGGTCTTACATTCAGAGATGTAGGGGAGTGGTGTGTGGTGTCTACATGTGACCAGGGTTGGAACCCCTAGCCCAGGGAATTGGGGAATCAGCAGGGAATATCAGGAAGGTCCCAAAATACTAGGTTTAGAATTTGGAGCCCATCTGTGAGGCAGTGGGGAGCCATAGCAGGGGTTAGAGCTGGGTAGTCCCAACTTCCCACATGTAGGAAGGAGGCCCTACGCTTCCTTCCATGACCCGGTGACAAGAGATGAGGCCAACACTGGAGCTGATGGGATGGATTCTGGCTTGGAATGAGCAGATCAGGGGCTGGTGGCTCACACACCTGAGTGGTCCAACTGGGTGACGGTAGGGATGAATACTTAGGAGCTGCATCCTTAATGGCAAAAGAAGAGAGTGTTCCATGCCTCTGGGGCCTGTGTGGGTGGGTCCCTCCTTAGGCACTCATTCCATCTCTCCTGGGGTGGGGGGCCTGGGGGATGCTTTGTCTAGCGTAATCTGTTTCAATACCCCAAAGAGCCATAGGATTTCAGGGCCTAGAGCCTGAAGATAATTCACCTACCTCTCCCCATTCCCCCTTCTCTAGAGTACAAAGTATCTTTCTTACAGCCAGTGTTGGATCTGTTTTGTTTGCTTTGCTTTGAGATAGTGTCTCAGTATGCAGCCTAATCCTGGACTTGTTGTGTAGCCCAGGGTAGCTTCAGACGTGTAACCCCATTCACTGCCTTTGAGCAGGGCTCTTCTTGCTGTGTGACACTATGTTCGTTGGCATTATACCCCCAAACCACATGGTCTGTGAATGACAGAGCTGGGAGTTAAACTCCTTCCTCCGTGGTCCTAGCCTCTAGTCTATTCCACAACACCATTATCGCCTTATCCTATATCCAGGGACACTGAGACCAGAGAGGCAGAGGGACTCCATGTGAGTTTACAAGTCAGCCCTTCCCCCCACCAGCCCTGCCCACTGTCAACATCCTCCAGTTTCTAACCCGGTTACGGTTTTCATGATGGGAGCAATATCGCCACCTGGTGGTGCTATCCCTGAATTGCAGGAGCAGCTCTCAGCCTCTTCTCTCTCCCTACCCACCAAATTTGGAGCCTAAACTGATTTTCAAAAATGTAGCTATCTGAATGGCACATGTGACAAATCTCAAACGTAGCTCTAAGCAGATCGTACTTGTGAGTGGGCTTTCGGCTTCAGGCTGGTGTCTGAGTTATGGATGGGGTTAGTGGCCATGGAGTGGAGGCCTCAGAGTGCCGCTGGGTTCCTCAGCATCCAGAAGAAGCTCCTGGATGCTATTCCTTCCGCGGTACAATGCCAGCCTGAAAATAGCCTGTCCCTTTAAAAATCCTGGCTGTTTTGGAAGTAGCAGCTGAAGCTGTTACCAGGGGCAACCTGGCAAGCCACAGTGCATTAAATTAAACAGGCCTATGACTTGCCTTTGTGCTCCTGCGGAAAGGAGGGGCTGCCTGCCTCTCTCCTGCTCAGCAGGCAGGCAAGGCGCAGGACTCCAGGGTTCCTAGCTCCCAGAGGCTGTGGGTTTAGGCAGCCTGGGAGGAGGCAAAGGCTGAGAGCACTCTGGAAGGCGTTTCTGGGACTGTCTGGCATGAGCTCTGTGTGGGACACTCCGTGCTCAATCATCATCAGTGTCCTGAAGCTCTGAGAGCAGCCAGCCAGCATCAGAGCCTTGGCTACAGGCTGGCCTCCATCCTGGGCCCGATTCTCAGGAAGGAATCGCATGAGAGCCAACCTGAGTGTACAGTCACCCTGGGCCTAACGAAGTACAGGAGAGGGTGACAGAAATTCTCTAGGGCTTCCCAGAGCACCGGCCTCATGGCTCCTCTGAGTCTCTCAGCATTTTGTTCCTCCTGAGATGGGGGAAGCAGACAGAAAGCCGTGGAGGCGAAAGACTTCACCGGCTCTCCAAGCTGTCTCTGACTTCAAGTTCACGTTTTCCCCACAATATCGAACCGCCAAAAGCTAGGGTTTAAGCAGTGACTACCATTTGCAAAACAGCATGCAGCTTAGTTAGGGCTTCAGAATGTCCTGGGTGGAAGGGAAAGTGAGGCTCATTACCATCAGATGGGAAAACTGAGGCAAGAGAGTGTCCTCGAAGCCTGGACTGAGACTGACTCCTGGCAATCTTTACCCCAAGCCCCACCCTCCACCCTGTTTAGTGAGAAAAGGTCTTACTGCACATCCGGAGCTAGCCTAAAGCATCCTGCCTCCACCTCTTGCTAGGATTATAGGGATGCATCACCACACCCAGGCTTAGCTATTGTTATATCTATAGTCAAACCAATAAGGAACACCCCCGATCCAGGGCCTCTTTTTCAGCGCCTGCCTCCAGGTTCCATGCTCTATTTGAGTTCCTGTCATGACTTCTTTGATGGTGAACAGTGCTATGGAAGCATAAGCAGAATAAACCCTTTCCTCCCCAACTTGCTTTTTGGTCAGAGTGTTTCATGGCAGCGATAGAAATCCTAACTACGACATTTGGTTTATTTTGTTTGTTTTTTGTTTTGAGACAGGATTTCATACTGTAATCTAGGTTGGCTTCAAACTTGTGTCAATCCTCCTGTCTCAGTCTGGGTATACTAGGATTACTGTGTGAGCCACCGGGCCTGACTTAGAAATGCAAACTCTTGACTCACTCCTCTGTGGCTCTAGAGGTGTGGCTCAGGGGGCCGCTTGCTTACAGCCCTCTCTACTGTGCTAAGTTTGAAAGCCATTGGCTGGACTGACCGGGGGTGGAGCAAAAGTGGGCTAACAGGTGTCCCCTTTTTAACAGGCCAAAGGACCAGATCTAGTCCCCTTCAGGAAGCCTGAAGATCCTGCTTCTGTGGCTCGTGGGTAAGGGACATAGGCAGGTGACCTGGCAGGAGTGGGACAGATACCTTGTCTCTCAAGCAGGTCCATGGGTGGTGTCTCAGGGTCCAGAGACAAATCTCACTAAACCCACTGTTTACAGAACTGCAGGCTTCTGATTAGACTGGGTGCTCAGCCAGGCTCTCAGACAGTATTTGCCTGGCAGGGTGAACTTTGTCCTGGCAGCTGCTCTGTACATTCCAGGGAGGCCCCTGAGAGCTGACTAATGATCTCCTGGGAGGGGACTGATGGAAAGGAGGAAGGCTTCGTCCGGGTCACGGGTTCTCCCAGCAGCCTCGGAAGGTGTAGTTAGTGTCTTCCTCATAGGGATTAGAAAACAGCCCAAGAGCCACCGCTCAACGCCCAAGCAGAAGGGCCAGGGTTCAGGCTCTGATCCGCCTCCCTCCAAAAACTGGTCTTTCAACTGCCAGAAACAGTCGCAAGGTGTTGGACCTGCCTAGGAATGTGTCCTTCCGGAGCAACTGGAATATCTTCCGTGGTGACAGACAGGGCCAGAGCACACAGGACAGGACAGGACAGGAAGAGATCCTTTTAGCCCTGCTGGGGGGGACTAGTGTTCTCAATTCCCTGCCTCAGCAGGTGTTCGGAGTAACAGAAACTTGAGGTCCCTTGCTCCAACCAGGGATCCCAGAAGGTCACTGAGCTAACCTCTTTATCTGTGAGCATCCATGAAGCTTGTGGCAGGGGTAGCAAATGGGCTGGTAGGGGGAGTTTAGGAATTGGGTGTGATACCTTGGGAGTGAGTGTCTGTCATCATCCTGGGTTCCCTAGAGAATTCCACCTGGAGGACTTCAAGCTCCCTGCTGTCCCCTTAGTCTGTCTGCCATGTCTTCTGGCCCTGTGGCTTCGTGTGATCTCCACACTGACTGAACTGTGAGGAACCACATCTCTATTTCATTGTTGTGGATCTAAGGCAGACTCCAGGGTCTGTAGTGGCTGTGGGCCTGAGAGAGTCCAGTGCCCTCTCAAAGGAGAGCACTGATTCTCCTCAGCTCCCCAGTGCACTAATAATATCCACCCTGTGCTTATTATTTCTTCTGTCAGTCATAATTGAGTCAGGTGATGCTAGCTAGGGTCCTGTGTCTTTGAGAATATGGAGACCCAGCCCTCAAGCTTACCAGATGGGTGGGAAGAGGAGGCAGCAGCAGCCCCAGAAGCAATGAACAGCCAAGGCGAGTGACTTTTGCTGTTACTGAGGAAGGAACGCTCTACCCTGAGCCCATGCACCTGACTTTGGTCCTTCCCGCTACTCATGACTGTGTGCCCTTGGGCAAGCCTGCACTTCTCTGAGCCTCTGTTCCCTCACGTGTGGAATGGTGCTAATAACATGGCACTGCCAGCATTTCTATGAGATCAAGAGATGATGATGCGGAAAATCACAGGCATGCTCGGTGCCCAGCTCATCAGCCCCTGGCCTGGCTTCCGCTTCCTCTTCCTCTGTTCCTTAACTGGGTCAGAGCATCCAGAACTGTGGAGGTGCATGTTCCCAACTGTGGCTCTGTGCACACAGGGGTCCTGTGGAAATGTGTGCCCAACTGTACCCACATACACCAGGAACCCTGTGGAGGTGTGTGCCCAACTGCACCCCTGTGCACCAGCGATCCTGGGGTTGCTGACTGAGGGTCCCCTCCAACCCTGCTGAGCATGAGAGACGGAATTCCCCGCTCTGTTTGTGAAACAGGCCTGAAGCATCACTCCCCTGCCCCCCCCCCAGCATCACTGATAGTGAAATCTAAATGGCATAAGTGCACTGGATGATTGCTTTCCTCTGGAGCATGCTGTGCCCTGCATGTGAGGGAAACACAGTGTCTTTCAGGCAGTGTGAGTCTGTGAGGCCCGAGTTAGACTCGATCAGTTATGAAAGTGAACGTCTGAGCTCACACAGCCCACAGGCTCCAGTTTTGCAGTGGGTCTTACCGTTCCTTACCCAGGCCTGCTGTGACGGATGGGGAGGAGGATGTGTGTGTGTGAGTGTACGAGCATGTATGTGTGTGGGTGCTCACTTGTGTGGGCATGCATGTGTGCAAATGAGTGTTCATGCGTGTCCACACATGAATCTGCACTTATGTTAGCAGGCATGGGTTGTACAGGACCACCCACCAAGCAAAACTGCCAACATCTTCGGGAGTTCTGCTGGCCTGCTCACAAAAGCTCAGCACAGCAGTTCCTGTTGACCCTCCATTTTAGAAGAATGGGGCAGAGAGAATTCTAGGAGCCAATACCTGAGTATCCAGCTACCCCTCCCAACCAGCTGCAAGCAGTTCTTCCCTAATTGCACATGGCCTTGGATTCCTGGGGTGGGAGGCTACAGGATTTAGGTGGGAAAGGATTTAGGGAGGGAGTTCCCTCTTTATAGCCATGGGGGAGCCATCATTCATACTGAGTTCACACCTCCCAGGGTGGCTGCTCTATGGTTACTATGGTCCTTCCTGTAACCCCTCACCCATTGCATGGCAAAGAAGCCTAATAAACTCAGGGCAAACTCTGGTAGGACTGTACTTGCTTTGTCACTGGAACCTTAGAAGGAGGAGTAGGCATTGTTTATGACTCCCTTAGAGAAGGAATTTTAGCAACAGCATGTGTGAGCATTCATGTATGTGACCATGTGAGTGCATGAGTGGATGTCTGTGTATGCATGTGAGTGCATGTGTCTGTGCATGTATGTGTGTGTATAAGTACCTGTGTGAATAATTATGTACATGTTTATGCATGCATTCAGCCCCCGATATTTTGAGAAAAGGGAATAAAAATGAAATAACTTTCAATTCATTTAATAAAAATGAAAAAGCTTTCATTTTACAAGGCAGGGATATTCCTTTTCTGGAGAAATAGAAAAGTTTTAAGTTAAGTTTTTTTAAAGTTTACTTTTAATAAAAACAGGGAGTTTTTTAAAAAGGCTTAAAATTAAATTATTCACCTCAATTAAAGTTATAGCCAGGCAATGGTGACACACACCTTTAATCATAGCACTTGGGAGATAGAGGCAGGCAAATCTCTGAGTTCCAGGCCAGCCTGGTCTACAGAGTGAGTTCCAGGACAGCCAGGGCTACACAGAGAAACCCTGTCTCGGAAAAACAAAAACAAAAAACAAAGCAAATTAACAACAGTCACAAGGACTCCTGCCCCAGCTGTTCAGGCCTCTGCTAGCTCCTGCTGGGGTTCAGTAACACAGAGAAGACAAGACATAGAGCTCACCTTCCACAGGACAAGGCAGAATGCAAGGGGCAGAGGGTGGGGGAAGAATTGCACAGGATCCCAATCCATATCCCAGCGAGTGCTTTCAAGTCTCAGTGCCTTCCCAGCAACCCCAGGACAGCTGTGTTGGGACCTCATGTGGCAGACAAGAGGCTCAGAGGGAGCAACAAGTCCTACCTGCAGCCACTTGAGGCTGGGGGCAGAATCTTTACCTGGTCTGTCTAAAGCAGTGGTTCTCAGCACAAAACCTTCCTCTTGCTCTAACACTTTCACTTTTTTTTGGGGGGGGGGAGGTTGAGACAGAGTCTTTTTATGCAGCCCTGCATGTCTTGTAACTCACTCCAAAGGCAGGCTGACCTTAAATTCAGAGATCTGCCTGCCTCTGCCTCCTGAGTGCTAAGATTAGAGCTGTGTACCACCACAGCCTGGCAAATTCTGTGCTCTTAATGTCAGTACTCCCCACCCCAGATTTTTGAACGTGCCCACGGGGCTGGGGGAGGACTCCCTCTGCCCTGTTTTTCTGATCCCAGAGAAAGGCAAAAAGGCCTTTAGACAAGTTAGAATGGGACTATTCAACTCCTGACAGCTAGCTCAGTGCCCTCAGGCAAACTGCTAGGTGTGCAAGCCTCTGCTCCAAGTCCCTCAAGTGAACCACAGGGGTTCTGTCCTAAGATGCAGGGGGAAGATGCCCAAAGTGGGCAGCCGTGTGAGGAGGTTCCCAGGAGCAGGTGACATGCAGGCTGAGGGCGGTCATACTCTGCAGGGGATAAAGCTGCGTGGGATATCGGGACGTTAAAGGGGGCTGACAAAGTCAGGGAAAACATGGCTAATGTGGAAGGTGGGAGTCAGTTTCAGAGGCCATGTCAGATTGCTACAAAGTTTCAGGCTGCGACTTTCTGGCCCTCTTTTCCTGGCCCAGGCCCACTCACTGTCTCTGAAGTCCCGCTCTGCAGGCTCCTGCTGTCCCACCTTTGCAGGTACCATGCTGGCAGTGCCCTCTGCTTACTCCTGCCAGCAGACTGCTGCCTCTTCCACAAGCTTCCACCACTTACTTCTGCCTGAAAGTAGTACTTCTTTGGAATTTGCTCACTGCTTCTCTATTCCACAGGACCTAGATTTTCCAGGTCACTGCTGATGCCAACACTGGGTCTCCATGTGCCACTGAAGTCAACTTCCATTGTCAGGCTTTGGGCAACTGATTGCTCTCCAGGGCTCAATATTTACAGACTGTCCTGTGGCATGGGACTGTGACCCTAGGCAGCTGTGGAGACATCTCTAATTTACTTCTTTGGCGTTTGTGTCTAGAGGAAGGACTTGGGTAAGGGGATTGATGAAGGACCTAATGTTTGGTTTCTCTGTTGTTCAGGGACTACTTGGTGTGAAAACTTTTTAACACAAGGCTGGGTGTGCAGCAGGAACGGGATAAATGTAGAGAAATCCAGTGACCACCTGTTAGGCATCCCCAGGGTCTCTCTATTATTTGACAGGATAACCACAGGACATCTCAGGCAGAGAGCGAGAGCTCAGTACTGGCATCTATGAAGTCAGCTTGTTAAAGCCACACAGCAAAACCAGTAACAGAGCTGAGTTCTCAAGCCCAAGGCCCTGCCTGACTCTGATTGCTGAAGCCATCACTGTTGCCCTATTCATTGAACACCTGTGTAGAGAGAGTATCAGGTACTTCATGAGTGTGTGGGCTCATCTATTCTTTGGCAGGTGGGGCAGGGGGCAAACCCTACCTCTCTCCTGGCCACCACTGCTCCCAAGCAGCAGCCTCTTAGCATTCCATCTTCTGGCTGATCACCAGCTGGGCAGTGCCCACTGTGGCTTGTAGTGACTATGCAGACAGAGAAGAGCTGGCCTCCGCCTGCCTGCCACTCCTAAATCCTTGCCTCCCTGACCACCTCTTCCAGGAAGCCTTTCTTCCCCTAAACACCTCTTGAGGTCAGAAAAAGACCTTGGTAGCTATATATCTCCCTTCCTGTGTCATCACACGGATGAGAAACAGCAGTGTGGAGAGAGATCTCCCCTGTGGGTAGCCCTGACACTGAGTCTCTGAGCCTCAAGCTCAGGGCCTCTTAAGTGCCATACTGTTGTTGCGACCTGTGACCACAACCACACTCCACACACACAGTGCCAGCTGTTCTGCCCATGCCTAATGGCCTGGCATTTGACTTCAAGTTCAGGCTTCCAAACAGGAGGTCCCAGGTCCCAGCCACGCTCCCAGCTACACCTAGCTTGTGGGAGGAGGAGGCTTCGTAGGTGAGAAAATGGAGGTTCACTTATGGCTGTCTCTGTGCAGGCCCTTTCTAGGAACTTTACAAGCATTACCTCTGAATTATGTCATCAACCAAACGGTACCACCATTCTACTGGTGAGAAAGCCTATGACACACATCATGTCATCTCATTTCACTGAGAGGGAGAGCCCAGTATTGGTTGAGCAGAGCTGGAGAGCTCAGAGAGCCCTGAACCTGCCCTCCCAGCCTAAGAACCCTCTTGACTTGTAACCTGCACGGTTGTTGTGAGTTCAAGTCCATGCCCTCTGATGTGGCCTCGCTAAAGTCACCATTCTAACATTTCTCTTTAAGAACTTGCATCTTTTGGTGGGAAACACACTCAAGACATGTTGTGAGGGCTTGGTGAATAGTGTCATGCTAGTGAGTAGTGCTCAAGAGGATAACATTCCCACATCACTCTTCCATCAGTCTCAGTGACAAGCAGCCCCCAGGGAGCCCGCCTGCTGGTATTTCTGACCTTGTATAACCCCCTCCCCGCAGTGTACCCCAGGCCCAGTGACATGTTTCTGAGAGCCAGAAAACAACCAAAGTATCAACAACCAGCTAGGAAGCATACCCTGTTGATTATGAGCTGGTGTGGCTGTGAACTAACTGATGGCTCCCCAGACAGGCAAACCTTCAGAGGACACCATAGCCCCAAGTACTGAGTAAAGCCACATCTAGATCCCAGACCCACAGGGGTGCTCGGTCATAAGTGCTTATTGTATAGGCTGCTTGAGCATAGGACCCTTGATCTGCAGGATAAAGGACAAATAAGCTAGGATCTCTTTAGTGCCAGGACCTATGAGTATCTCTGTGGACCAGAGACACTGGTTTACAGTGAGAAAGCAGATGACCACTGTGCCCTCTCTCAAAACTGTTGAGACAGAGCTGGAGGGACAGACTTGAGGGGCAATTGGAACAGGGCTGGGGAAGCTGAGAGGGTGCTGTGACCGGCCTGGAACCATGGAGGTGTCCCTGGAAGGGACATTTTGAAGCAAATCTGAGAGCTGGGGGAGGGGGTATATGTAGGTCACTGGAGCAGGAAGTACCCCAGGAAGAGGCCGGGAAGACCTAGGAAGGAAGAGAGCTATATGGAGTCTGCCCACTGTGGACGGAGTGGAGGTGGGGTATAGTGAACACCCCTGGACAGAGGACTGAGGGCCTCGGATGCCACTCAAGCCTAAGAGTCATTGTGCGGGGGTGGGGTGGGGGGGCTGAGTTGAGGATGTAGCCAGTGAGATGCAGCCACTGTATCGGCAGCTGAGTGAAACATGGGACAGGAGAGCAGAGCTGGAAAGTGACCACAAAGCCCAAGCAGGACGGTTCAAAGGCTAGGATGCCAGAGGGAGGCTGGGGAGGAGAGAGAAGCTCTTATAAGCCGAGGCAGTGGCAAAATTGGGGGTTTAAACGGATAGGAGGATGAGGGGAGAAAGGAGGAAGAAAAACCTGCCAAGATTTTGGTGTGTGATTGTACCTCTTGCTGGCAGAGGAGGGAGAAGGGATGCGTTAGCCTGACTGGAGAATTTGTCTTGGTGCTGAACCAGAAAGCTAGGTGGGTAGGCAGCACCCAGGAAGGCAAAGCTACCCGGTGACCCGGGCCGGGAAGGGTGGCAGGCATCCCAGCAAAGGAAATGAATGACGACAGCACCCACCTGCTGACCATAGCCCAGCGCTTTGTCGTAGAGTGCGATGCCAGCCTCCAGCACCTGCGCGCGCTCCTCTGGACTGGCACAGCCCACGTCGAAGCCATGTGCATATCCCTGCTCCGCCAAGCAGCGGGCGGCGCGGAGCCGGGGGTCTCCAGCATCCTCGGGGTCCCCTGCCAGGCCCATGAGGCTGGCCAGTCGCCCGGCGGACGCCTCCTCCTCTTCCTCCTGGCCCAGCTGCCCGTAGACGTGTGCCAGATTGGCCCAGGCATTAAGGTTGCCAGGGTCTTTGCGGGCCACATCCAGGAAATGCTCGCGGGCATCACCTAGCTCCTCCAGGTAGAAGGAAAAGGTTCCCAGGAGGTGACGCACGGCAGGCAGCTGCGGGCTAGCCACCAGCTCCAGCTCCTGCCGCAGACCCTCTCTCTGGAGCTTCAGGTCCCGGGCGCGCAGCTGGGCGGGTGAGCGCGGCTCGAAGTTGAGCTGCATCTCCAGGTGGAAGTGGCCGGGCAGATAGTCCAGTTCGTCGAGAAGGGTTTCCAGGTCCTCGGCTCCAGCCTCGGGCTCGGTCATGGCTGCCCCTGGCTACCCTGCCTCCCCTAGCTCCCAAGGACGGTGGATGGGGCGGCCCCGAGGGGAGCCCCGCACGGCGGTCCTGAGCACCTCTTGCAAGTGGGTGGCTCCCAGAGCTGGCCAAGGGCTCGCCCTGTAGGTGCTCGCCCTGTAGGTGTTTCCGCTTTCGCTGCTAGACATCAGCATTGCACAAGCAGGTGTGCCTGAAAAACAGGTGTGGTGCCTTGTCAAGTGAGAGGCTCACAAACCCAGTAAGTGGCAATGGCAGATTTCAACTACTCAGCAGATGAAGAGAGAGGTTCAGAAGAGAAAGGTGCCAAGGTCACGGAACCAGGTCATGCTCAAGGAGACCTGGAACCTCAGGTGGCCCAGGCCAGCCAAGTCCTTCCTCCATTGGCAGTGCTCCACCCTTCACACGGAGCTGTCAGGACAGGCCCTTCCAGCTGAGCAAGCCTTGCTCACTCCAGAGCTGTGTGTGTTCTAGAGGCCTTCTGCTGAACACAGCAGGCCACCGCCCTTCCGGTCTTTCTCCACTCTGTGCATCTGGCCTCTCAACTGAGTCTCTTGGCTCTCTGCTCAGCGGAGGGCCCAGACAGCAAAACTGAGGCGCCCAAGTGCTAGGTCTACTTTTGTTTCTCCATGCCTAATAAAGCACAATCCCTTATACTTCTGCTTTCCTCCTCTGTGACATGACGCAGTTCCCTGTGAGGGACCGGGAGATCCATAGGTAAAACCGATGAATGCCTGCCCTGGATATGCGTGGGCTTCACTCCTCCGGATCAGTGCCCAGCCGGTGCTGCTCCCTGCTCCGAGTCTGCTGTCTTCTTGCTCTGTGCTATCTCCCTCAGGGTCGCCTGGCTTCCAGCGTGCAGGTTGAACTGGGGTGTCTGGTGTGACAAAGCAGAGTCCCCTTCGGACTAGGCTTCCTGGCACGTCTGGACCTTGGAATGTTCCTCACTCATCCTGAGTGAGGATCTTGCCCCCCTTGCCTCAAGCTCGTTGGAAGGAGATCAGCATTTTCACTAGAGAAAATAGAGCCGGCTACGTGAATTTAAAGAAACTATGACTTTAGCAATATTTTCAAGTCAAAACATTTGGATACTATTTGCACTGATTTTAGATTTGAATGTAATACATTTAATAATTTTTAGCCTTTTAGAATTTGTTTTGACGGCTCCTTTTTATTCTTTATTTGCATTGGTGTTTTTGCCTGCACACATCTTTATGTGCGGGTGTGTCAGATTCCCTGGAACTGGAATTACAGACAGCTGTGAGCTGCCGTGTGAGTGCTCGGAATTGAACCAAGGTGCCCTGGAAGAGCAGTCGCTCCAGCCCCGGTTTAATAATTTTTAATGCAAAACTTACCGTACATTGCTGTCCATAGCGAGAGGCAGCAACCTCTCACTGCTCTGGAGTATCAAGAAGGGATTTCCAGAGAGTTTAGCTTTCTAAGTTTTTTTTTTCCCCAGGTTGTGACAGCATATAGTTAATACAAAAATCTCCAGTTTTCATTTTGACTGAAAAAAAATGTGTTGTGGCCAGGCGGTGGTGGTGCATGCCTTTAATCCCAGCACTTGAGAGGTAGAGGCAGGTGGATCTCTGAGTTCGAGGCCAGCCTGGTCTACATAGTGAGTTCCAGGACAGCCAGAGCTATACAGAGAAACCCTGTCTCGAAAAACCAAAATAATAATAATAATAATAATTATTATTATTATTGTGGTGGTGGTGGGGGGTGTGCATCTTGGCACCCCTATGTCCTTCAGAGGATAACTTTCAGGAATCAGTTTTCTTCCGTTGCTTGGGTCCTAGGGAGGCAACTCGGTTTTCCAGCTAGGTAGCAAATGCCTTTACCCCCTGAGCATGTCTCTAGCCACACTTCACTGTTTCTGTTTGCTGTTTTTTGAGACAGGGTCTTTTGATGTGGCTCCGGCTGGCTTGGAACTCACTATAGATCCGTCTGCTGCTGCCCGTTTTAACTGGTTCTTTAACCCTACATTTTAACTGTCTTGAAGTGTAGAGTTGACAAGCATTAAGCTCAGTCACATTACTGTGGGAACACCTTCCACTCCTGAATCCTTTTCATCTTCCAAAACTGAAACCCCATGTCCACTCTAATAACTCCCACCAGATGTGGTGGTTCATGTTTTACCATCAGCTCCTCAGGAGGCTGAGACAGGAGGATGGCTAGTACAAGGCCCATCAGACTCAGAAACAATAATTTTTACAAGGGTTGAGAATGTAGCTCTGAGGTGGAAATAGGGTCCCAACCCAGTTAGTTGCCACTCATCCCTCCAAAACCATCCTCAAGTGCCTGGTAACTGCCACTCCACTTTCTCTTTCCACATTTGAATACTATAACACTTCATGTAAGTGAAATAATGTTTTTTTTAATGTCTAGCTTATCATTTAGCATAATGACTTTAAGTTTTATCCATGATGTGGCATGAGTAAGAACTTCCCTTACTAATTTTGTACTTTTTTTTTTTTTTCAGACAGGGTCATGGTTACTATGTAGCCCTGGCTGGTCTAGAACACTCCTACTACCTCAGGCACCCAAGTATTGGGATTACAATGCACACAACTATTGTTGGACAGCATTTCCTCCCTTTTTAAGGGTGAGCACTATTTCACGGTCTGTATTGTCCGTATCTATCAGTCCTTGTTTATCCATCATGTTCCATGGTAAATACATGGGTTGTGGTTACTGTGAATGGTGTTACTATAAGCAGGGCTGTATTATACAGATGTGTGTTTGGGTTCCTTGCCTTTAATCCCGTGGCACGTACTAAGTGGGATTGCTGGGGTGTGTTATAGGTCTATGTTTACTTCTTTGAGGAACCACTGTGCTGTTCCATAGCAGCAGAACCGTTATATTTCCCCATCACCAAAGCTCAAAGTTTCCAGTGTCTCTACATCCTTGCCAAGACATGTCATGTTCTCTAATGTTGCTCATATTAGCCATCCTGGTGGGCGGGCTAAGCTTCTGATCTGACTCTAGGGAGAGGAGAAGGTGTCGGGGAGGAAGGGAGTAAGCGGGTGGGCATGTGAATTGCAGAAGCTGGGAAAATGGAAAAGACCAGCGGTTTCTTTGCAACTTAGGGTATACCTCAGGGCCAGAGCTGCCCATAGCTGGAACTCACAGAGAGTGGGAAAGAGATAAGGCCTACACGGAAAGAGATAAGGCCTACACGTAGCAGCAAAAGTCCCCTCACGGTCTTCATCCTGGCCGGGAAGCTTGACTTAATTGTATTGATGATGGAGTCTGGGTAGGTTGAACTCTTGAAGCTACATATCTCTCAGGCATTGAGTCCTGGGTGGGTTGTGTGACCCCATGCTTTTCTAGACGGGGTCAGGACCATTTATTCTGTCTGAGCCTTAGATTTCTTTCCTGTAATAATTAGAATGGGGATGGAGGGATTGTGGTAGCACCTCTGGCAGAGAATGAATTAGTTGGCCAGACAAAGTTCTCTAGGAGCTGGACTGTTGTTTATGGCAGGTGGCCTCAATACAGAGCTGACTCACCCTGGCCTGCTATGGCTCCTCTTGCAGCCAGGACTCTGGCCCATGGACTTTGGCTTGTGTCTTCTACCATCCCGTCAGCTGTCCTGCAGCCAAGGGGATCACTGTAGAAGAGAAGACGGCACAGGGAGCTACAGGCGGGTCTGCGCCACTTCCCCAAGAGCGCCTAAGGAGGCCCAGGCTTGTAGAGGGCCTCCTGCTTAGGACAAAGACAGCCATGACTCCCTGACACATCAGAATAGCTCTCCAAGGAAACTCCAGTCACATGCCCTGTCCCAGGTCGGGAAATGGAGGCCTCATGAGCATATCATTTCCAGGGTCACCAGCTAGGACACATCGGAACCAAGCTTCAAATTTATGGGGTGCTGACAAATCATACTACATTCATTTATTCACTTATCCACCCAACAAACGTTTGCTGCATGCTTGCTCTGTGGCAAGCACTGTGTCAGGAAGGAATAAGAGTTTCTTCTGTGGGCCTCCCTCTCGGAATTGCCTCCTGTAGGCCGTTTAATCCTTTCAGAAGCCTGGGAGATAGAATATTGGTTCATTTACCACGTAAGCATGTGGGGACTTAGAGAGGGACACTACTTTGAGACCCCAGTCCTGGGGAGAGATGGGCCTCTGACCCCCCAGCTCAGTGGTGTACTGTGGGCACTCTATCAGTTGTGCCTCTGTGGCTGCCAGGCCCGGAGCCAGAGGTCCAGCTCTCCATTTTTTTTTTTTTTTTTTTTTTTT
>NW_022196900.1:65910976-65912212 GCF_008632895.1 Mastomys coucha | reverse complement strand
CCCCCCCCCCCCAGCTCTCCATTTAAATACCAACTGTGGTGTGGGTTGGCTGTAGGAGGCTGCTGTGCCTCTCTGGTGTGCTTTGCCACCAGTTGGATGCAGGACTGAACATATTGTCTATTGACCTCCAGTTATCTTGTCACAGGAGTAGGGTGTAGACAGATGTCCATTCCATCTCTGCTGAAAGCCCTTGGAGGGCTCTGAGGTGATGGAGATCAGCATAGCCAGAGGATGCTAGGGGGGGGGGGGGCTGAAGAAGGGTAGAGGAGGGAGAGCTGTTCTTGCCAGGTTGAGGGCACACCCTCCTTCCTTCGCCTAGCAAGTGCTTCCTCATTTGGGGTTCTTCACGGAAGTACCTGTCCACAGGCTGGGTCCCACCCCATCCCCCACCTGCTAGCCTGGCCAAGCTGCAGAAGTAGTTGTCAGAGGACAGGGACCACATTTGGGTCGTGGGTCGCAGATGTTCTTCAGTGTCTGCTCAGAGTGGATGTCTGAGGTTCTGATGCCACCACAGCCCCTCTGATATCCCTAAGTCCCTTCACCTATCTGTCTACTTATCCTCCACGCTCCATCCTTCTAGCCCTCCCCCGAGTTCCATCCAGTAGAGAAGGATCAGAATTCCCAAGTCTGCTCTCCCCTCCGTTTCCCTCAACACAAAGTAAACATGAAGGCAATTTCAGAGCTCAGGCTCTCCCTGGTATAAGCAGAAATAAACAGATTCTCAGCAAGTGACAAGAGCGCTCTCATTAAACCCGGGGGTATCCTAAGGTCTACAGGAGCCCGGGAAGGGTCTCAGGCAAGGCAGCATTGGGAATATAAAATGAATGAAAACGTCAGGGGGCAGCCAGCACGCTGCAAAGCTCCCACGTGGCACGAAGCAGGTCTGTACTTGCTGAATCATAACGCCTGGGTTACGGGTTGCCTTGGCAGCGCGCGGTGTCAAGGGGGTGTTGTGCGGCGGTGGGGGCAAGCTGGAGGCTAGGCTCAATGAGACATCGCAGCCACGGCGCCCCGCCACACAACATCATGTCCACCATCCCTAAGTGGTTCAAAGGGGCGCCCTTTGGGGTGCAGAGCCACAGGTGGGGCCCAACTGCTTCCTGGCTTGGCACCCAGGATCCACGGGAGTTCCTGTGGGCCCCACCAGCGCCTCTGCCTCCGGGAGGATGGCTGACTCCAAGGACTGGAGCCTGGGGAGGAAGGGAAGAGGGCTGGCTCATCCCTCCCCCACTCCTC
>NW_022196900.1:65904394-65910933 GCF_008632895.1 Mastomys coucha | reverse complement strand
CTCCTCCTCCTTCTGTCTTCTACTCCTCCTCTTCTTTTCTCCTCTTCCTCTTCCCCCTCCTCTTCTTCCTCTTCCTCCTCCCTCTCCCCCTTTCCTATGTAGCCCCGGCTAGTATTGAATTCACAAAGATCTGCCTACCATTGCCCTTCATGTGCTGGGATTAAAGCCTCTAAGTTCTTTTGTTTTCTGTTCCATTTCTGTAGTAAGTTCTTGCAAACTACTTCCAAACCATCCAATGTAAAGTATTCATAGAGGCCACATGGCCTGACCGTCCCACAAAATTTAGCTAAAACGTTTTGAGTATGTTTGTAGCCCAGATGTCTTATTTCTTTTTTCTCTCTTTTTCTTTCTTCCTTCCTTCCTCCTTTTTTTAAAAGATTTGTTTATTATATGAAAGTACACTGTAGCTGTCTTCAGACATACCAGAGGGCATCAGATCTCATTACAGGTGGTTGTGAGCCAACATGTGGTTGCTGGGATTTGAACTCAGAACCTTTGGAAGAGCAGTCAGTGCTCTTAACTGCTGAGCCATTTCTCCAGCCCCCCTTTCTTTCTTTCTTTTTGAGACAGTCTCTCTACATAAACCTAGCTGTCTTATAACTCACTATGTAGACCAGGCTGACCTCAAAGTCATAGAGATCTGCCTGTCTCTGCATCCCAAGTGCTGGGATTAAAGATGTGCACCATTATGCCCAACTGTTATATTTCTTTTTATGTTCTATTGTGTAATATAGTTGCATATAAATGACCTACTATGTGCCACACATGGTTCTAGGATCTGAGGTCATGAGGTGGTCTGGATAATAGCCCCATAATTAATAATTAAATGTATATGAAAGATGATATGAAATGTCCATCATGTAGTATAACATCTATCTATCTACTTAGAGGTGGGAAGGATAATGGTAAGAACTTTAAGAAGAGTAAAGCTGTGAAAGAGCATCTCAGGAACTCTCAAAATGAATAAGCAGATGCAAAGTGACTTTCATGGGTCAGCTCCAAAGTCATCTGTCCTGGGAAACCAACTGCCTGTCCACCAGGGCTGCTCCAGTCAGGACCAGATGGGCCCTCACTTGTACCTCTCTTAGGTTTGATGTCTCCGCTGTCTATCCCAACCAGAAGAAATTCAGCACCTTCACAGAAGCCCCATACTCCAGGCATCATTCTGTGGAACTGGTGAGCCTGCTTCTTCTCCCTCAATACACCTGCACATGCTCCAACCCAAGCGTGGCTTCTACTTGGCTTCAGATATGTTTGTTTGATAAACTTGGAACTATGCTAAAAACTTAGGGGTTTAAGGGCCACAGGTGGGGGCTGGAGAGGTGGCTCAGTGGTTAAGAGCACTCTGACTGCTCTTCCAGAGGTCTTGAGTTCAATTCCCAGCAACCACAGGGTGGCTTACAACCATCTTCAATGGGGTCTGATGCCCTCTTCTGATGTGTTTGAAAAGAGCAATGGTGTACTGATGTACATAAAATAAATAAATAAATCTTTTTTTTTTTTTTTTTTAAAAAAGGGCTGCAGGCTTCCTATTCCACAGCTCCCATATCAGCCTGGCTCGATTCTGTATTTCCCTGTCAGGACTCCATTTTGAGGGCTGAGCCCTTGGGTATCAGGCTGGGGAACTATTTAGCTCCATTCCTAGGTCAGAGGTGACTTTGTACATGCAGAGGGATGGGGTAGGTGGTTGTGACTGACTCAGCTCAAAGCCTGCTCTAACGTAGTCCCACATAGGACCTGGGACCTATAACTCCAAGGATACCTGCTTCAGCAAGAAGTTCCTGGAACAGAAAAAGTTGGGCTCAGGATGGGCCCGGGCCCAAGAAGCCACTCGGCTGACCCAGCTACCCCATTTCCGGTACCAGGCCATTAAGAAGGAAAGAGAGAAACAGGTGAACTTCGGGCCATACCTTCCCTACCTCCAGGAGCGAGGCTATCCCCCCAGAGTCCTAGTGGATATAGCTTCCTCTTAGAGAATGCCATCACCCTTTGGGCTCCTTCCTGGCTGGACCTTCCCAGGTTCCTTTTTCATCCTGTGTTCTTTTCTTTTGGGGCAGGAGCACAAGCGGGGGCCTGGCTCTTACAACATCAAAGACTTCATAACTGAGCTGCAGAAGAAACCGCAGAGCAAACGGGGGCTGCTCAGCTCTGGGGAGACACGCTTCCGAGGTTTCATCGGGGTACATGATCTCGTCTCTTCCACCCTCCATCCTTTGTGGGAAGGCTATTGCTGCTTGGATCGTCTGAGAAGCACCCTTCTGTGAAGCCACCTTCTCCCTAGGGCTGGCCAGGCCTTACTGGCTTTCTTGTTGGCTCTTCTGCTTCCCTGTGTCTCAGCCTTGAGCCCAGTGATTGAGAAGGGATGAGCGCCTTCATCTCTCTATGTCTCAGAAGAAACCTAGAGTATATTAGAAACCCAACAAATGTATTTATTCATTTAGCTAGCCAACCAAAAAATAACGATTAAGCAGCAACAGAAAGCTGTGTGTTAGCCGGGTAGTGGTGGCACATGCCTTTAATCCCAGTACTTGGGAGGCAGAGGCAGGCGGATCTCTGAGTTCGAGACCAGCCTGGTCTACAGAGTGAGTTCCAGGACAGCCAGGGCTATACAGAGAAACCCTGTCTCGAAAAAGAAAGAAAGAAAGAAAGAAAGAAAGAAAGAAAGAAAGAAAGAAAGAAAGAGAGAGAGAGAGAAAGAAAGAAAGCTCTGTATTGAGCTAGGCTTTGGGAGAGCAGGGTGTCTGGCAGTGACAAACACAAGAGCAGACATCTTAGTGACACACCCCACAGCATGAAGAAGGAAATACATATCATTCTAATGGAATCTTGAGGGAAAATGGCACAGGGAAGGAGAGTGCTGTGGGGTTGATTTACAGAGGGCAGTCTGGGAAGGCCTCCCTGGAACAAAATCTGCAGGGGACTCACGATACCTGATCCATGCACTGGCTTTCTGAGCTATGGGGGACAGACAGATCTGATCCTCACAGTGGCCCGATTTTCCTAGCACTGGCCCCACCCCCTCTGCCAGGTCTGGCTCCCCAAGGGTCTGGTTGCAGGGCCCAGAGAGGAGGTGGGATTGCATCACCTATGGGACAGCAGTGCCCCCGTGTGGCTGAAAGGGGCAATGTCAGCCTCAGAAATCCAGCCAGGTCTCACCAAGACACTACCCACCTCCCCACACCACAGGTTAGCTCTGCTCACTGTACTTCAAAGACCAACTTTGTGTTCAGGCTCCTAGCCACAGTTCTTCTGACCTCAGGACTTCCTGTCACCTCACCTCGACTCGTGTGATAGGACCTACTGTGTGCCGGGCCCTGGGCAGAGGGCTTTGCAGACATTCAAGTCTATCACTAGTCCTTGAAGGAAAGTATTACCATCTCTGTGTTAGTCCCATGGGCCATGAAGCTCAGAGGCCAGAGGTGGCCCAGCTAGGAAGTAGCAGAGTCAGGGTCCCAGTCTAGGATTCCGGTGCTCATTCCTCCTACTCTGGTCACAGCTGCATAGTGAGGAAGTTGGTCAGAGTTGGAGTTGTAAAGGGCAGATCTGTAGAGGTGGGTCTCAGGAGAGATGGTGTCTGGGGAACATAGTGGGATTGGTGTGATTGACAAACTAGAGGGTAGGAAAGGCATTCTGAGGAATTGAAGAAAGCATTGTAAGCAAGCGTGATACAAGGTGCTAAGTCAGAAGTGCTGAGTCAGAGGTGCTAAGTCAGAAGTGCTGAGTCAGAAGTGCTGAGTCAGAGGTGCTGAGTCAGGAGTGTAGCTGGACTTGGAGTTGAAGGAGAGAGCCATGGAAGAGGCTCACGGGTGATGCTGTGTGATGGGGTGGGTAACACATACTCAATCCAGAAACCTTGTTTCCCTCTTGATATCTGAGACCCCAGACATCTCCTCCTCAGATGAACCAGCACAAAGACTGGGACTGACAGTCTTCGCGTGTTTCTGTCTCCTGCCCTGCAGAATTATTATCCTGGCCCTGGAAATTACGGGGAGAAGGGGAACCCATACACACAGCTGGAGGAGAAGGCCTGGAACCGCTCGCATTCTGACGGCCTTATGTGTAGAGTGTCCAACAAGCCACTGCCCTTGTTTCATCAGGTACCCCCTCAGCAACCTCATCTTGCATGGTCCTATGGGGTGACCTCAGGGTAGGGAGGCTGAAGCCCCCACCTTGGCCGCTCCTCCTCAGGCACCCTCACCACTTTTGTCTCTAGGGCAGTGGCCTGGGACCTGGGACCTACACCATCAAAAGTGATATCGAGACCTTTGTGGAAAAATCCACTGGTACTCGTGGCCCCTATGACATTTTCTCTGGTGAACGGAGCAACCCTGTGCCCTATGGACATTACTCTGTGCAGGTATGTGCCTGGGTGGGTGGCTGTGAGGTCGTTATAACCCCGGCAGGCTAATCATTGATTAGCCACAGGAATATGGCTGTGGGTGTCAAGTGCTGCTGGGGAGGAGTCTACTCGGTGCTCCTGCCAGGGTGGGATATGGCTCCCTGTGTTAGGTGAGGAACCTGAGGTTGGCCATACAGATGGTGATGGGTCAGAGCCACAGTTTGGACATCTGACTCCGTGGCTAGTTCTCTCAGCAATAACATGAACTCTACTGATATATATGTGGCCTGGCATGCACCGCCAGGCCTGTGGGGACCCCATGGGCACAGATGCAGTGTCTGGCTGTAAACATTTCCCAGGCTCCATGGACTCAGCTGGGTTAATGGCCATGCCCTGAGTAATGGAGCCCTAAACTGGAAGGTGGGAGAGGAGACTAGGCTAGAAGCTTAGCTTGCCAGACTTCTTTCCCATCCCCATCAAAATCCCCTACAGGATGTTGTGGCTTTCTCTGCTTTGCTCTCTTTGAGCCTATGGCTGTGGGGGCCAAGTATGTGTCCAGACTTGTTTGTCTTGCTCCCAATATGGGGTCACTGCACGAGCAGGATTGGTCCAGTTCACGGTCTAGGTGCAGGGAAATAGACCGTGTGGAATTCCCAGTCTCAGGGAAAGAAAAGTGCACTCAGTAGAATACAAACTGCAGCTTTAATAGGAGACTGTGGAGGTGGGAGCTACTTGGTAGTCACTGTCCTATGTGCTGTGACATGACTGATCCTAGCATCACCTACCTGTCACTAAGACCACTGCTCAGCACAGCAGGGGTGTTGGGACCTACCTCCCCCACCCCATATTGGCACTACAACCAGGGCTGAACTTCTTTCCTTGAACTTTTAT
This sequence comes from Mastomys coucha, assembly GCF_008632895.1. Classification (NCBI taxonomy): domain Eukaryota; kingdom Metazoa; phylum Chordata; class Mammalia; order Rodentia; family Muridae; genus Mastomys; species Mastomys coucha. Next base: position 65,905,703 of record NW_022196900.1, on the reverse strand, counting down.
GTTACAGATTTTATTTTTTATTTTTTAGAGCCGTTTCAGGTTCACAGAAAAGTTGAGAGACAAATACGGAGTTTCTGCCTCTGACACTACATACAGACTCACCCCACTATAAATCTTTTAAAATGTACATTCATTTTCCTTATTTGGGTGTGCGGGATTGTTTCGTGGCGTGTTTGCGGAGGACAGGGCAGTTTGCAGGAGTCAGAGCCCTGCTCCGACCAGGCAGGGCCCAGGGCTAACACTCAGATGTTCAGGGCTCTTTACCTGCCCCTCCCCCTCTGCCAAAGTCCCAGGTCAGAGCAGAGCCTCTGTTAGTCAAGGTGTGCCATCAGTATCACTTGGTTTTCTGGGAGGGCTAGTGAACCTGTGGTCCCTGGTACAGTATTTCTTTCTCTCTTCCCTTTCCTCAGAAAAAGAAGCCCAAGGAACTGACGAATTACAAGAGCTTTTTGGACGAACTGAACTCACAACAAAAGAAGAAACATGGGGTTTTCTCGAAATATCCACGGGATCCGAAACACCCCACAGAGAGAATTTACTGGACAACCCTTAGTCAGTGTCCCAAAAATATGGTCAGTGTCCCCATAGCTTGTTCTCTCAGCTTTCCAGTAGGCTAGGGAGGTTGAGGGAGGTGGGGTGTGGTGGTCGTGCTGGGAGAAGCTGTGTCTTAGGGACCAGTTGGTGGGCCAGTCTGATTAGTCACTTTCTAAGCTGAGCTCACTTTCACACACCTGACCTGTTAGTGTAGCCACAATCAGGATTATCCTTGTAGAGCTGAGCCAGGCCACCAGGAAATCCCAGCCAGTGAAGCTTTCCTCCCTGCCCTCCCTCCTCTGGCCATATAGATCTGGAGAATGGGCCAGGAAGGGCTGGGCAGGAGGGAGAGTGATAGGGTTTATCCCCAAGTTTGCCTACTTGATCTACCCAGGGAGGGACCAGGCTCTGCCTGCCTCATAGCAAGACCTCTCTGAAGAACAGTGACCAGTTCCTTGAGTGGCCCTTGGCTTTTGTCACCACCAACCCTGCCCCTGCCCCCCGGCAGGGCCTCCCTCAAAGGCCATAGGAAGAAATGAAGTAGTGGGAGGCAAAGGGTATTGACAATCTGACTGTCTGCTAACCATTGCCATCCCTCTCCCGAGGGAGCTTGGGGGAGGGGGAGTGGGGGGGGCGTCCGTCCCTTGCATTTAAAGGAGAACTGGGCCGCACAGATTCAAAAGGATTCCCTGGGTTCCCCTCTAGGGGCCAGGAGACTCTATATAGGGCTCAGTGTTCTGGCTCCAGGGCCAGTATGCCTATAGTCCCAGGCTTC
>NW_022196900.1:65902555-65904384 GCF_008632895.1 Mastomys coucha | reverse complement strand
CCGGAACCTGTAAAGAGACGTCTGGTTGGGGGTACGTGGAGTGGGTGGCATGTAGAACTTGAGGGCACTTCCCTTCCCTCATCCTTTGACGAAAGGCACAGCAGTGCTGGAGAGGTGAGGTCAGCAGCCATTAGTCTTCAGTCATCCAGCCTGGGCTGAGATGGCTATGGCTTCCTCAATCGTCCCTCTTTACTCCCAGGATATAGCTGGCCCTAGTTCTTGGCTACCTCATGAGACAGAACAGAAACATGTCAACCGGCCACCGTTCCTCCTGGCCTCCAAGCGGTCCGGCCTAAAGGCCTACCAGATGATTTTGGGAATCTGGGTGAGTGGGTCTGGGTTGGGGAAGCATGGTGGTAGGCAGGGGACTTTCTCCTGCCCCTATGGACAGCCTCAACCCTTTGTGGCCCCGACACAAAGGATGTTCTTTGAGCCTAAGGCTCTCTCTCTCTCTCTCTCTCTCTCTCTCTCTCTCTCTCTCTCTCTCTCTCTCTCTCTCTCTCTCTCTCTCCTCATCCACTCATTTTCCTAGGCTCCTGTTTTCTAGGGTCTCCAACTTGAGCAGGCACCGGAGGGCTTCTTAAAGATTAGCTAGGTCAGTGGACCACCCCATACCAGGGCTTTTTATTCAGTCTGCCTTGGGGAAGGGTTTTTTGGCTTATAATTCCAGGTGACAGTCCATCATTGCAGGAGCGGGAAGGAGTTAGTCACACTGCAACCACAGTCAAGACAGAGAGGAATCAACTAGCTAACGCATGTGTGCTTCCTGTGTCCAGCTCCCTCCCTCTCTATCCTTACACAGTCCATGACCCAAACATAGCAAGGTGACACCTAGGATGGGTGAGCCTGCCCACCTTAAGTAATGTAAACAAAGCTATATACTCCACAGACACGCCCACATGCTGACCCAGTTTAGACAGTTCCTCTTTGTGAGCCTCCTCCTGTGTGATTCTAGGCTGTTGACAATGGAAACTGTTCATCACAGAGACAACACTTTGAGAATCAAGGAGCTAAGAGACCTCACTGCACAGCTCTCTCATCTTTTTTTTTTTTAATGATTCTTTTTTGTTTGTTTGTTTTTGGTTTTTTTGAGACAGGGTTTCTCTGTGTAGCCCTGGCTATCCTGGAATTCACTCTTTAGAACCAGGCTGGCCGCAAACTCAGAAATCTGCTTGCCTCTGCCTCCCAAGTGCTGGGATTAAAGGCATGTGCCACCACTGCCCGGCTAAATGATTTTTTTAAAGATTTATTTATTTAATGTATGTGAGTACACTGCAGCTAACTTCAGACACACCACAAGAGGGCATCGGATCCCACTACAGATGGTTGTGAGCCATCATATGGCTGTTGGCAATTGAACTTAGGACCTCTGGAAGAACACTCAGTGCTCTTAATTGTTGAGCCATCTCTCCAGTCCAAAACTTCTTATCTTCTCTGGGAAATGCTTCTCCCTTCTCTCAAGTCTTGCTGCTTTGAAGGTGGAGATGTTAGCCCATTTTCTTCTGCCTGAATGGCCAAGCCTTCTGTCCTTTGCCTGCCTGGGCTCTTCTTGATTATCCCCAGGTCTGTGATGATATCCTTGGTAATATTCTACCAGAACAAGTTAGTCCTAGCATTTTGTCGTTGTTGTTTTTCAAGATAGGGTTTCTCTGTGTAGCTCTGGCTATCCTGGAACTCATTCTGTAGACCAGGCTGGCCTTGACTACAAGACAGACATCCATCCTGCCTCAACCTAAGTGAACAACTCCACGAGTCACACAATCAGCCCTCACCCCCCACCCCTCTGCAGTCACAGCCCTCTCCCCCCACCCCGCTGCAGCCACAGCCCC
>NW_022196900.1:65881661-65901694 GCF_008632895.1 Mastomys coucha | reverse complement strand
TTTTGCCATTGTGAAAAAAATCCTTGAGAAAAGTCAGCTGAGAGGAAGGAGCAATTTATTTTGATTATGGTTCTCAGAGGTTTCAATCCACAGCTAAACTGAATCATCAGCTGGGGACCGAGACTTTTCATATCCAAACCATATTTAAACCAAACACGTCATATCCATCGGAGTGTCTTGGAGACACACTTTGTTTGTGATCTACCTGCCTTTGCGTTATTATCCTGTACCCTGTCCCAGCCTGCACTCCAACATGTGAGCTCTCAGACATCTCAGGTAAAATGCTTAGACTGCAGCCAGATGGCCATGCTGCTGTCGCAGGGCCAGTGCCTGAGGTTCACCTCTGTCACTATGATTAAAAAAAAAAAAAAAAAGTGCTGGGCAGTGGTGGCGCACGCCTTTAATCCCAGCACCTGGGAGGCAGAGGCAGGTGGATTTCTGAGTTCGAGGCCAGCCTGGTCTACAGAGTGAGTCCAGGACAGCCAGGGCTACACAGAGAAACCCTGTCTCCAAAAACCAAAAAAAAAAAAAAAAAGTCCTGACACAAAGCAGTGTAGAAGAAAAAGTTTATTTTAGCTCATGGTTCCAGATCGCAGTCCACTATCTCAGGGAAGCCATGATGGCAGAAGCTTCCAACAGCTAGTTCACCGCATGCACGGGCAGCCAGCTTGTTCTCTTTGCTCTTGTGCAATCCAGGGCCCAAACCCAGAATGGTACTGATAGGTCCCACATCAATGAATAAAATTGAGACCACCCTACCATGGGCACATCCAGAGGCCAACCTGACCCAGAAAATCTCTTGTTGAGACTCTCTTTCTAGATGATTCTAGACTGGGTCAAGTTGACAGTTAAAACTAGCTCTCACAGCTAGCTATGCAGAAGGGAAGAACCATGGTAGAGCCAGGTCCCGAGGCAGGGCAAGAAGGCCCCCTGGACAAGCCTACTGGACCATAACCCAGTCTCTGATCTTATGGCCTCTCTGCCGGTGCTCTGTCGTGACTTTGCTCTGTCATCTTGAAGAGCAACGTCTTGTCCCTGAGCCTCTCTTACGGCAGACACATGGGTAGGGTGACCAGGGCATCCTACCAAGGACCACAAACCAGGTGGCTTAGTGAACGGAGCTGTACTCTCATAGCTTTGGATGCCAGAAGACTGGAGTCCATGCTCCCTAAGAAGCTGGTGGCAGAGTATTCTTCCTTGCCTCTTTACAGCTTTTGGTGGTGGCCAGAGACCCTTAGCTTTGACAGCTTACCGCTGTACCACTCTGATCTCTGCCTCTGCGTATGTCATTTCCCCCACTGAGTGACTTTTCTTACAAGCACACCAGTCACTAGACCAGGGTTTCTCCTGCTCTATCATGGCCTCAACTCACCCCATTATATCCATCACAGTTCTCTAATAAGGGCACAGTGGGAAGCACTGAGTTAGCACTTTAGTAAGTTTTCTGAGTGGAGTGGGTGACACAATTTGATTCCTAACAGCTGGGGGGAGGGAGGGTGTCGGGGGCCCAAAAGAGAGCTAGAAAGCCTGAGGGCAAGTCTTCGCACCATGCTCACTAAACATCCTGATGTCTTTTTTCTCCCTGGCCACAGAACCCAGTTGGGGTGGGCCGCTATCTCAACACCACACTGATGGAGTCCATAGACCGAAGGCAGCGATACCGCTCTCTGTACTTGAATGGACCCAAGCGCTACCTTCAGGACCTAAACCGAGACAAACTCATGCAGTGAGTATAGCTGGAGCTCTTGGAGGGCTTTGAGGGGAGGTAGAATGACTCTTTGGTGGCCCAGAGAAGAGGCTTGCTTGGTTCCCATGCTAGCCACTCTGCAGAGACCCTGGAGATGCTCAGTTTAGACCTTGGTTCAGCCTCTGATTGGCTGTGTGAAGAGTCATGCTGCTTTCCTCTGAGCTTCGGTCTGTGCCCTACTCTCTGGCCCTCTGATGTCTCTCTGCCTTGACTCGCTGGCTCAGCCCCTGCCTGAAACCTTTCCACAAGCTAAGCTGCTGTCTCCAGTTCAGGGAGAAGAAGGTGAGGAGCCAGTGTGGATGAATCTGGTACAGATCTCCATCTCCATTTTCAGTGTTGGTCTTGGGCCTGCTACCTGAGATCCTGGTGCCTGTGGTTCCTGGGCCTCCCTAGGGTCTGTAGCGGAGGCTGGATTCTCCCTTGGGTCAGATTTCTTTTTGTCTTCACAGCTATGCTGACCCTCCCTGCACTGTCCATCTTCTCAGACATGTTAACCCTCATGCCTCCTCTCTCTCTATTGTTTGCCTATCCTTCAAGGACTCCTTTAAACACCTTCTGGTGGATCTCATATGGGAGCAGATATACGTGTACATATCACCCGTACTTTTTCTTTTATTTATGTATTTGGTTTTTCAAGCCAGAGTTTCTCTGTGTAGCTCTAGATGCCCTAGAACTTGCTCTGTAGTCCAGGCTAGCCTCGAACTCAGATATCTACCTGCCTCTGCATTCTGAATGCTGGGATTAAAGTCGTGTGCCACTACTGTCCAGCTAATTTTTAAAATTAAAAAAAAAAGATTTATTTTATGTGTAAGAATGTATGTATGTGTTCTGAGTGTGTGCCTAGTGCCTGCAGGAGTCAGAAGAGGGCCTCAGATTGCCTGGAACTGGAGTTGAGGTAGGTTGTGAGCCACCTTGTGGATGCCAGGAGCTGAACCCAGGTTCTCTGTAAGAGCAGAGAACCATCTTTCCATTCTGTCATTACGGTACACTAACACTTTCAATGCATAAAAGCTCTTCTCCCCTTTCTGGCCTTATTTTACACATATTGAACACCAATATGTGTAAAGGGCAGGGAGGGAAGCAAGGAGATATGCTGCTCGAAGTCACACAGCTGGTGAGCGGCACAGCAAGGACTAGAAGCCAGTCCTCCCTCTCGGAGGTCAGGGACTCTTCTCCCACGTCAGGCCCTTAGAGCTTAGGAAGGGTCATGCCTGGATACCCAGAGGGCTGTGTGTGTGTGTGTGTGTGTGTGTGTGTGTGTAGATGCATGTAGGGATGTAGGTATGAGTGCATACTTCTTGTATGCAGCAAGTACCTTCTCCTGCAGAGCCATCTCACTGGTTAGAGCGTTAAACTTCTGACTATAGTTATGTCTAGAGAAAAAGGCTATGGGTTCTCTTACCACATACTTAGTTTGTTTCTGAATTGTTTGATTTTTTTTTCAAATGATCCCCTTGAAGATTTTTTTTTTTTAAAGATTTTACTTACTTTATATATATGAGTACACTGTAGCTGTTTCCTAGCAGAGAGCATCAGATTCCATTACAGATGGTTGTGAGCCACCATGTGGTTGCTGGGGATTGAACCCAGGACCTCTGGAAGAGCAGTCAGTGCTCTTAACTACTGAGCCATCTATCCAGCGCCGCCCCCCCTCGACTTTTTAAAAAGATTTATTTTTCTTATACGAGTACACTGTAGCTATCTTCAGACACACCAGAAGAGGGCATCAGATCCCATTATAGATGGCTGTGAGCTGGGATGGTTGCTGGGAATTGAATTCAGGACCTCTGGAAGAGCAGTCAGTGCTTTTAACCTCTGAGTCATCTCTCCAACTCCTGAATTGTTTGATTTTTATCAAAATTTTTGTGTGCTTTTTACTTATTTTTGTTGTTTTGAGATAAGGCTTCACGAAGCTGAGTTAGTCTCAAACTCCATATGTAGCTGAGGGTGATTTTGCACACCTGGTCCTTCTGCATCTGTCTCCCAAGTGCTGGGGTGTATATTATTTTTATAGGAAACAAAACAAAGCAAAACAAATCCTATAAATAGAGCAGGATAAGGATTCTTGAGGTAGAACACAACTTAAGAGTTGTTTTTATCAGCCGGGCAGTGGTATGCACACACTCATGTACACACACACACACACACACACACACACACACACACACACTAGTAATAAGAGCACTAACTACTCTCCCAAAAGACCTGGGTTTGATTCCACATGGTGGTTCACAACCAAACACCCATACAGATAAAATAAAATATTAATTTAAAAAGTTTTTTGAAACTGGGCAACTGGGCAGTGATGACACATGCCCCTGGTCCCAGTACTTGGGAGGCAGAGACAGGCGGATTTCTGAGTTCCAGGACAGCCAGGGCTATACAGAGAAACCCTGTCTCGGGGGACATCTCTAACCAGGACTCCCCGGCTTTTCTTCTAATCCACAGTTTTCCAGTATGTAAAAGGAGAATAATTTGTACCCTACAGGGACATGATGTGAATGAAGCTCAATTAGTGCTTGTGAATGCTACTTAAAGGGTCCCTGCGGGTGTCAGATCTTCTGAGAAGTTTCTCCCTGGGGAGCCTATGGTGTTGGAAGCTGGGCTCCTGGGACAGGAGAGTTGTGCCCCAAAAGGAGGGAGGCCAGGAGATGTGAGAGATTCCAAATCTGCACTTCCATCCATCATGTGGTCGTGGTCGTTCGAAGCTGGCTTCTGGTCCTGACTTCCTCTGGTTTTGGATGGGTGGAAACGGTCTCTTACTCACTGCAAATCTCATTTTTGCCTTCCTCCATTAACCTCCATGTCTTTGCTTTCTGGGCATTTCTGTTAGCAGCAGTATGCACTTATTTCATGGAGGCAGTGCTTTCTCATCCTGGGCAAGCATGGCGATGCACTTGTTCGATACAGTCTCTCTTTTTGCCCTGTCTCTTTTGTTCTCTGTTTGTTGGTCTCTGTTCCCTGAGGGTTATTTCCCACAGTGTCGGCTTAACCCTACCTTGACATGTCTGTCCCTCTAAAGATCCCTCAGGAGGTCCCTGTGTACTTTCTGATAATTGATGGTGCCCCAGAAGAACATGTATTAGTGTTCTTGTTGGGGTGTCCTCTAGGGCCACTGTTGCTGGATCTTTGCCCTTAGCCTAGGCCCAAGAAAGCTTTTTTGGGGGCATCCAAGCCTGGCTGCCCAAGCTCTTTGGTATAGAATAAGGGGGAGAGGCTACAACAAGGGTCAACAATTCAGTTTCCATTTAATTCACGTTACCCCACGGTGCTCACTGTGCTCTCTGCAGAGAGAGCTCAGCCGAGCAAAGCACTTGCTGCTCTTGCAGAGGACCTAGTTTTGGTTTCCACACCTGTGGGATCCAATGCTCTCTTCTGGACTTCATGGGCACCAGGCACACACATAGTACACACACATGTAGGCAAAACTCTCATAGGTATAAAATAAAACCAAAAATTAAAAGAACAACAAAACCAATATGGTATCCACGGGCTGTACATGGTTGTACATGCCTACAATCCCAACAGCAAGGAGGCTGAGGCAGGAGGATGACGAGTTCAAGGTCGTCTTGGGCTACATAATGAGCTCATTACCACCTAATTGTACTTCAAGACCTTGTCACTGGATGAATGGAGGAACGAATGAATAGATAGATAATCTAGATATCGAGGTAGAGTACTCAGCTGGTGTCACTGTGAGCAGAGAACCCCGGTTTCCAAGAATAGATCTCCAATCTTCAGCAAGCTGAGCACCAGCATTCATGTCTCTGTGTCCTGAGTGGGGACACAGTGTGACCAGGGGCCTCACCCTCCTGCTGCCATGGAAGAGCTGTGTTTGCCACCATCTTCTCCCCGTGATTGACTATACCCACAGACCCTGGTTCACCATAATTCCTTCCTTCCTCGCGTTGCTCTTGCCAGGCACTTTCTTACAGCACCAAGAAAAGTAACAATACAAAAATATGCATGGGGGCTGGAGAGATGGCTCAGCGGTTAAGAGCACTGACCGCTCTTCCAAAGGTCCTGAGTTGAAATCTCACATGGTGGGTCACATCCACCCGTAATGAGATCTGATGCCCTCTTCTGGGGTGTCTGAAGACAGCTACAGTGTACTTACATATAGTAAATAAATAAATCTTAAAAAAAAAAATATGTGCTCGTGCATGCTCCAAGGCACCTCTCCGGCTGCTGGGAGTGGAGAGGGAAACTGACACATTCAGGCCTTCTATCTATGTTCCTGTTGGCATTTTTGACTACAATCCCATTTTCAGTGACACTTGATGCCGCCCACTCTTTAGTTTTTCCCCACTGGGGATTCCTTAGCTTTACCTTCTACCAATTTGGGGCACAGACTCTTGGATGTGCTATGTTGCCAGTCTCCCACCTGCTTGCCCTCTTAACAGAGGACTTTTTTTGCACATGGATTCTTCCATTCGTTAGCGTGGGTCTATGCTCTAAGAGTTTTGTTTTATTTTTAGAGAAACGCTTATTATAGACTCATAGGAAGGAGCTTCAGTGGGGGAGAAAACACCATGCCATTTGAGTTAAGCTGGCATGCAGGTCAGCCACTTGCTAGAAGGGAAGCTTTAGAGAAGGACTAAGGCCAATGTACAAGAAAAAGCAAACTTCAGCTCTGGACCGCATTAGCCTTAAGACTCATTCCTTTACGTTTATCTCAGTGCATTTACAGGAAAGCAAATGTGTTGTTTTAAGTTACTTTTCTACTGCCAGGACCAGGGCAACTTATAAAAGAATCTAGTTTGGGGGAATCCCAGTTCGAGGGTTTAGAGTCCATGACCTGTATGATGGGGAACATGGCAGCAGGTAGGTAGGCAAGGCTCAGGAGCAGAAGTTGAGAGCTCACATGTTATCCACAAGCGTGAGAAGCATGAGGCAGAGAACCAACCGAGGATGGTGTGGGCTTTTGAAAATTCAAAGCCAGGGCCAAGAGACACCTCCTCCAGTTAGGCCACACCTCTTAATCCTTCCCAAATAGTTCCACCAACTGTGGATCAAATATTCAAATATATGAGCCTATGGGGGGGCCATTCTCATTCAAATCACCACATATACCCAGTCAGTTCAGGTGAAGTATAGTATAATTTCTGAGTTTCAAAGGTAAAATAAAAATCTCTCTAGTGTATATCTAAAAAGACAGGTTTTTATTTGTTTGTTTGTTTGTTTGTTTTTGTTTTTTGAGACAAGGGTTTCTGTGTAGCCTTGGCTGTCCTGAAACTCATTCTGTAGACCAGGCTGTCCTCAAATTCCCAGAGATCTACCTGTCCTTGCCTCCTGAGTGCTGGGCTTAAAGGCATACACCACCACTGCCCAGCAAAAGGCAATATATATTCTTCTTTGCATTTACCTTTATTGTTGCCCTTTTAACTTTTTCTTCCTTTAAATTTTTAATTTATTTATGTGAGCACATGCATGCATGCATGCATGGACATCCATGTATACAAGTGTCATGGCACATATATTGTCAATGACAATAGTCAGTAGTTAGTTACAATTAACAGCAGTCAGGCCTCTTTGACCACATGGGTCCCAGGATGGAGCTTAGATCCTAAGCTTAACAGTGTCTTTACTCTCTGAGCCATCTCACTGGCTCAAGACAGCTAATCTTCAACTGAATCAAACCTGCCAGGCATATTTTAGGTTTACTCTTCCTAAACATACATGGTAGAATACATGACTTATACAATTCTCAAGAAAAATAATTGGATTGTAAAATCGTTTTTGTAGTCAAAATATCATTTGTCTTCACACAAGACAAATGAGAACTGCATGAGGATGTATCTCAAACATATCCCTTCTAAAAATATTACCGGGGATTCTTCTCTAGTCAGATGAAGAGTGAATTAGGATGAAGAGCTCAAGAGTGGGAGGGACATAAAAATATGTTTGGCTACAATATACCAGAGTCATGTAACCAACAATAAAAGACAAACTAATAACCCAAACATCAGGCTGCTGGGATAATCTTGTGCAACCGCAGAAAGCTTGTCTTTATATTATTCAAATGTTGATTTCTGTACCAGCAGAGAGCTAAGTAATGTCTGGACTTTGGTGTTATTTTTACAAAACACGGAGACTGATGATATTTGATAAAAATAACAAAGCCACAGACACTGTTCAGCTCTCTGCTGGTACAGAAGTCAACTTTTGAATAATACCAAGACAAGCTGTACACTGTACACAAGAAGATTGTCCCCAAGCTGTACGCGGTGCACAAGAAGATTGTCCCCAAGCTGTACACGGTGCACAAGAAGATTGTCCCCAAGCTGTACGCGGTGCACAAGAAGATTGTCCCCAAGCTGTACGCGGTGCACAAGAAGATTGTCCCCAAGCTGTATGCGGTACACAAGAAGATTGTCCTCAAGCTGTACGAGGTGCACAAGAAGATTGTCCCAGCATCAAGCAAAGAGGGACTGAAGACAAAGTATTAAACAGAACAAAGGTTGATATTTTTGTTTTGTTTGACGAGTTCTTGCTATGTAGCCTAGGTAGCCCAGGGTGGCCTATGTAGCCCAGGGTGGCCTGCATAGCCCAGGGTGGCCTAGAATTCCCAGTCCTGCTCTAAGTTCCCATAGGCTGAGATTACTTGAGTGTGCCACTATACTCCACTACAAGATGAATATTTCATCCTGATAAACAAAATCCATGAAGAAATTACAATAACTATGATCTCTCCCATACCCCAATAAGTGACAAAGTCCCACATAATCACAGGGACTCTCAGTAGATCTGTCTGAAAATATGTCAGATGAGGGCATGTAGTCATTATTTGGAGGCTTCGGATAGATAATTTTTACTCTGCCATTTCAGACACTTTGAGAAACATTTATAAGAGGACTGGAGAGATGACTCAGCAGTTAAGAGCACTGTCTGCTCTTTCAGGGGTCCTGAGTTCAATTCCCAGCAACCACATGGTGGCTTATAACCATCTATAATGATATCTGGTGCCCTCTTCTGGCGTGCCGGAAGACAGCTACAGTGTGCTCATATATGTAAAATAAATAATTTTTAAAAATGAAACATTTATAAAAACTGATTGTCTAGGAAACTCTCAATAGAAGGGTCTAAGCTAAAATGTCATCATAGAAAAATGTATGTCCATTTCTAAACATAATATAATAAAGCAAGAAGTTAATGCCAAAAGAATGATCCCCCAAATTAGGAACTTGGAAATTAGAAAGCACACTTTTTTAAAATTAAATTTTCAGTTAGTGTACAAACGATGGCCTTAGGTGTGGGAACTCACACATGGCTGGCATTACCCATCCCACTGACCTCCTCGCCCTCACTGACTTCTGCTCTCAAGAAAGGCCTCTTCTGTCTGGGTGTGGTGACACAGGTCTCTAATCCCCTAAGAGGCAGGTACATTCCAGGCCAGCCTGGATTATATAGCAAGTTTCAGGTCAGCCATGGGCTACATAAATTGACCCTATTTAAAAACAAGCAAGCAAGCAAGTAAGCAAACAAACAAATACCTCGTAACCTCTTAAGTCTAAGAGAATAACTGAGTTTGAAATGTTAAACTCTTTAGAAAAGAATTACAATGAAGACTGTTGATACAGCCTGTGAAATGCAGCAAGGCACCCAGCTCAGGAAACCCACAGCTTTCAGTGAGCAGCTGGAGGGCTGAGGGCTGGCTCTGCAGCTAAGAGCAGGAGCGATTGCAGTGGATCCAAGTTGGGGTCCCAGCACCTGTGTCAGGTGGCTTACTACTAACTACCCATAACTCCCTGAACTCCAGGATCTGGCACCCTCTTCTGGACACTCATGTATGCACATACTCTCATACAAACACACATTTATACTTAACTTTTGTTTTGGTTTGATTTTGGTTTTTTGAGACAGGGTTTCTCCGTATAGCCCTGGCTGTCCTGGAACTCACTGGACCAGGCTGGCCTCGAACTCAGAAATCTGCCTGCCTCTGCCTCCCAAGTGCTGGGATTAAAGGCGTGTGCCACCACTGCCTGGCCATTTATAGTTAACTTAAAAACAATATAATTAAAAAAAAAAAAAAAGCAGATTGAAGAGATGGCTTAGTAGTTGGGAACATTTGCTGCTCTTGTGGAGGACTAGGGTTCAGTTCCCAGCACCCATGTAGAGTAGCTCACAATCTTCTGTAGCCCCAGCTCCAGGGATCTGACATCCTCTTCTAGCTTCAACATACAGTTACAGCCATCTACAGGTACACACACACACAAACACACACACACACACTCATTGGGGGTTCAGGAATGGCCACACAAACCATATGAACACCGATCTCAGCTAAGTCAGAATAATTTATTGAACATACAACCTAATACTGATCAGATCAGGACCACAAAAAAGAATCAAGCACTTAGAGCCAGGTGGTGATGGCACATGCCTTTAATCCCAGCATTTGGGAGGCAGAAGCAGGCGGATTTCTGAGTTCGACGCCAGCCTGGTCTACAGAGTGAGTTTCAGGACAGCCAGGACTATATGGAGAAACCCTGTCTCAAAAAAACAAACAGAAGAAGAAGAAGAAGAAGAAGAAGAAGAAGAAGAAGAAGAAGAAGAAGAAGAAGAAGAAGAAGAAGAAGAAGAAGAAGAAGAAGAAGAAGAAGAAGAAGAAGAAGCTAATTGTGGTACTAGTTTGTTCTTAGGGCAGGGTTATAAAGGGGAAAACCACAATGATCATGATGAGCTCACATGCAGACGCAGGAAGTGACGCGCAGTGGGTCAGCTCTGTCTCAAAATATTTTAGACATAACAGTCCATATTGACCTTTGATTCAATGGGTCCTACCTGAAGCTTTGTGGAATTTCTTAAGATTAACAAACCTCATATAGGACATACTGAACATAACAGGTGATGTGGTCAGCATGACCTTTCTCTGAGTCGTTATTTTTCTGTGTCAGTGACTGGCAGGCATGTTGCAACAACAATACGAAATAGCTGAAGGGTGTGGGACAAAATGGCTACAGCTATGCTGGGGGGAGGGCAGGCCTCAACAACAGCAACTACAACCACAACACACACACACACACACACACACACATACACACACCTTATTTTTAACTTAAAAGCTGGAATAAACAATAAAGATGAATAGAGACTAGGTGGGAGAGAGATTCTCACTGGATCCTTCCTACCCTTTTATGTTGATGTCTGCCATTTTTCAGAGTGGTGGCTACGACGCCCTGAGCTTGTGGCTGTGAAATGTTTAAAGCCACAGATAGCAGAGGTGCTGTAGAAGTGCTTGGTCTGCCATCTTCCCTTCTTCTAATATGAGTAAGCATGGTTTGAAGAGGCATTTGAAGGGATTTGCTACATCTCACAGGAGAACAGAGAATGCAGGAACAGGATATGGGGTTCTGACTCTGATCTTGTATATTATTTCATCTCCTGGGCCAAGGCAGAATGGGGCCATGGGTGGTGAGACATGTCCTTTCCCAGCATGCTGTCTGTCTCTAATTCAGGCGAGGGAGAGCCTATGTCAGAGGGGTGGAACCTCCTGGAGTAAGTCAGTCCACTGACTTTTTCTTAGTCTCAGTTCCAAATCTTACCTGCTTTTTTCTTGGGTCTCGGGCTTCTAACCAGGTAACCTCTGATGTGAGTCCTATACGGGAAAGCCCTCTTTTTATTTTACTGTGTATACAGTAGGTACTCTCTGTGTGTTCACTGGACAGCAGACCTCCATCTTGTTACCTTTCTGGATCTTTTGACTAGGACATTTTATTTTATTTTGTTAGAGATCCCCAGACCTTAGTAGGTCCCCAGGCCTTGAATAGCTGACCCCATGAGGGAAGTATCACTCAGACCTTGGACCCCAGCATGTAGGCCGTACCACCTGCAAACTGAGAATAAAGACATGTACCATCAAAGTCCCAATAGTTCTGGGAGAGCCTCCACATGTACATATTTTGCTTTTTGGTTTCTGTAGTTCCACTTCTGGATAACTGTCCTTGCTAACTAAGGTATGTCAATACAGAAAGCACATGGGTTTTGTGCTTAAAAGTTCACCCTGAGAAAGGGTGTACTTTCTCAGGGTGAACACCCAATGTAGTCAGTGGCTTGGCTTGAACTCATGACTGGGGAACCTTATCTGGTGGATACTCAGCAACATTTCTGTTTTTGAGACAGAATCTTCCTATTTAGCTCTAACTGGTTTGGAACTATGTAGACCAGGGCTGACCTCAAACTCACCTCTGCCTCAGGTGCTGGGATTAAAGGCCTGTGTTGTCACACCCAGCCCTAACTAGGATTTTAAAATTCATTTTGGGTGTGATGGTGTGCACCTTCAATCCTAGCACTGGGAGGGTTGGTCTCTAAACTTGAGACCAACCTGGTCTACATATCAAGCTCCAGGCTCTCCAAGATTGCATAGTAAGACACTGACACAAAGACAAAAATAAAGCAGAAACTCTAGCTGGTCTCCTCTCTGTCCATGTGGACCTGTGCCAGCCTGGCAGCTCCCTTACTGGCCTTGTCCTAGGGACACTGACTGTACATGGTTGTTCTAGTGTTTATCTGGGAAACTCCTATGTGTCAGCAGCCACAGCTCTGCTGAATTACAAAAGCTTCCCTGATTTTCTGGACAGTGTCTCTTTATTCTCAGCCTCTTGCACACCCCAGGGTGGCACATGCTTCCCCGTGGTACTGTGGCTTCCTCACATGCCCACAGTGAAGCTAGATAGAGTGTCTCTGTTCCCCTGCTCCAGTGTCTTGCTGATACGTAGAGGAGGAACTCATGAACACTTGTCCAATGATGAGCCTACATGTTCATTAATGAAATGGGCCAGCGACTAAGTAACATCGTGAAAGGAACACTTGATTGACAAGCTTATGGGTTTACTTGGCAGAAATTTACACTTTTTATTTTTATTTCTTACATAATGTTTTATGATGAGAAAAACTGAACATGTAGAAAAAGTGACAGGATTTTATACCACACAGCTCTACAGCCATGAGTCATTTAGACTTTGTTACTATGGGCTAGCCAGATGGCTCATGGGATAAAAGCACTTGTTGCCAATCCTGATGACCTGAGTTCAATCCCTAGAGCTCACATGGTGGAATTAGACAACCAACTTCAGAAAGTTGCCCTTTGACCTACAACATGACATTCATGTATCTGTATTCTCTTTTATATACAAAATTATTATTATACATAATTATCACATTACTAATGTTTTAATGCTTAATGATATCTCCCAGCTGCCACTCTATTAGATATCTTTATAAAAGATTTATTTATTTATTTTAATTAATTAATTTATTTATTATATGTAAGTACACTGTAGCTGTCTTCAGACATTCCAGAAGATGGTGTCAGGTCTCATTACAGATGGTTGTGAGCCACCATGTGGTTACCAGGATTTGAACTCAGGACCTTTGGAAGAGCAGTCAGTGTTCTTAACCACTGAGCCATCTCTCTATCCCTATAAAAGATTTAAATTACGTGTGTTTGTGTATTTGTATGTGGGTATGTACATGTGGGTGCCATGTCCAGAGAGGCCAGAAGAGGGCAGCAGATCTCCTGGAGCTGGAGTTACAAGTGGTTGTGAGCCAGTGGATGTGGGTGCTGGGGGCTAAATTCAAGTCCTCTACAAGAACAGTATGTGTTTTTAACCTGAGCCTTCTCTTCTGCTCTTCTTAATTATCTTTTATTTTTGATAAATCTCAAAGGAAATGCTAGGCGTTAATACACTTCTGCATGTACTGTCCTTTCAGCATTTTAGTTAAAATGCATATTCTTTACCTAAAAAAAATCTCACATTGGGACCATCATAAATGTTCAGTGTTCAAAGTAATATTAAATTCTTATATTTTTGAAGTATGTTTACAGAATATACAGAGTTTTTAAATTGATGTGTTTTTATCGGGTTACTTTCCTCATTGCTGTAAGAAAATCCCTGACCAAACTAACTTGAAGAGAAAGGGTTTATTGTGGCTCTGAGTTGGTGGGCATGGTCCATCAAGGTAGAGAAGATGGCAGTGGAAATAGCTCTTCTGTGAAGCACCTGGTCACATTGTGTCCCCAATCAGGAAGCAGAGAGATAGGAATACTAGTCATAATGGCTTGAATAGGACTCCATAGACTCATGTGTTCAATTGCTCGGCCCATAGGGAGTGGCACTATTAGGAGGTGTGGCATTGTTGGAATGGATGCGTCCTTGTTGGAGGAAGTGTGGCACTGTGGGGGCGGGCTTTGAGGCCCTCTAAGCTCAAGCTATATGCTCCTTTTGCTGCCTGTGAATCAAGATCGAGAGCTTCTGGCTCCTCCAGCCCTATGCCTGCCTACACACTCTCATGGTTCCTGCCATGATGATAATGGACTGAAACTCTGAAACTGTAAGCCAGCCAGCCCCAGATGTCAGGAGCCATAATAGGACAAGCTAATAACTAGCAGGTGGTCATCGTGAAATGCCTGCTTCAGATTATTATAGAATCTGCAACAGGTGAGCCCTTATTAAGCAAGGCTGTAGAGACTAATTTTAGAAAAGATTGCTGCTATTAACATGCTTTTCCTGTTGTTATTATTATACATATATAATCACTAAGTAATAGCACACCCCTTTGGAGCAGATCTCTGCAGATCCACGAAGTTGTACTGTCTTATAGTGATGTTATATAGATAAATAGATGACTTAAGACTTTATGCTGATCCTATAAGAATTCTTAAAATTTTATCAGTGATTATTAAACTCTTCTATAATGGTACTGCTATTAGGTTCTTTTCTGATAGTCAAAACTGCAATGAGAACTCTGCCAGTCTCCCAAGTGTCACCAGTTAATTGCTCTTTGATGGTAACCAGACTTTCTCCTACTCAGAGCACATTCCAAGAGGTTGTAAAACAATTAACCAGGCTGGAGAGATGGATCTATGGGTAAGAGCACCGACTGCTCTTCCAAAGGTCCTGCGTTCAAATCCCAGTAACCACATGGTGGCCCACAACCACCTGTAAAGAGATCTGATGCCCTCCTCTGGTGTGTCTGAAGACAGCTACAGTGTACTTATTTATAATAATGAATACAACTTAAAAAAAAACACAATTAACCAAAGGTCATAAAAAAGGGACTAACAATTTATTATAGGTGCTAGGACAGAAGATAAAGTATTGACTGGGTTTATCTATACAAAACCTCACTATACAAAAACTTCAGTGAACCTGTGGAGCTGAGACAGGTGATGGATGTTTGGCTAGATAATTACTCCTAATGGATATGCATGTAAACATTCTCTGTTGTAAACTTCTATTTCAGTTTATGATTTGATTTTCTGTGTGAACTTTTGATGAACTTTTTAACATGTGATCATGTATTCTGAAAGATGTTTAAGAGCTGAGGACAAAGAGTCAGAGTCAGAACTGGGGGACTGAAGTGAGAGAACAGAGGTGAGAACTAAGCTGAGAAAGGAACTGAGCTGAGAAGTTTTTAGACTGAACACTTTTTAGATTAGAAGGAGAATGCAGAGTGGAATAACTTAGAAACTATAGGTAACATAAAATACTAAGAGAGCAATGTGCAGAATGCAGAGGGGAAGAGGAATAAAGAAGATGATGTAGAGAGTAGAAGGAGCAGGCAGGCTTCTCCTTACCATGGGACAGAACAGGTCCCATGGTAGGGACAAGGCAGGCTTAGTCTTATTAAAAGAAACAAAGCTATTTTTCTTACAAATATGGGTTTAATTCATTAGCATTAGAAGGGTAGAAGCCTTTTCCTTCTCTATGTATGCCACGAACTGGGGTTTCTTACGGGGTCCCTTGTTCCGTGGGACGATGGGTTCTGGCCAGGTGTGCACGGGATTCGGCTTTGACAAACAGACTAGACACAAGTGGTGTAAGGTCTGAATGTATTTCTTTAAAAATTGACATGAGGCTTTTACAATCATTGCAAAGGAGAAATGAAAAATCTGGCAGCTCAGTAGTCGAGGTACATCTGAGGCCATCTAAAACACACTGGATCTAAAAACAGCAGCCATCTCCTCTGGACTGGTGCAGCACCCCTGGGCTCCGAGTACGTTCAGGCTGCATGGTCCCGGCCAGAGTCCCGGGAAGCTGCGGGTGCGCCAGCCAGGAAAATAGAGGCTTGAATCTCAAATCCTCAATGCTGAATCTTCAATGTTGAATGCTCAAATCTCGAATGCTCAATCTCTTGAATCTCGACTGCTGCTGCACCCCCCAGGCCCAAGTGCTCTGGGCCTGGGGGGCTGCAACTCTACCTAAGTTCTAGTTTTAGTCCGAGTGCTAGTGAGTCCGAATGCTGAATGCAGACTGCTGCTGAATGCTCAATCTAGAATGCTCAATACTGTCTGTCTTTCTGTAAGCTTTAATGCCCTACCCACAATGCTGGAGGCAATTAGTTAGAATGGCTTAACATTCCAAGCAAGGGTTTGACTAGGACGTTGGAACATTGGTGAAGGTCAGAGAGCAATGTCCGAATTTTCTCTTTCTTGCTGTAAAGAAATGATATCTTGGTGGGCCCCTAGCACACAAATACGAGGACATATCTGGGCTACCTCTGAGTTTGGGGTGCCAGGCGACAATGTGGAGGCAGGAGGCTGACTTTCCTTGAAGTTTATGCCTCAAATACCGCCATCACGCAAAGTGTGCGTGGCATATGTAATTAAAATTTGAGCTCATTTTTCATCCAGAATGAGTGAGTTCTTTCTGCACCGGTGCTTGGTCTTTTGCTCATATGTAAGTATGTAAGTATGTCATATGTAAGCATGGATGTGTGTGTAAGTATGTAATTGTGAGAATGCATGCAAGCTGGGCCCAGCTGAGTATGAGTGGGTATGTATAAATGAAAAAAATAAGCATGAATCTGTATATGAATTATGTGAGATTATTCATATTTGCTTATGTAAAAGTTTTTCTTTCTGCGAGTGTTATTCTCTTTTCCTGGTTCAATAGAAGTTTATTGCTCCAAACTCCCCCTTTGCCCAACAAGCAAGAGGCATCTGGACACTAGGGAAAAGGCTCTAGCAATTAATTAATCCTTTACTTAATCGCCTGCTGTTTTAGGATGCTAAGGGCCAGAAACTGCAGTTTCTGGCCTCAGAGGATCACAGAAGGCAGGTCAGCTACAATAGAATAGCATAGTAACTTAGATAAGTAAACTTTTTATTATACAGCAACCCTAAAAATCTTGTAAGATAACCCTGTCTCGAAAAACCAAAATAAATAAATAAATAAATCTCGTAAAATGAAGTCTTACCCCAGAAATCGTAAGACTAAGTCCTCTAGGCCCAAAACATTTAAATGTATTTATGCCTGTGGAAGCTAGCGGACAAGCTGAGGTGTTATGTCTCAGGAATACTGTCTGCCTTATTTGGGTGATGGGGATCTCCATTGGTCTGGAGCTCACCCAATAGGCCAGGCTGACTGGCCAGCAAGCCCAGATCTGCTGTCTCCACCTCTCCAGGGCTGAGATTACAGCACATTCTACATGCCTACCTTTTTATGTGGGCCCTGAGAGCAAACTCAAGTTGTTCTGTATGCATAGCAGACACTTTGCTAACTGAGCCATCTCTCCAGCTCCCAACTTCGGAGTTCAGCAGATGCATATAATCACGAAACCACAAGCAAGAAAGTTTCTTCATGCTGCTTCTATCAATGCATCAATGCACTGTGCCCGTGCTGGTGACAAACGTGTCCGCCATTCCCAAATGGAATCAAGCATGCATGGACATATCTTTCCTGGTGTTCTTGAGGCCGCCCATGTTGCAGAGGTAGCTTGTTCTTTTGATGCTGAAATGTATCAGTGAGTGCATGGGCCGCCTTTGTTCACATCTCAGTCTTCAGTAAAGACGCTGTAAAGAGCCGTGTAGAGCTGTGTAGAGCTCTTCAGATAGCCAGGTTTCCACTTCTTTCTTGTAACTATCCCAGAGTAGGATATTTAAGTCATTTGGTAAAATGGACATACAGTGGCCTAAGAAAAACTCAGAGCATTTGGTGATACCAAGCTGTTTGTATTTGTACCAGCGATGTGTGAGGCTTTACTTGCTCCGCGTCCTGGATTTGTTTCCATACTTTGTTGGTGGTGCTGGGGATAGAACCCGTGTCTTATGTAAGCTAGGCAAGCACTCTGCCCCCGAGCTACATCCCAGCCCCACCTCGTCATTGTTATGTGAGAGCTTTGTGTTTAAATTTTTGTTCTAATTGTGTTTCACTACAGTTTGAATTTGCATCCCGCCCCATGTTGTACTTTCTTCCCCTCAATTCTTCGCTGAAGTATTTTCAACGCTTTTTTTCATCTTAAAGAGCAGGTTGCTCACATTCTTATATTACCTTTGGAGAATTTTTTGTCTTTTATTTTTAATTGTTACTTATGTGTGTATGTGTTTATCTGTGGGTGAGTGCATATGAGTGCCGAGGCTGGAGACTTCAAATCTCTCTGGCGTTGGGGTTATAAACGTTGTGAGTCTCCCAGTGTGACTGCTGAAAACTGGCAGGTGGATCCTGTGCGCTCAGATGCTTAGCCATTTCCCCAGCCCCTACTTTTTGAGAATACATTCAATATTGTTACCATAAGTCATTTAAAATGGGTATAAAATAGAGAACTCTCCCTTAGAAAGGGAGTTCTGTTGTTGTAAAAGATCTGGAGGTCATGGATGGGGAACTCATTTCCTTGTAAGAGATTGTGCCCATTTTTTCTTTCTCTCCTTTTACAGGGAACGGATTACACCTTTTACGAAGGGCAAGTGCTCTCCAACCGTGGACTACAATTCAGATCCTACTCCTTAAAGTCTCTCGAGAAGAACAGCCTGATGCAACCAGAGAGCCCAAGGCCAGAGGAGAAGTCTTGGGATGGAAAAGGAAGCAGGGGTCTTGGAGAATGCCTGGGAGAGGGGAGAAGGCGGGAGGGTCATCGTTGCTGTAGCCCTGTGGTCAAAAGTCACAGTGTCTGCTGAAACAGCAGGGGGACCAGGTATCTTTTGTTACAAGAGATCCATTGTCCTAAGCTTTCTGGTCAGCTGGTAATGTGAATTTGGGAGCCAGAGAGCAGGTGCATGGAAGAGGGGACCATGGGTGACTCCCACAACCCCTTGCACTGTGAAGCCAGAGCACGGGTACCTAACTCATTGTTGTCCCAGAATGAGGGAGGGGTGGGAGCATTTGTTAGGCAGTAGTCTGGGCCCCGAATCTCCATGCTAGGGTGATCTGGTCACTCAACAGAGTCTCGTGCTGGGAGGAGACTGCTGACTTCCAGTGTCCAGGGATTGAAACAGCCTCTGCACTCCACTTTAGCATTGTGAGCTCACAAGTGTAGTCAGAGGTGGGTCCGCGGCGGTGAGTGATGACATCCTGTGACGTTCCCCTCACCGTTTACATCAATGACAGTTGACTATGGTGGGGGAGCTGCTTGTCCCTGGGGAAGAGAATGCAGAGACCTGACAGACTCAGCCACAGAACTTGCATAATAAAGCAATTCAGACCTGTTTTCAGATCGGGTTTTACCAGTTGCTTCCTCACGTGAGAGTCCAAGTGGTGGTTGTGGAAGAAATGAAACCATGACTTTTCTCTTCAGTATCCTGAGTAGCCAGGACCATCAGCATGCACCATGCCTAGAGCCCCTTTCAGTCTTCATTCAGAGTTTGGATCTTTGGTTCTCATCATCTTAAGCTACTTAATAGCCAACCAAACCTAAGCTAGTCCGGCTCCCACTTCAGGCCCTGGCGTAGTCCTTTACTCTGAAGGTGCAGCTTGCTCCTGGGAGCTCTTCCTCTTCCATTTACCTGTATCTCAGGCCCTGCTGATCCACTCTCTAGATGCCTCACCCCCCAGACTCAGCCAGAGAAAAGAGGATCTAACCAAACTGAGGGTAGATGGGTTGTAGAGTGCATAGGGCTTCCAGGGATGCAGAACAGACCCGAGAGGTGACTGTACTGGGCTTGGGATGTGGGGCCACTTTTCCTGCTGACCTCGCATTCAGGAGTGTGTTCTGAGGCATGGTGTGTCAGGAAATGGTTGAGCTGGCTCTCAGAACAAAGCAGGATGCCGCAGCTGTGGTAGTTAACTTTCTGTGTCAACTTGTCTGTGTCACGTGGTACCCAGACACTGGAATAAGCTTTACTCCGTCACGGCGATGTGGGATTGATAAGCGGCTTGCTTTATGTGGGTGGTTGAGCCTTGCAGAGTCAGCAGAAGCCTGAGTGCAGTAGATTGAGGGCACTCCTGTCACCCTCCCCACCCCCAAGACTGGAGCAGGGATACCCGCCATCTTTTTCCACCTTTGTATTAGAACGGAAACCTCAGTTCTCCCTAGGCTGCCTGTCTGTTATCTTTCGATGCAGAAACTG
>NW_022196900.1:65835141-65881651 GCF_008632895.1 Mastomys coucha | reverse complement strand
TTTTCCTGGAGAAATTCAAAGAAATACCAGTTTGCTACAGGTAGGACATCCACAGACCACACAAACTATTCCATTCAAGTCCGGCTTGTAAACTAATGAGCTTAGGGTTCCTACTAGGTGCACAGGTACAGGGGTTCCTTCCGTAAGAGTGACTCAGAGGCAGTGACATTACAGAAAAGTCCCGAGTGAGCATGGGAACTCTGAAAAGCTGAATCACTGGAATCCACTGTTAACTTCCACCTCTTATATAAACTCTAGTACCTCCCAAGACAGGGAAGCTTGGGGGAGATGGTGCCGAGTGGCTCCTGGGATCACAGGGAAAGCTCTGCCTCTTTCTTCAAGGGAATGCTAACAGGCCCCATCTTGTCAAGGTCTCTCACAGGTAAACACAGATGATCCGATAGCAAGACTGTAAAGGTGGAGTCATGGTTGGTGGGCAGAGTTCAAGACAAGCCCCACCACCTGCCTCCTCCCTCTTGCCCTCTCCCTTCCCTGCTACCTCAGCTGCTCCTCTGACTGTACCACTAGCAGAAAGCAAGCTTGATTTGTAGAACCTGCTAGGTTCTACGGTGGATGAGTGACCAGGCTACCCGTGCCACTGAGCTAGTGAAGTCCAGTGGAAGGAGATGTGACAATAGTTTTTGCATTGTCCCAGCTTACCACTGTCCCCTCTCCTATCACTGTTCACGTTCCTTACTCAGAAGAGACAGATTTAATTTGTGGGGCTCCTAGGGGTTCAAAGGTCATGTATAGGAGGTGTTCTACTTTCGTTTCCAGGAGGTGCTGCGGTGAGCAGCTGCTGGCCTGAATGTCTTACTCCACACTTTCCTGCACCGGGCCCAGTTGACAGCAAGTTAAGACTCCTTGACCCCTTTTCTGGCTGCCTCTCCCAGGTCGGTGCACGGTCCTTGGCTTCAGGCCCAGAGCTAGAACTGGGGGGTGGGAGAGGCAACCCTGGCCAGAGTGACTCTCTAGAGTACCTGGTTCCAACAAACCAAGGAGTTCTGAGCCGTAAGTTTTCCACCCTTTCAACATCGAAACACCCTCCTAAGTTAGCTTAATGAGCCTCACTATCTTATTCAAAAGAGTGCCAGAGGCCTGTGGTGATCGCTGCCCACACAGGAGGCAACCTGATATCCAGACCTGCGTGTACTGAGAAGCACTCCTGAGGTAACTCCTTTGTTTGCGTGATTTTTCTTATATTGGTCTTGAAAAAAAAAAACTCGCATTGAGACTTAGGCAGTTGTACAGAGAACAGGAGTTCCTCATGGAGAATATGACTCACTGAGCTTCAGTAGCCTTCTGAGCCAAGTTCAGCAGAGTGACTCTGCCTCTCTTGCCAATGCCTTTGCTCCTGAGGCACTTGGGTGTGACTAGACGGCGAATCTCTTTGTCAGCCTCCATGCAATTCATTTGACCTTTATCTGAGCCCCTCTCCCCTCTTCGGTACTACCGGGAGGATGACCTTGTGTACCGGCTAATTTTATGTCACCTTGAAACAAGCTAGAGTTATCTGCAAGGAAGGAACCTCAGTTGTGAAAATGCCTCCACATTAGACCCAGCTGTAAGGCATTTTTTCAATAATTAATGGGGAAGGGCTCAGCCCATTGTGGGTGGTGCCACCTCTGGGCTGGTGCTCTTGGGTTCAGCAACAGGTTTAGCAAGCCACGAGGAGCAAGCTAGCAAGCAGCACTCGTCCGTAGCCTCGACATCAGCTCCTGCCTCCAGATCCCCACCTGTTTCTGCTCTGACTGCTTTTGATGATGAAGTGTTACAAGGAAGTGTGAGTGAAATAAACCCTGTCCTCCCTCAAGTTGCTTCTGGCTATGTGTCTCACCAAGATGGCCACTTCCTTTTCTTGGTTACAAGGCTGAGAACTGAAGAACATCCCATGGTGAAGACTCATCCAACTGTAAGGTTATGTCTAAGACTGAAGAGCAAAAGCTCTTTTAATGGTAGTTTGGGCTTGGAATGTCTCCAAAGGCCTGGCTGGTGTCAAGGGCTGGTTCTATTGGGAAGGGCTTAATTGGTCTTTGGATCACTAGAGACAAGCCTGTAAAGGGTACTGAAGGACCACCAACCCCCTTTTCTATTCTCTTTTCTCCCTGGCTCGTTAACCATTTCCTCTGCCACACCCACCCATTACCACACCCTGTCTCACCACAGGCCCAACTGGTCATGGATTGCAACCTCTAGAACTTAAGAGCTGAAAGCTCTCCTCTTGATCAACATCTCAGGGACTTTTGTTAGAGAATGCTGGTCAGCAGAGGGAATATTACAGATTTAAAATACAACTCATGAAATTGGAGAAGGGACTTCCTAAAAGGTTCCTTGAAGTCAGCATCAGAATGAAATTCACAGGTTCTAGTAAAATGCTCATCATGTACACATCTGTGCAAAATGTATTGAGTTAAAACTCGACCCTCCCGTCTCTGGCCATTTAAGCCTCACAGCCGGACCCAGCTCTTTCTACCCAAGGCTTTCCTGACCATTTGTATCCAGCTCAATAGCTTCCCATAGTTGGGGGAAGAGCCAGAGCTGATGTACTTCTGTTCATTCACTGCAAAATAACCCACTTAATCCCGAGGACACATCTGGCTGACAGGGAGCTGGTGTGAGCAGAGGAAGGCCTTGTGTTCTGGAGGTAGTTGTTTCCTTCAGTTTTTAGATGAGGAGCGAGTCTACACAGGAGCAAGGAGCTTGTCAAAATTAGTTGGTCACAACCAAGTGACAAAACCAGGACACCAGCCAGACCTTCTGATGAGCATACCTGGTGCTTGAAGACAGAGCCCATCCCTCCTGAGCTGTCACCATTTCTCCATTGGAATGACAGAAATCCACTGGCTACCTACTTCCCCCATGTTTTTACCTGTCTGTGGGTGCTTGTGTTCAGACAGGACATCGGAGCTGAGTGGCACCAGCTGCTGCTGCTGTGTCCTTGTCTGACTCCACACCGATCCTCTGAATAAAGAATGACAGAGACTAGTGTCCAGGCCGTACTTTATTTTACACAAGTGGTGGCCCCAGAGCCACAGGGACGTGATCTGGAGAGTAGGCACAGTGCCAGAGGCTGCAAGAGTCTGGATAAGAGGGATGCATGCCTTCTCCTTTGTCCCCATGACCAAATTAAAAAAAAAAAAAAAAACACAACAAAAAAACCACACAGCACACACTGCCACACCCATCCCCATCTTCCCTTTCAGTAACAGCCAATTCAGCTTTCTAGCCAAAGACAGTGGCTACAACTGATTTTACAGGAAACCATGCAGCCAAGAAACCAGAACCATGGAGGGGAGAGGCTTGTGTTGACTTCCCACCTGCGCTGTCCTGTCCCATAGCAGTAAAGTGACTCCTCCAAGCCACTTTGTGGTTGGACATTGACAGGACAGGCTGTAAGACAAAGGCTGGGACCCCAAACACCATGCTTGGAAGACGACCACTTTTTGGGCAAGATATTACTGGAGCCAAACACTAACCTGAGGCTAACGTGACTCAAAATCCCTTCCCTCCCCAGGTCCCAGAGGGTGTCTGTAGAGGGCTGGATTTTGATTCTTTTGGGTGACACAGGTTGCTGGCATCACTGCCACAGCCCCAGTGGCTTTGGGATGGAGGCTTGACTGGAGGAATGATGGCGCCTTAAACATCACACTAACTAACCTAGCTCGCATTGACCATTCATCTGCAGCAAGCAGGGTCATCAGTCTGCGAGTGAGCGCAAGGATGTACACGGACTACTAGGAGAGCCCATGCCAGGAATGCTCAGAAGGCTAAGTGAGGTTATTATCTTCACAGACCAAATGGATGAGGTGATTCTGCCTTCCCACTGCCTTGAGTGCACCAGCCTTCACAGGACACAGTAGTGCTGTGCAGTATCCCAAGCCCTCAGCAGCATCAGTGAGCATCCTTCAGTTAAAATGACTCTAAGGGTCGTGGCCCCTGCCAAATGGATGGAAATGACCCGGGAGCTGGCCTGGTGGTGGAGAGAAAAACCACTGATGGATAGTCCCTAATCACCACCTGGATCATTATGCTCCCCCAACTTCTAACACAAGGCTTTCCCAACGTAGTATTGTCTTAAGACAGAAAGGCTTCAGGAGCTCTTATGTTCCGATGTGATGGGTGAGAAAACTGCAGCTTTTGGGGGTTAGGGGTGGCAGGGTAGGGGAAGACTATGACCAGTTCTGCTCTTGAGTTCTGGTTTTCCTTCTAGAACCCGATTCCCCCTCAGACTCTGGGTTTTCAGCTGGGCCAGGCAGTTCTGAAGGTGGGGGCTGTACAACCAACCACGCTTCCTTAACAAGGCAGAAGGACCTTGGAGGCCCCTCCCTTGGGAACGGAAATGGAGCTAACTTTCTCTGAGCTTAGGATTTGTAAGGCACTGAAATTAACTAGAGCCGAGGGAGGGGGAACAAAATGGGGGAGGAGGGGGGATGAGTGACCCTGGATGCTTTCTTTCCAATCCCAGGGAAGGTCCTCACAGTAGCAACAGGGCAGATGCCCCTTTCTCACTCAGTGTGGGAACCGCCCCTGTGTGACACAGTCATGAGCATGTGCCCCCATTGTGACTCAGTGGACTCTAGAGGAGGCCTGGATGGTGGGAGTCAAGAAAGAAAAGCCCAGGAAGACATCTTGAGATGTCTTCCAGGAGCAGTCCTGAGTGGGCTCAGTGATGGCTGGGGTGGCCTGAGCACACAGAAGGAGGGGCAGGACGGTCTGAAGATGGCAGAGAGGACTTTGGAGTAGACCTGACTTTGGCACAGCACATCCTGGGCCTGCCTGCCAATCAGATGCCTCCCTGCCCCCCCCCCCCCCCCCCCCCCCCCCGGCCAAGTGGAAGGCCGGCCCTCCTTTGCCCTCTTGGGGCTGATGCAGGCTATGCAGGTGAAACTCCAAGGCATCCCCTTCATGGTGTCTGCCAAACCCATGTACAGACGACCTGTGGGGAGCCTGTCTGGACTCAGCTGTTGAATCTAAAGCACAAGCCAGGTGTGAGGTTGCATGGAAGCAGTGGTGTTGGCTGCCACTCACGAAGCCCCTCCCACACGACGGGCCCTTTGTGCGGGTGACATCCAGCAAGGTAGGTATTTTTACCTCCTTTCACAGATGAACACGGGGCACACAGGGGCCGGGTGACTAGCCCAGAGTCAGTCACACAGCTAATGAGTGGCTAATCTGGGCCTGGGACTTAGGTCTGTCTGACTTCAAATCCCGAGTGCTTCCACTTGCCCGAGCTGCCCTGGAGGCCATCGGGCTGCTTTGGGGATTTGGAGGGGTTTCTTTCTGAAATCTGGGAAAGCAGAGAAGCTGGAGCAAGCGAGCGAGGGAGAGCAAGTCCATTCCCATGCATCTGGCTCCCCAGGCGCCCTGCTCAGTGCCTCGCAGCCTTGCAGATCTTGTCATACACCTCGGGGAAGGCATCCTGGCAGCCGAGCTGCTTGCGCAGCTTGTGGTACAAGGAGCCATCGAACATCTCCCAGAATTCCTCTCTGTTCATATAGCAATCGGCGTATAACATCTGGAACCTGAGTGGGAGGGAAGGAGTGTGGCGGTGAGGACGGACAAGGTGGGCGAGAAGTCCCCCTAACCCCCCAAACCCCGGGCCACTCACCCGTGCACACTCCGCACAAACTTCTCCAGCTGCCTCATGCAGGACCTGGCCTCGAAGTGCTTCACTCGAGGCTCCCCGTATGCCCCAATGTCCACGTAGAGCTCAGCCTCATCTCCCTTGGGATGCACAAGTCCTGGCTGGCTGGGCAGGATGAATGGGCACAGCCAGATGGGGTAGACCTGAGAGGTTAGAGAAACAGGTTGGTCTGTCTTTTCCCAGCAGGTAGCAGACACAGGACTAAATCACTCACATCCCACAAAAGGGAACTTTGACTTTGCAACCCACTAGAGGCTCCCAGATGCTCCGAGCTTCATTCCCCCTCCAGCCTTGCCAGGTACTCCCATATTATGGAGCCACTCTAAAGCAGCTTACCAGGGCACTATGGTCCCTTAGTGGGCCAAGACCTTAATTGTATAGTTGGAGAAACCGAGGCTCAGGGGACAGATACACAGATGGGTGGGAGACACAGCTCTGGGGAGAAGGCCTGGGTTCCACAGGACCATGCCCGCCTGGTCACTCAGCTTACATGGATGTCATTTTGGAAGGTATGCAGGGCCTGCGACATGCACTTCATGGGCACCAGCATGTCCTGGACCACATGGTGCTGTTCATACAGCTTTCGCAGAGTCTCGCCCTGGGTCAGCTTCAGGAGGGATATCTTGGGAGGCACCATCCAGCCAAAGAGATAGCGGAAGATGGGGTTGTTGCCAAAAGGGATGATGTCCTAAAAGACAGAGACGGGTTGGGAAGAAGGAGGCAGGGCCAGGTCCTCAATCCACAAGGGACAAGTTAACTCCAGGGTGCAAGCCCCTCTTTACAGGAGACCTGGGACTTTATGGGGTGGATCTGGGTTTGAGTCCCATCTCAAACATTTACCAACTGTAATGGCCTTGGACTAGTTACATAGCTTCTCTGAGCTCAGCTTCTTTATCTGTGAAAAGTGACACATGAGACAAATAGATACTGTGACCAGTGCTAGGAACACAAT
Organism: Mastomys coucha; assembly: GCF_008632895.1. Classification (NCBI taxonomy): domain Eukaryota; kingdom Metazoa; phylum Chordata; class Mammalia; order Rodentia; family Muridae; genus Mastomys; species Mastomys coucha. Next base: position 65,875,055 of record NW_022196900.1, on the reverse strand, counting down.
AAAGTGACTACCATTGCCGCTCTCAAGAGTCAAAGCCGGGCGGTGGTGGCGCATGCCTTTAATCCCAGCACTTGGGAGGCAGAGGCAGGCGGATTTCTGAGTTCGAGGCCAGCCTGATCTACAGAGTGAGTTCCAGGACAGCCAGGGCTATACAGAGAAACCTTGTCTCGAAAAACCAAAAGAGTGAGTCAAAGTGGCTCTTGGTTCCTTCGGATAAAGATGTAGAACCATGCCTGCCTGGAAGTCGCCATGCTTCCACCTTGATAATAATGAACTGAACCTCTGAACCTGTAAGACAGCCCTAATTCAATAAATGTTGTCCTTTATAAGAGTTGCCTTGGTCATGGTGTCTCTTCATAGAGATGGAAGCCCTAACTAAGACACCCACTCTCTCTCCAGAGTGTAGGGTACAGGACTCTAGACAGCAGTGGAGCTGGGACAGAGTCAGAGGGAGCTCCCAAAGATTCCCCCAGAATGGGAGCCCAAAGCAGCAATATGTGTCAACTGCTAAAAGCCCAGTAGCACCACTCAGACATCCCTGGAGTCAGGGCTCTCCTATGAGGGCAACTATCCACTGCAAACAGTTTAACCAGCAGCTTGGCTCTCTTTGCTGTGTGCTGTGCATCAAAACGCAGCAATGCAAACAGTGAGGCTACAGAGCTAGCCACTGTGGCCATGTCTGCTCATCTTCATGTCTATGCCTTCTGTCTGGCTAGGAGGACAGAAGAGTACCTGAAGGGACTGAATGTCCCATAAGACACCTCTCCACCTATGCCCACAGCCTCCACAGATGTAGAACCATTTATTTAAGCAGCTCTGCATTTATGAGCACTTAGATCATTCAAAGATTATCAATGAAGATCCTTGGCACACGTCTTTGTCCACAAACATGTCCATTTGACGTTAAGTTCCTGGACACGGACAACTCTAGATTAAACGTGGCTATCTTTAAGGGATCCTACTTTAGATTGTTGCACCATCTTGTACTTGGAAACTAGAGGTGAACACCGCTCTCCACACACTTGACAGCAATGTGCTGTCCCAAGTCTCTGATGTTTCCAAGGTGAACAGTGAGACACCATGAGATGCCTGTTCCTGGTTCTGAGGTCCACTGAGCTGTATCAGGTGAAACTGTCAGCCACAGAAAGCCAGTGTTTAAACACTGCTCTTCTTTCCGCCACCCCCTTACACATCCTTTGACCCCTTAGTGACCTGGAGTCCCAGGCCCCCGGCTTCACTCCTGTCCTGCCAATATGCTGAAGTTATCTCCCTACAGTTAACTTCCCTCTCAAGCTCTTACCAACTCAACTGTAGCTTGCATCTGGCCTGCTATTGGCCACCTCTGTCCTGATGGGCTGGCTGCAGAGCCCTAGGGATGAACAAGGATCACAGGATCTCCTTTCTTACCTATGTTAACCCTGACCACACACTGGCTAACAACTGCTATGAAAACAGCAACCCTAAGGGATGGATGAGATAGGCCTGTATTCCCAGCCCTCTCTTACCTAACAGAAATGAAAAGGTCAAAATGTTCATGTACCAAAAGTAAAATAAAGAGTCTTTATATGTATGTATGTATGTATGTATGTATGTATGTATGTATGTATATGCATGTCTGTGGAGGTCACATATGGAGGTCAGAGGAAAACTCCAAGTATTGTCCTTGCCTTCTACCTTGTATGAGATTAAGGTCTCTTTTATCATTGTGCCAGGCTAACTAGATGGGAAGCTTCCAGACATTCTCCAGCCCATGTCTCATTAAGAAGCTCTGGGATCATAGAGTCTGCCTTCATGCCTAGCTTTAAGTGGGTCCTAGGGATTCAAACTCAGGCCTTGATGCCTCCTCAGTGGTCTGTCGCTCTGCCAACCCCACTATGACAGGGATTGAATGAGGGCCTCAGGTAAGCACCCGAATATGGAGCCCCAGCCCAGCGTCACATTCTTCTTCCTCCTTCCTTTCTATTTATCTATTTATTTTTGGTCTGAGACAGAGTTTCTCTGTGTAGCCCTGGCTGTTCTGGAACTCACTGCTGGGATTAAAGGTGTGCACCACTACTGCCTGGACTAGTGCTGCTTTTTTTTTTTTTTTTTTTGGTTTTTTTGAGACAGCCCTCTGTGTAGCCCAGGCTGGAACTCACTCTGTAGCCCAGGCTGGAACTCAGAAATCCGCCTGCCTCTGCCTCCCAAGTGCTGGGATTAAAGGCGTGCGCCACCACCAGTGTCTAGTGCTGCATTCTTAGGAACAAAAAATACACAAATATGAGGAGTTAAGTACTCTTAGATTTATATTTAAAAGATAAATTCTAAAACGCATGCTAATAACTTAGGATTAATTTTGTACTTACTATGCAAGCATTTAGGACAGGACAAAGGAAAAGGCCTTCTATTTTAGTACGTCCAGTGGCATTCTAGGCCTGCTTTGTGCATGGGCCCCACAGGTTACCTAGCTGGTCCTGGACTTTGGTGTTGCTCAGTAGCCCAAATCAGGGAAGCTGGGAGGTGTTTGGACCAGTCAGGCTAGGCCCAGGTGAGGGATGGGACGGCTTATCACCCAGAATGCAGGTTCACCCGGTTATTTCAAAAGCCTTTTTTCTACAGGGAGGAAGGTGAAGAAGGCAGCCAATGGAAGGATGGTGTTTTGGAAGGAAAGCCTACATTTTGAAATTGTGTGTGTGTCCCTTACCAGCTTCCATAACATCTGTAACTCAGCCTAGCTGGTTGTTCCACCCACTTCCCAGGGACACTCAGAACTGGGTCCCATCTCAGGAAACCACCCGTGGCAGAAGGGAGTTGCTTCATCAGGCAAGGAAGAGGGGAGGAAGGCCTGGTTTAGGGGCAGAGGTGTGGGCAAAGTCCACTGATCTCAGAGGGCACACTATTCTGAAGGCCAACCCTGCTTGGAGCTCCTGTGGGCCACCTGAAACCTTCCCGTGTGACTGACAGTGCAGCCTCTCCTGCTGCCCAGTCCTGTTTCCCTCCTGCCGGGCATTTCTAAGGCCCTAGTGTAAACTCCAGGTGAGCACACACAGGTCTAAATACCTGTTCTTCCAGTTCCTTCCTGTTAATGAAGATGGCTTAGGAAAGTGTTCACTTAACAGCACAAAGATATGGCAAGCCTCATTTTGAGCACAGACTGGAGTGGTTTAACATCTCCTCATGAGGGGCTGGAGAGTTCATGGCTCAGTGGTTAAGAGCACTGACTGCTCTTCCAGAGGTCCTGAGTTCAAATCCCAGAAACTACATGGTGGCTCACAACCATCTGTAACAAGACCTGATTCCCTTGTCTGAAGACAGCTACAGTGTACTTACATATAATAAATAAAATAAATATTAAAAAAAAATCTCCTCATGAGATAGAGGCTCAGTATCCAGTTCAACTAAATGGCACATGGTACTACCGTATGAGTTGTGGCAGGAGTGACCGGAAACCATGACACGTTGCAGCATCTGCAGAGTCTCTCTCTCTGTGGTGATCTGTTATGGGGGAGGCTACCACTTTGCAGTGATGCAGCTCAAGCGGCCCATGGAGTCATGAGCAAGGGTTTCCTCCATCACCCACCCACCCACCCACCCCCTTGCTCTCACGGACCCCTCCCTGGAGCCTGAAGCACTGCAGACCGCTTGCCCTACTTCATGGCACCCCTCAATGAAGCCTGGACCACAGCACCATCCTCTTACCCACACTCACGGCTACCCCTCACCTCACATTCCTGGTTCTCATCACTGAGGCGTGAGCCACTGTATCCCCTCACAGCACCCTGGTACGCTGCAGCTCTGCTGTACTGGGACCACCTCTGCCTTTATTTGCACTCATACTCGGTGGTTTTAATACTCACAGATATGATCTACCCACACTTCGGTATCCCCGCAGCTCCGCAGCGCTGTTTGTCTTTATCTTCCAGAAATCTTATCTTCCACTGAGCTGAGCTACTCTCTTAGGTCCTATCTCAGGCAATGTCGTCACCATGGTGATCCAACCTCAGAGCCAAACCAGTCCCAGTATATTTTTTCCCAGAGCCAGTTGAACCACATGGGATTACGTCGGCAGCAGAGCTCAGTTGCAGGAGTAAAAGAGCTTAAAATATCAGCTAGTCGGTCCTTTAAGAATGTTCCGGAGCCTCAGACGACCAGTGTCTATATTTATCTACTCCACAGTTCCTACCATCCAACCTCCCCTAAACGTGGCCTGCTCTACCCGGGTACCTGGTGTTGCTTTCATGGCGTGAAAACCCACTGCCATACACTGGCCTTGCCATGAACTCATGGTCACCAGGCTCGGGAAGCTGAATCCCGTGGTCATCCCCAGATGATGAACTTCTTATATGTATGTCTAAGGGACAATTTCCATGTCACCCCTCTCAAGTTGTGGCCATGCCCTGGCCAAAATTCCTACTTCTGATTTCACTGGGAAATTACAGGCTACCAGAATGGAACGCCCTCAACTTCCCACCTCCCAGCTGTTCCCAGCTTCAAGTGCCTGTTCCCTCCTATGCATGCCCCCAAGACACTCGCTACCTTCTCGGCTGAACCAAGGCACCACCCACTCTATAAACAGCCCCCACATTGTCATTCTCCCCACATAGTCCTAGGACACATAACCATGTCATTTCTCCTGAAAACAATTAGAGAAACAAGATTCTTGCTTGGCTCCACTCTCAGCTCTGGTTCCTGTCCTGTTATAGACCACCTCTGAGACTGGTTTTCACCAACATATGTTTCCAATGAATCTACCTTCAACATATGTGCTCCGGGCAGAATTTCCAGTGTCCTTCACCATATGTGCCACCCCCACCAAGCCCCAGCTTCTTGTCATAGTTAGGGGACCTCTTTCACTAGTTCTTGGGTTTCCAACCTTGATCTCACGGCAATCAGTCTGGCAATCCTGTAGGCCGGCTCAACAGTCAGTTCTTCTGGGCCTCGGGCTACTTTTCTTCTCCTTTCGCCTCCCAGACAACGGCAATCTTTCATCTCCTCTTCCATCATCACTCAGGCCCCAACCTACTCAACTAACTCTCCACGCAGCTACCAAAGATATTCTTTAAAAATAAAAACTAGGACACATCACCTTCCTGCTCCAAGTCCCCCACTGACTTCCTATCACATCTACAAGAAAGCATTAGGTTCTCACTTGACCTACAAGGAGCCATGTGATCCAGCCTCTGGCTGCTGTGTGACCTCATTCAGCTCTCGTTCAGCAGCCTCACTGTGTTTCAGACATATGCAGCTTGCAGGGACAACTGGACCGAGAGGTGCAGGAGACTGCAGCTGACTCTTGCCCTGCACAGTAGGTGCCAAATGTTCAACCCAATGATAGAGTTACAACCTTGAAGCTCCTGGAGGTGGACATAGTAGACTGGGGGATGGAGAGAGGATCTTTGTGATCTTGCATTTGTTAATTCATTCCTAAGTATGGCACTGAGACAATGGGACTCATTTTCACGAAAAGCATGTACTGATGTACATTGCCAAAACTATGAAAAGCAATGTGCAGGATCAGAGAAATATTTGTAAATCACGATTCTGCTGATGGCTTAGTATCTTGTGTGATGATGTCTACGTATGTGAAAAACACATACACAACAACAGAACACAAACAGACCGGGAAAAATGAACAAAGGCGCTCGTGAGATGGCGCTCGTGGATAAAGGTGCTCGCTACAAAGCTCAATGACTTGAGTTTAATCCCTGGGACCCACAAGGTAGAGGAAAGAACTGATTTTTGTAAGTTGTCCTCTGACCTTCACATGTACATCATGGTACATGTGTGTTACACACACACATACAAACACCAAAAATGAATGAATGGACTAAAAATAAAAACCAGTCAAAGACCCCACAAGTGGCCCACAAGCACTTGACAGAACGCTCAACAATAGTCAAACACCTCTGGGGCACTACTGCACATCTGAGGATGACTATAATAATGACAGCTTACAAATCAGAAAGCATTGGCCAGGACAGGAGACTGGGATGCTGCCAGGCAAGATGTAAGCATCATAATGACTGTGGGAGACACTGTGGCAGGACCTCCACCAGGAGACACACGGTTACCATTCTCCAGCAACTCCACCTCGAGTGTGTGTGTGTGTGTGTGTGTGTGTGTGTGTGTGTGTGTGTGTGCATGTGTGGCTGTGGGTGTGCGACTCCTAAAGAATGTGCAAAATGCTTACCTGTTCAGTGGGCATGAGGTTTCCTTGCGATACAAAGAAAACATCCAGGGCCCTATGAAGGTGAAACTACACAGCTTCACGTGTGTACTAAGCTCCCTGAACTACACAACAGACACTAGTTAATTCTCTTGGCCCACCACTGGCTGTTCCTCTGCCCAGAGACTCTCCTGGTGGTTCTGTGTGGCCTGTCCTCCTCAAGTCCAGGTGCCACCGCATGCACCATCTCCTAAGGTTCCAACCTGTCCCCTCATCCCTACAACATAATGACAGGCTTATGTTCACCTCAAGGCTCAACTTGACTCTGCCCTCCTCCTTTTGCACAGCCTTTCCCCTTCTTGCTCTGGCCCCACACAGAGTTAGAGTCCCTCTGCTCAGCAATGGTAAGGCATCCAGGAAGATAAAGGTCTACCTTTTCCAAAGTAAGGCTCACTCTCCGTGTGAATGGCGAAAGCAAACTTCTCCCTACAGCCGGCTCTTCCCAGCCTACCACACAGCAACTGCTCTGCTGGGCCACAAGGAGGAGACCATTTCCTTCACTAGAAAGACAGAGAACGGTGGCCACTGTGTGAGCGGCTGCTGAGAGGGCCAAGCCTTACCTGGAGCTCCCAGAAGATGCTGCGCGTGTGTCGGTGGTAGTAGTGCCTCAGGGGGATGTATTCAAGGCCCTCGCGGTTGGTCTTCAGGTAGTTCTCCACGTGCTTGAAGAACCAGGGCTTGTAGTAACTGCCAATGCTATTCAGCTGAAATGACAAGAGGGCATTGTGATCAGGCCACTGGGGAGCCACCGGGGGAGCAACAGCGATCCAGCCTGCTGCCTAATGTGCCTGGCCTCTGCAAAGCTCTGACATGTCAATTGTGGCCTTTGGAGAGTCTTCAAAGCCAGGCTAGTTGGGCACAGCAGGGACTCTCCCACAGAGAGCAGCCACTCAGCGAAGCTCAGTGCTGTGCACAGGGCTATGCAGATGGCTCAGGCAGTACGGGGAGTTTAGTGGCTCATGTCCTGACTAGAACAGAGTCAATGTTCACGGTGTCAGTGATAATTCAGGGTTCTCCACAGGTTAGCTCCTCGCTGCCCTTCCTGAGCCAGTGTGGATCTCCCTTACAGCAATCCACTGCCATCGCTTCAGCCAACCATGGCACTTTCCTGCTGTTCCCTGGCTTGGCACCAGCCCTCTGGGCTCAGCACTTTCCCTGTATTTTCCCTCTCCTGGAAGGAATGTCCTAGGTGGTTAATGTCCTGACGGAGGGCTCTGTGCCCTCCAATGCTTAAATGACACAGTGAACTTACAGCCCTCAGAGGGTCAGGCCGTGACAGGCCTGCTGTCAAGATGACCTAGCTGCTCAGAGCTCAGCCCCCACTCCTCTGAACTGAATTCTGGGAAGCTTCTCTTGGGAAGAGACCAGCTTCTAGACCTGGGAGGCTGGGCCAAATATTGCCTAGTCATACTCTAGTTGTGTGAACTGGTACAAGCTACTCCCTAACCCTATTTTCTATGAATATGAACAATAAAATATGTAGTTAATATATATATATACACACACACATATATATGTATATATGTGTGTATATATGTATTTTCAGGGCTTTAGCTCTTTCTCTGTCAAAACCAAAACAAAATAGTAAAGCCGAAACTAAGACCACACTGTATACACTAAACTGTTCTATGCTGGTCTTCTCTTCCCATGTACAAGCCACAAGGTTGATCCATTAGCCTGTTTGTCTCACTTTTTATACGGCAAGATGGAGACACTGCTGACTGGAATGGCTGCCTATGTCCAACACATAACACAGGGCACACCTAGCATGGGCATGGCCTACAATGGGCTACAACATTTGGTCCTTGGCCTCCCGATGGCCTTCAGCCTTTCACTCTGCAGCCAGCACCTGTGACTTCTCTGGGTACCACTCTCTTGTGGCGCCTCCTTTGCTGGCACGCACTCTGGAGGTGTGCACACAAACAAGACAGTTTTTACAAGAGTCTGTTTGCCCAAGCTGGCTTCCCTGTGGACAGAGGTAACAGAAGGGGACCGAAACCAGCAGCAAACGGAGCAACTTGATCTAAGGCAGCGGGGGCCAGGCCACTTGCCTGGCAGTGACATCCACTGTGTAATTAAGTTGAAAGTTGGAGTGTCTGGGTCCAAGATCTTCACTGTGCCAGAGAAGCCCAGAAACGGTAAATAAGCCAGCTAACCATCGCTCACTGAGCGACCGGGAAGCCTGGGCGACTGCAGAGGCTCACAGAAAGCCACCCGCAGCCTGGCTCTGGCATGGGTTCCATCCTCATAGGGAGCCTCACCCTGGATGGTGCCACCAGAGGGTTCTTTGCCCTTCATGGTGCTTGGCCCACCTGACAGAATCTACTCTCTCAGGGCTCAACTTCACTTGCACTTGGTGTCCTGGTCTTATCTCCTAGGACTAAAGGCAAGACTCTCTGGCCGCAGGTCTTTTGTATCACTCGGTTTGAAAGAGTTCCTGAAAAGGTCTTGGGACCTTTGTTGTTCCCTCTTCGGGAAGTTTCGGGATCTAAACACGTTAGGAGCTGAGCAAGTCCTTTTAAAAAGTCATCATGCTGACGGCATCTGATCTCAGACCACATTCAAGCTATTTTGGTAATGGTGGGTGGCTTCTCTTGACCCCCTCCTCAGGTTTACGATGTGGACAGCCTCTAAGGGAATGTCCCAGAGAAGCTGCCACACCTCTAGACCAGATACCCGACAGGTGATTAGGGGTGGGGAGGGGCTCACAACGGACTAGGCTTGAGGCTGGAGAGCCAGAACACTTCAACTCTATACAGCTGCTGTAGCTAATGCTCCAGACACATGTCCTGACAGGAATCAATGCTATGGACACTGCTAAACTCTTAGAAGCTTCCACTCAGAGACCCATGTGACCCAGAAGCCAGAGACAAGAACCCCCCGTGCCTGCTGGGCACCTCTCGGAGTCTCTATCTCTCACTGGGTCTCATTTCCTAATATGAAGATGTGATTGTCCCCATGATTTTTGAGTCTTTTTCAAAACATATTTTACTGAAGCCAGACCCTCATAGATAAGTACACAGCCACTGGGCTAACCCTCTAACCCTCCTTTTCAATTAAACAAAAACAATTATTTAGTGTGTATGTGTGTGTGTGTCTGTGTTTGTGTGTTAACAGAGGACAACTTGAGGGAGTTAGTTCTCTGTCACATAGGTCCCAGGGATCAAATTCAGGTGGTCAGCCTTGGTGGGAAGTATCTAGAGAGCCATATTGAGGGCCCCGATTTTAAAACATTTTAAGTTTATAGGTATAGACCAAGAGCCTGAAGAGATGCCAATACTTTGATGAAGAGTGAGTTTCCCCACTGCTTTACTAATTAAATAAAAACAAAACCAGAAGCACATTAAATTGCCAGCTAAGGACAGAAAAGGCATTTGCTCAATGCACTGTTCTGAAGGCACTGCACTGACTAAGGCAACATAGCACAGGACAATGCCTACCCCACTTGGACAAGGCAAAATTGAAGAGAAGGTCACAGGTAAGGGCAGCCAAGCTAGAAAACCTGGTAAAGATACGTTCAACCTCAAAAGTAACAAGAGAGCTACAAAACAAAGAGGGACTATTTTTAACCTTATCAGATTGGCAAAAATCAAAGTGTGATACTCTCTCTGCAGCTGGCAAAAGATGCAGGGGAAAGGCCTTCTCCAGACACCTGCTGCTGGATGCAGGCACGCACGGCTGCCCCACTGGGGACTGTGTGCTCTCTCACCCCCAATTTGGGTGCTCACACCTTGGCTCAGGATTCCACTTCATCCACAAACATGTTGGTAGGAAAGGAGGAGAAGAGAGTCTTAAATCTTCATTGAAATAAGTGCTTATCAGTGAATGATGGGTCCGGACAAGTACTTTCACACAACCAGGACATGGACAACCACAGACACCGATCAGTGCAGAGAACTGTGGAAGCCATTACCCTGGGGGCGAAGAGAGGTACCGTAACTTCTTTGACATCCTAGTTCATAGTTTAACAACTTGAAAAGGGTTTTATGTATGTATGGGGGGAAATGGGGAACAATTTTGGGTTACATATGTGGGTGGGGTCTTTAATTTGTTTAATTTGACTTCCAGGTCTCTTCCCACCATCTTGTCTGAATGGTTGGGCTGGCGAGATGGCTCAGCAGATAAGAGCACTGGCTGCTCTTCCAGAGGTCCTGAGTTCAATTCCCAGCAATCACATGGTGGCTCACAACTGTTTGTAATGGGACCTGAAGCACTCTTCTAGTGTGTGTCTGAAGACAGCTGCAGTATACTCATATACATAAAATAAATAAATAAGTCTTTTAAAAAAATTACTTGGTTGCTAGATATAGTGTCACAGGCCTATAATCACACCACTTGGTAGGCAGAGGCAGGCAGTTCTCGGAGTTTGAGGACAGCCTGGTTTACATAGTAAGATCTAAGACTACCCAGGACTACACAGTGAGACCCTGTCTAAAACAAAAACAAACAAACAAACAAACAAACAAACAAACAAACAAAAACAGAACAAACCCAAAAATACTACAGTGACTCACACCTATGATTCCAGAACTCACTCAAGAGACTAAAGCAAGATGATAACTCTAAGTTAGAGGTTAGCCTGGACTACACAGTGAGCCCCAGGACAGCCTGAGCTAGTAGGTAGCTATCTGACAATAAACAAATAAATAAAGATTAAAACATTACTCACTTGTTATGTGTAATTAAAATATGTTAATAAAACATTAGACATTGTATGGTGAAAGATGAGGGTGTGCCCAGTTGGTCTGGAGGAATATCAAGGCAGTTACCCAATCTTGGCTTTGCTACCTTGTAAAAATTTAAATTAGCCCTTGGAGCACCAGTTTCTTCATCCACGACATGGGCTGTCATTAGACAACAGGTTTTGTCTATGAGGGAAGCAAGCACATGACTGGCAGGTGGCAGCGGAGGAGGAGACAGGCCTCTTGTGGCTCCTCACATCTGAGGGAGCCTGGTACCTGCATCCTGCTGGACCAGGCCACATGAAGCAGTTTAAACAGGCTCAGCCCCCGCCCACCTTTCTTCCCCTGGCCTACCTTGCTGGGCTCTATGTCATCCGTCATGACCCCTGTCATGATGACAGCTTCATCTAGGGAGTACAGCAACCCTTCCACGAAGTGGTTCTCCATCCGCTGGGATTCGTGGGTGAATTTCTCACAGATGGCCTCCAGGCCCCGCACTGGCTCAAACCGCAGCTTGACATACTTCTTGGCAGGGATGATCCGGATCTCGGCAGCCACCAGGAAGCCCAGGGTCCCACAGGACCAGGGTACAGCATAGAACAGGTCTGAGTTTTCAGACTGTGGGAGAGAATTGGCACAGGCTTGACCTACGATGGTCAGTGAGGGGTGTAGGGCCTGGACTGGATTCCCGCCTGTTGCTATCACCTGTACCCAATTTTCCCTCTGCAATTCCTACTTCATATTTAACCTCCTACCGCTCCCTGTATTAGGGATGCTCAGCTGAACAGTATCCACTTCCTGCTGCTGAGGCCTCGGCCCTGAACCACCCAGTAAGGTCATGACCAGAGCTGCCCGAAGACCCCAGAGGGAGGACTAAAGGGGGCAAAGAGGGGCACAGTGCGGGGTACATGAGCTGGATCCCTACTGGAGTCAGAGTAGCCAGGAGACATAAGAATGTGCAAATGCCCCTCCTGAGCTGGCACTAACAGTAACAATACCATTCTTGGTCCATTTTACCCTACACTCAGAGTCTGGCAGGACACTGCTCCCATTTGATAGGAGCATGAGTTGACCTGTTTCAGTCAAGGCTCTCTGGAAAGTCAGCTACACCAGCTGGGCTCCAATAGGATCTCCCAACTCTGCAGCAGTGTGTTCATTGGCCATTCTAAGTTAGATTCTTTATGTCTACCTTGGAGGTAGGCAGGATGGGGAGCTGTGAGATGGGGGGCTAGACAAGGACGTTCTGAGGAAGGCAGCGGAAGCCTCTGGCACAGCAGGGCTCTGTCAACCAACCCAGTCCCTGGGCCACTCGCTCATCTCACTGTCCCCGAGCACAGTGGCACTAACTGCCAAAACTGCAGCCCTGCCCTATGTCAGACCCTCCCCAGGCCCCAGCACGTTCCTTCTCCAGTTCACATAGCTGTCAGAGGAGAAACCAGCCTCAGATGAGTCTGTGAAAAGATGTACTAAGCCAATGTGACTTAGTTCTTGGCTGACTGGGGTCTTTTTATCCCAGACCTGAACTCCTGAGCTAGTCATCCTTCATCGATCGGGCTCTCTTCTGGTGGCTGTGATGTACCCACCTTGAATCCAATTACCCACGTTTAAGTCTTATCTTAGCCGGTAGGTGTGGGATTTACTATCTGTGTGACCCTGGGCAGGCTCTTAACCTCTCTGTAGCTTCCTATCTGACTCTGGGTAATCTTAGTACTCACCTCATGGGCTGGTTTAGAACATAAACAGCACACTACGTATGAAGTGTTCTTAACAGTGTCTAAGCTCATCTAAGTACAGCCCAATAGATGTACTGAAAATGAAGTCGTCTAAGGACAGCTTCCTCCCTGATGCCACGGTTGGTCCCGAAGCCCAACTTACCGGTGTGCAGCACACAAAGCTGCCGTCAGCCAGGATTAGCTCATAGGCAGTGCAGATGTGCTGGAACAGGCCATATTTGTGGGACGATGACTCGATGCCTGTGCCCATGATCAGGCCCCCTGCAGAGACACATTTGTCAGCAGGGTAAGCTGTGGTGTGTGGTGTGTGGTGTGGTGGGACTGGCGGGAACGGGAATGCTAAAATAGGACATTCCCCATCAACCAGTGTGAGAAGCAGGAGTGAGAGGTCTCAAGGATGGTCATCACCTTCACCTCTGACCAGCCACAGAGGTTAAAAAAAAAAATCTGTGTTTGGCTGGGTAGTAGTGGCTGACGCCTTTAATCCCAGCACTCAGGAGATAGAAGTAGGGGGATCTCTGTGAGTTTAAGGCTAGCCAGGTTTACAGAGGGAGTTCCAGGACTACACAGAAAAACCCTATCTGGAAAAAAAAAACTAGTGTGTGAAGTCACTTTAAGAGGTTACTGGGTGGCAGGAGCTATGACCCATGGGAAGGTGCTGGCCTTGGACAAGAGCTTTGGTGATCACAGACCCTAAAGCTGGGTGTGGTTACACACACAGGGAGAGGGACCAAACTCATTCTGTGTTTGAGACTGGTATAATTGTAGTAGTGGGATCAGAATATCTGAACCACTAAGAAATGGAGAACAGCGATTTCTGGCCCAAACAGGAAAGTAGCCAGCATGAAGAAGATCCGGCTGTATGGAAGGGGGCCCGTATTCTTCTGCCGTGATCCTGCCATGAACGTGGAGTGCTTACCCACTGTGAGGTCATCGAGCTCAGGCAACACAGGCAGGGTCCAGCCAATGGAGTTCAGCAAAGCTGTCACCTGACCCATAGACACCAAGGGCTCCACCCGCACAATCTGTAGACAGAGAGGCTGGGTCTGAGGGAAACAGGAATGCCTACACAGTGTCCTCTCAGCCTTCACAGAACTCAGGCTGCAGAGTCCTCCAGTCTCTATGGACCTTTCCAGAACACTGTCCTGTCTTTAATTACAGAGAATATGATCTCTGGTTCTAAGTCCACTAGTGTTGAATGCCATCCTCTTGAAGATCTCATAACAGCTGGGCGTGGTTACACACACCATGGCTAGGCGTGGTCACACACACTACAGCTAGGTGTGGTTACACACACTACAGCTGGGCGTGGTCACACACCCTACGGCTGGGGGTAGTTACACACACTTGTAATACCACCACATAACAAAGGTTCAGTTAATCTTCCTAGATTATAGGAGAAATATTAATTTGGCATTTATAGAAAGATGAGGAAAAAGATATCAATCATCCAGCTTAGCTCTTACCAATGACAACCACGAAGCAGATCTATTCTGCTTTCCCATATGTCTGTGCTGCTCTTTCGTACGCTTTGATAGAGCATCCATGCACACAAGTATAAACACACACGTACATGCACTAAATATTTAGCACTAGAGGGGGGTTGGAAAGACAGCTCAGCAGTGAAGAGGGCCAGATGCTCTTCCAAAAGACCTGGGTTTGATTCCAGCCTCCATGTAGCAGCTCACAACCCTCTGTAACTCCAGTTCAAAAGGCAAGGTGTTCTCTTCTGGCCTCCGCAGGCACCAAGCATGCAAAGGATAGGCAAAACACCCATGTACGTGAAAAGAAATTAGCACTAAAGACTGGGGGACCACTCAGCGGATGCCACAGGCGCTAGGAGAGATGTCCAGACTCCCAGCACCCATACAAATGTCTGGGTGTGACAACCTGCCCAGTGCATGAGAGGCAGAGACGGGGGATCCTCAGAGCAAGTTGGCTAGCTAGGCCTGCCAAATCGATAAGTTCTGGACTCAAGTGAGAATCCTTGCCTCAATATATATGATGGAGAGCAATTTAAAAAAAAAAAAAACATCCAATTTAACCTCTGTCCCCTACAAATAGGCACACACACACATCAGCACATGTATATACATCAACACACATGCAAATAGGCACACACACATGCAAACCACACAAACAGATCTTAAAAATATTTAGCACAAGGGTTGGGTGAGATGGCCCAGCAGTTAAGAGCACATAACAGAGGACCCGAGTTCAGTACCCAGCACCCACATGGAGGCTCATAACCATCCAGTTCCAGGGGACCTTACACAGTTTCTGGTTTCTTCCAGTATGGTACACAAACATACACGGAGTCAAAACGTTCCCACACCATGAAACTGATTTTTCATGAACATGCTACTGAGCAATCGCATGCATATCTACATGCTGAGGCAAAGTACTAGGGTCCAGAGTTACCTGCCATGAGAAGAAAAGAAAAAAACCAAGGTAAAATACATGGAAAGGAGAGTTCAAGAATGTAGACACCGGCCACAACAGTTTCTGATACCTGAGAGATGGAGAAACAAGGTGAGCTCTGAGATCACTCTTAACTGACCAGAGTGAGGGAAGCCTGGGCAGAGCCTGTATCATGATTTGCAGAAGACCAGAGATCCAGAGGACCAATCAGAAAAGAGCTGACAGAACAGCGTATGAGAATACAGTCCTGTCCAGAGTCGAGAGAGGAATATACTTGGAAGAACTGCAAAGAGCACCTCAGAGTATTCAACTAGGTATGGACTGGTGGTATGTATGAACTCAGGCCAGTCAACACAGCCTGGAGGGAAGATCACAGGTGAAGATGCCAGAAGGTCGTCCAGGGTGGGACACAGTACCTACTCCCATAAGCCAGTCTGGAAAAATTGATTCATGGGGTCTTGGACAGGTCCTGAGAATGGCTTGCCTTAATGGTACTCTGATCCATTTCAAGAAAATCAAGACCTGGGCTGGCGAGATGGCTCAGTGGGTAAGAGCACTGACTGCTCTTCCGAAGGTCCTGAGTTCAAATCCCAGCAATAACGTGGTGGCTCACAACCACCCATAGTGAGATACGATGCCCTCTTCTGGTGCATCTGAAGACAGCTCTATTTATGATAATAAATCTTTGGGTTGGCACGAACAGGGACTGAGTGAGTGGGACCAACCAGAGCGAGCAGAGGTCCTAAAATTCAATTCCCAACAACTACATGAAGGCTCACAACCATCTGTACAGCTATAGTGTACTCATATACATAAAAGAAATAAATCTTTAAGAAAAAAAAAAGAAAATCAAGACTGAACAGGATCAAATTGTTTCCAAGGAATTTAGCTGCCTCCTGGAAATATAACCTTGAGACATGTGGGAATGCAATGCCCACCATCCCCTAGGAAAAGGTCAGGGTCCAGTTAAAAGTTACAGGCATGTAGAGAGGCAGGAAAACACAGCCCATAATGATGAGAAAAATCCATCAAGCAAGATGGACCTAGAACTGACGGACAATAGAATTAGCAATCAGGGACATCAACTGGATTATCCTTATTCAGATAGTTAAACTTCAGGGCCAACAAGAGGACTCAGCAAATAAAAGAACTTGTCTCTCCAGACAGAAGAACTGAGGTCAATCTCCACAAATTCAGACTTTTGAAAATGGTTCTGTGACCTCCACACGTGTGCCACAGCATATGCATGTGCACACACACAATATGCACACACACACACACACACACAAGTGTACAAAAATATTAGCAAGACCCATTGTCTGAAATGAAAGATACAGTGGACTTGGCTAGGTATCACAGACCAAAAAACAACAACAACAAAAAACAAATCAGTGGACTTATATATATGGTAATATAATAGAAACCATCTAAAGTAAGACAGGAGAAATAACTTGAACGAGTTGAAGAGGTCTAATACGCCTGTAATAATCTCCAAAGAAATAGAGAAAAGGGAAGCAGAAAAAAAAAAAAGCCTCCAAGTTTCTACGATCACTGAAAAACTCACAAAATTTAAACCCAAGAATTATGAAAAAAACATACCAAAAACCTTCATAACAAAATGGCTCAAGCCCAGTGACTAGAACATCTTAACCGTTGGAAAGAGAGAGGAAGGCCTACTAAGAGGGCTGCTGTTCCCCCTTCCCTCCCTCCCTTCTTTTTTCTCCTCCTCTTCCTCATTTTTCTATATATTCCTTTCCTGGTTTTTCCAGACAGGGTTTCTCTGTGTAGCCCTGGCTGTCCTGGAACTCATTCTGTAGACCAGGCTGGCCCTGACCTCAGAGATCCACCTGCCTCTGTCGTGGCTTAAGCCACTAAGCCCAGCTATGAGTTTCATTTCCAGCATCCATGTTGGGCGACTTACAATCACCTGTAACTCCAGGATATGATGCCCTCCTTCTGGTCTCTTTGGAGACTCATACACGTGTGCATACACAGACACATAAATAAAAATACATTAAAACAACCCCCCCGACAGAGTTCTTGCTAGAAACAATGCAAACAAAGGCAGGAGAATAGCTTCTTTAAAGTATTGAAAGAATGCTTATCTTTATATACTGTGGTGTATACAAGAAATGTTAAGAGGTCCTTTGAGGAAAAGGAAACAATGGACAGATATCTCTAGAATGAAAAGACAGTAACTCTACAGACAAATAGATGTTCTTATATTTAAATTCCTTTAATGGGCAACTGGTCCTTAAAAATAATGATATAATACCATGTGGAGCTAAGAAAAATGTACACAATAGTAGAAAGGGTGGGAGGAAGGAAATGGAAATGGAACATCATAAGATCTTCACACCGTGTGTGAAGTGAGGTAACATCACTGCTATGAGGAAAATGTAGACTGGAATCCCCCAGGCAGAGCTACAGAAGGATGCCAGAAAGGATGCTAGCACAGACTCACTAAGATGAGAACACAGGGAAGAAAAAAAAAACATGGAACAAATCCATACAGACAACATGTGACAAACTCAAGTGCCACATCAAGTAAAGATGGTAGATGCAGCTGGGCAGGGGTGGCACATGCCTTTGATCCCAGCACTTGGGAGGCAGAGGCAGGTGGATTTCTGAGTTCAAAACCAGCCTGGTCTACAGAGTGAGTTCCAGAGTTCCAGGACAGCCAGGGCTACTCAGAGAAACAGTGTCTCGGAAAACCAAAAGAAAAAAAAAAAAAAAAAAAAAAAAAAAAAAAAAAAGGATGGTAGATGCAAACGGTCTCACAACCTCAATTACAAGACAGAGCTGGGCGGTGGTGGCGCATGCCTTTAATCCTAGCATTTGAGAGGCAGAGGCAGGCGGATTTCTGAGTTTGAGGCCAGCCTGGTCTACAGAGTGAGGTCCAGGACAGCCAGGGCTACACAGAGAAACCCAGTCTCAAAACAAAAAACAAAACAAATCAAAAAGGTAATCTCCCTGGGCGGTGGTCTCAGCTATCATCTGGCATCTGAGAGGAGGAAGCAGGTAGAAGGATGATACATCTTTCCATAATGAAAAAAAAAAAAAGGAGCTAATCAAAAGGGTATTAGAAAAAAACAAACATGTTTGCTTATGCCTAGTAACAGAGAAGTGACAGAGCTGTAGAGACAGATTTGGGCAAGCTGATGTGCAATGAGACCTAGATGACATTTGTCACTCCCGAACAGTTCATTCACGTGAACACGTGTACATGTGTGCACACACACACATTCACACACACGCACTCACATGCACACTCACACACTCAATCAACCTGTTTATTTTTTTTCTCTCCTTAAAAAGTTGGAAGCGTTCAATTTTTTGGCAACAACTAAATTAAGTCAGAAGTCCAAGATAGAAAGACCTTGCTAAATATTTGGAAACTAAACATCCTTGTAATAACCTAAGGCCAAAACACATAGCAAAAGGGAAATCAAGAAGTATTTGGGGGGGGGTAATATGGCTCAATAGATGGTCACCAAGCCTGACAACTGAGTTTGACCCTGACCCTATAAGATAAAAAGGAGAGAACTTATTCCCGTAGCAGTCTTTACTGACCTCTACACTCCCCGCATAGGCGGTAAAATCCTGGTTTTCAAAAGACATGCCACAGGCTAGGAGACAATATGGAATGATTTTGGATTTTAAAAAATTAGCAAAAAATATGAACGGGCCTCACCAAAGACAACATGCCAGAGGCCAGTATAGAAGGCTGGCCTGGGTCTTCAGTCGCCATAAGGAGACGCCACCCCCAACACTGTGAGAATGGGTAAAATCGAGGCTGGCTACAACAGGTTCAGCAAAATGCAGCAGCAGGCACACACTACCCATGGCACTGTAGAGTGAAGCTACTCCTTAGGAAAACAACCTGACCACTTCCTTAATCGTAAGCAAACATCTGCCCGCCAAGGGACTTGGCCATTCTACTCCTAGGCATTTGCCTAAGGAAAGACTTTTGAAGATTTACTTTATTTATTTATTTAGATGTGTGGGCACATGTGTGCAGGTGCCCTGGGAAGCCAGAAGCTTTATATCCAGAGCTGGAGTTACAGGTGGTAGTGAACCTGTTGTAAGGTGTCAGGATCCAAACTTGGGTCCTCTACACGCACAGTACACATACTTTTGAACTGTTGAGTCTCATCACTCTAGCCTCTATTTTATTTTTACATGTTTAAACTATGTGTATACATGTGGTGGAACTCAGGGGTATCCACTGGCTCCCCTGGAGCTGGAGTCTTAGGGTTGTGAGCTGCATGACATGGGGACTGAACTCAGGTCCTCTGAGAGAGCTGAGCCAGCTCTCCAGCACACCTTACATGTTTATAGAAAGCCTGTGCAAAAAATGTTGCTGACCACATATTGTGTAACAGTTTCAAAGTGGAAATAGCAGGGATGCCCATCAGCAGGTAAATGACTAAGCAGACTGGTCATGCAAAGGATATGATGTAGCAGCAAAGCAGTATGTACCTGGGACATCAACATGGATGCATCTTAAAATACTCATTAGAGAACTCACACCGAGAAAGTACGCGCTTAATGATTTCTTTCAATAGTATCCAAAGTCTAACACTCATAACACAGAAGCGGAGGCTAAACCAGAGGCTGTGTTGGAATGGGCAGGGAGTGGTTTAGGGAAAGAATTATAAGGATGAGTAAACTTTTAAGGCTGTGGGGTATGTTCTGCATTTTTGATAATGGTTTCACTGGTGCAATCATGTCAAGACTCATGTCAAAATTTATTACCCAACTGCATACTTTAAATATGTGCGGTTTATTGGGCCAGGCAATTATCAACAGAGCTGTCTCAGAGAAGGCACAGTGATGCGAGTACTTCAGCCAGGGTCTCACGGTGCTGAGATGCCATCAGGTGAACACACTGTAGTCAATACCTTTCCTGTGGCTGGGTATTGCAATGTTCTATTAAAACGGAAGCATAATCCAAATCTCTACGCTGGAGATCTGATTACGTATAAGCGGAATTCTCTTTTCCTTAAGCTATGTGTTGAGAAGAATGTCTACACTTTATCTTAGCTAAAAGGCCCAGAAGCATTAAAGCATTAAGAAGTAAAATTTGTGTGTGGGGGGCGGGGGGGAGAGAGACAGGGCAGCAGTGGCAGAGAATGTGTGTACTTTGGGGCTATCCGACTAACAAACTATACCAAGTTCCCCTCGCCTGCTACCTTTGTAGCCTACCAGCCTACCAGCCTACCTTCTTACCAGGATGGAAAAACAAGGTCCATTTGTCTCTCATTTTTTGCCTGTAATTTCTCCATCCCTGTTTTTGTTTTTTTTTTGTTTTTTTATTTTTTTCTTACAGAACTAAGGCAATCAAAAGATTCTCTGGAGTTCTCAGCTTGCATGGCTAGCTACGGGCAGACTTTCCTCCTAGTGGCTGTGGCCCTCGGGAGGACAACAATGGGAGGTAGAGCCTTTCCCGATGGCCTTGGACTTGTCCATTCTGGGACATCATTGATTGAACTCATTTCCCTGTGAGTCACTCATACCAGGGGCAGTGTTGGCCTGCTCCCAGAGCCATAGTACAGCATATGTTCGCTTGGTTTTGCTCCTTTTTTTGGGGGGGGGGGGTGATCAGTACTCGGGACTGTACCCAGGGCCTTGCACAAGGCCAGGTAAACATAAACACTGCACCACTGAGCTATGACCTCAGCCCTCTCACCTGTTTCTTGGTGTCCACCTCCAGAATGTCCATCAGGTTGATCATGATGTTCTTATGGGTCTTCTTGTACTTTCCAACTCGCAGCGAGACAGTGAGCCAGCCTGGACGCCCCGTGCACATGAAGGTCTTACTGCCCTGTTCCTTCCATTCCCGTACCTGCAACCACAGGACACGACTCAGCTGGCTCCATCTGGGATTCCCAGAGGGGTTCGCAGCCCTTCTTTCAGGCTGAGGGAGCTGGGAAAAATGCCCTCACCCAGGCACCATTGGAGAGGATGGAGATGCTCTGGAGGCTTTTCCCTGTGCAGCCTCCCTAGCTCACGAGGTCAACAGAATAGCCAATGTATTGCTACTGCGCAAGGTAAGAAAGAACTTGAGAACAGTTAGAGTCCTCCAAAGACATCAAGTGGGAAGTCCAGGAAGGACTTTCTAGCAGTAACAGAGCAATTATAAACATGATTATCATCTCCATTGTACAACCACCCAATGAGGCACCTACTGCACGTTGTCTTGTTAGATCTCCTCATCTCAGGAGATTGGGTGCCCCCCCCTCACCTTTTTGCAGATGAGAAAACCCCGGGCAAAATAGCTTGTCTGAGGTCATATACCCCATGACTGGCAAGACCCAGATTCATAGCCAGGACTGAACAAGCGCAGGGCCAGAAAGACAGAGAGCTGGAAGACAGATGGGCTTAGTCCACGGAAGAAGAGCTACTTATGAAGCATACTGTGTGCCAGGTAGATGCCTGTTGTCAGTATCCATACAGGATAACTCATGTCCCAATTTGACAGAGGGGGCAGGGAAGGAGCAGCCAGCCAGTGGGAGGAACGACTTTGGCAAAACTTCCACACTGGAGCAGGAAGGGTGCAAAGGGTGATGTGCTACAGAGGAATAGGGGAGGTTGTCTTGTCCATGCAGACAGACAAGGCAGGCGCGACGCGTGGCTGTGGTCAGGGCTTCTAAGCACCAACCATTTCCTCTTCATCTGCTTCTAGTGATTTCTCTCCCTTCCACCCAGGCTGAGTGTACCCTGCTGGCCACAGTGACAGTTTTAGGAATGGGACTGTGATCCTAGAAGTAGGCAAACCCCTACTGGGTCTGGTTCCAGGAGGGGCACTCTCTTTTTACTGAGGTGGTAGCAAGACTGGCTGGATCTAAGCCAGAAAGTGTTGGGGATTCCGCAGGCAAACAGCACCCCCACAAGAATGGAGCCAACTCAGGGGAAGCAAGAGCCAAGAAAGACACGGCAGGCAGGATGAAGAAAATGGGGGAGGGGTCCTGGGTTCAGCTATGTCTCAGCCAGCTGTACTGCTAACATAACAGGCATTCACTAACATACTCTGGCCCCAAAGGCAGCTGTCAGATAACAGTCCCTGCCTTCGAGAACTCACAGGGCATCCAGCAGGTAGATGCTATTCAGGATTCAAGCTAATATCCTTTTTACTCAAACCAGCTTCAACTAACTAAGTTTTGCAAGAGTCTGGTCAAGGGTCAGTCAGCTGCCCTAGAGCTGTCTGACAGGGGGTTCAGGATGGGGAGGGGCTTTGCTCTTATTCAATCTGGCAGAAAGGCAGTACTATGAGTTGGCAGTGGCAAGACAAAGGGTGAATTCCAAGACCACCCAGCTCTGCCTGACCCTGCAGTCAGAGGCTTTATGTAAACAGAGTGTGAGGGAGTGGATTAGCGGGTGCTGCTGGATCACACAGGCAGAAACGATCAAGACTGGAACACTGTTGGATTTCAGGCAGAGAAGCAAAGCCTAGGGGAAAAAGTTCTTTGTCAAATTCTCAAGAGAGACAGGAAGGGTCCAAAAAGTAGGTGACTATTCAGGAAGCCATGGTAAGAAACTAGGCATGAGCCGGGCGGTGGTGGTGCATGCCTTTAATCCCAGCACTTGGGAGGCAGAGGCAGGCGGATTTCTGAGTTCAAGGCCAGCAAGGTCTACAGACTGAGTTCCAGGACAGCCGGGGCTACTCAGAGAAACCCTGTCTCGAAAAAACCAAAAAGAAACTAGGCATGAGGCAACAAAATCAGAGCATGAGATGAGATGGAGACACGAGGCTGAGGGAGTTGAGAGTTCAGGCTCTTACCCGAAGCCAATGTTGATTGCCTGCCTTATATACCGGTTGTGTTGTCCTGGGCACATGACTCACAATTTGAACCTCATTTTAGTAAAACAGCGACTGGACACCAAGAGGCTGTGGACTGTAAACTGCACATGCGAGTGGCACAGGTATGGCGTGTAGGGCCCCATTGTTCCCTGCGCATCCTTCCATTTAGTTTAGGTTAACAACCACTCACTAAGAAACTCTTGCCCCAAGGGGAGCTGTCAGATAACAGTCCTGTCCTCTGGAGCTCAGAGGGCACCCAGCAAGTAAATGGCAGATAGAACCTGCAGACAGACCCAGGTAAAACGGTGCAGGTAGGGGTGGAGGACAGCAGAGACTGAACTACATAACCCTGGATGGTGGTGCCAAGGGTTTCTGATCGCTGTACCCTCTGCATCTCCTCTCCCTGGGTAAGGTCTTCTGGTCTGGAGGTCAGTCTGCCTGCACCTGCGGGCTAAGCCTGCTGTGCTCGATCGTACAGCATGAAGTAAATAGAACAGGATGGTTGCCAAGCCGGCAGCAGCAGGAAGCAGACGCTCTCTGCAGCCTGAAGCAAGTTAGAGAGGGACATAAGGAGGGGCAAAAGGAGCCCATGCTAGCCCTGGATGGGGGAAAGAAGCTTCACTGTGAAGACGAAGTCTTAGCCTAGGTGCTGGCTGGTCTAGGTGAACTCCTCATCTGCTTACTGGGACGACGATATCTGGATGCAGAATCACGGCACATCACCAGAGTCTGAGACTCTACACGGGATTAGGGGCTGATTCTGCCTTCTCTTTTTAATCCTGGATTGTAAAAGGATCCGAAGCACCTCGCACCGCAAAACAAACTTTCACCTCATTCCTAACATAATGCTCCTCTCCAAACTGACTTTCTAACCGTTTTCCTTTCATGACTGTGCTCCTCAGCTTCCCTACTTTTGCTCAACCAATCTCTCCGCTTGGATCTCCCCCCAACCCCATTTCCCAGCACCACCTTCCAGAGGCCATGCCCCCTCTGGAATGCGGTGGGGGGAGAGGCCTGATGAGTTACCTGACTGTTGCGCACCTCCCGAGGGTTTAGGGTCCCTCGTTTTCCAGGCACTGCGCATGCCCTGCACCTAGCGGACACTATAAGCCTAGGGGTAGGGTTCTGTTTGTTGCCCCGGTGCTTTTGCTGCTTCCGTTTCATCCTCGGACAGTCCCTTCCCCCATCACACGCCAGGTCCTTTGCGATCCCCCTCCCACGCCCGTTCCTCCGGCCCCTCACATGCCCCCGTCGCCCAGCAAACCGCTACCCCGGCGCACAGCCGCGCCCCGCGCCGCTCACCTGTTTCTGGATGTCCCGCACGCGCTGCTCGTGCAGGCGCGGCGCACTGCTCAGCTTGAACACCACCCAGGCGCGCACGTAGTAGTAGATGTCGAAGATGAGGGAGAGAGGCAGCAGGAAGAGGCACACGAACACCCAGCGCTGGTGGATGAGAACGAACTCCAACCCCTTCACTCGCACCCAGAGCAGAAAGAGCAGAGCGCACACGGCCAGCGACACGGCGGGCTCCATGGTGCCGCGGCGCGCCGCGCGGGAGGGTGCGGGCTCACGCTGCCCGTCTCCGTCGCCTGCTCCGCGCTCCGCCGGCTCAGAGCCTGCCGCCACCGCCCCGGGAGCCTGTAAGTCGGGCCCGCCGCCTCGCGATTGGCTTGGGTCGCCAAGGTTCGGTGGGCCGAGACCCAGGCGGCGACCAATGGTGAGCCGCGCCGGGGATCGGACCAGGGAGCCGCTGCGTTCATTGGCTGCGGGAGCCGGGATGCTCCACCCTCTTCTAGTCGGCGCGCGAGGAGGGGCTGACCTGGGCTGGGGGCGCTGCTAGGGTCGGTCCGGGGCCGGCTTGGCGGGACTTAGGGTTCTCGCTCTGGAGGCAGCGGGACCACCCTTGATCTCCCCCTTAGGTGGCGCCTCCCGTGGACACAGGTCAAATAGTCGGGCCTTGGGTTACCTCCCCAGGGTGGGAGGCGTTCCAGACAACCACCCTGCAGCCCTAGCAGGAGAGTCTCTGGCCTTGACCCGGGCAGGTCAAGTCACTCCATAGGCACCAGGCCAGGAGGGGGGATCCTTTCAATTTTCAAGGCGTTTACCATACATGCATTTGAACTACCCCCTTAGTAGTTCTGGGCCGTGGGTAGTTGGGACCCCCATTTTTTGATACATGATGGTGAATTCCACCTGTCGAGTAATTTAAACAGCACAGAGGCGTTCATGGCATTCTTCCATGCTGAAGCCAAAGTGGATGGAGGCTTGGAGACAGAAAGAGGGAGCTTCCAGGCGGCATGGCAATCCTAGATGAAGAGCGAGAACCCAGCACATGGCCCTGGCCTTGCCGAGCAACCAGACCCAGGCTCCAAAACAGCCTCTGACCTCGCCAAAAGCTTAAGTCCAATGGTATTTACACTTTCCCTGAACAGGAGGAAGCTCTAAAAATTTATTTTTTCAAACCTGTCGTCACATCTCAGGCCTTTCTCTGCTTCATGTGTCTTTCCTGATTCCCTTTCCACCTTTGTCCAGACAGACTCGGGTACTCCATTCTGCCATCCTTTATAGCGCCGCCTTCGGTGAATCTGTCCCTAGAATGCTCTTTCCCATTGTATCACCGAGCTAAAACCCTACACAGCCTAGAGATCCGCGAGGTGCCACTTCTAAAGCCAAGTTAAGTACTTCCTTCAGAGGCTCACAGTTATTTCCTTTTTTGTATAATTGTCCCTTTGTGTGTCGCTCCCTCCTACAGATGGAGCTTTAGGGCAAACAACGCCTTGTTATTACAGCTTTTTTGTATTTCCAGTTTGTGGCATAATGACTAGGGCATTGTAGACACACCGTGTGTTGACCAATGGATAAATGAAGAATGTATGTGGGAGTTCAAATATCCAATAGAAATCAAAGTTCAGAGTGAGAGGTTGTTTACCCGGAAGCTTCAAAAGGGAGGAGTCCAGACTGGAACCGACCTACCCAGCTATGACAGCTACTGATAGAGTTATCAGTACCTTACCCAAATTGAAATGTTCTTTAAGTGTAAAACACATGTTCATAATATTCATATTAACTTTAGTCAAAATGACTACATTATCTTAGGTTAATATTCAAATTTTTCTTTATTTCTTGGTGTGCATGTATATGCATAAGTGCAGATATAACCGTGACCTTGCACGAGCCTGTGTGTGCAAGGGAGGACATGCGTGCTTATGTGTGCAGACAAAAGTTCAATGTCCACCCTCCTTTTTGAAACAGTGACTCTGAAAGAACCTGGAGTTTGCTAGGCTGGCAGGCCAGTAATTCCTAAAGGATCCACTTTTTTTTTTTTCCTTCCTAGTGCTATTGCAGGTATGCACTGACATACCAAGCTTTGAAAATAAATTTTTTATAGTTTTTGTTTATATGTCTATGCTTATGTGTGTTCATGTGTGCCATTTGAGTATAGAAGCTTGTGAAGCTCAGAAGAGTGAATTCCCTGGAATGGGAGTTACAGACTGCTGAGAGCCACCTTGTGGGTCCTAGGATCCACAGGCTTCTTGACTGCGGAGCTATCTCTCCTGCCCCGCCTGGCATTTAAGGTGAATGCTGGGGACCTGAACTTAGATCCTCATGCTTGCGTGGCACTTTACTGTCTGAGCCACCTCTCCAGCCCTGATTTCCTTTTTTTAAAAGGTAGTTAAAAATGACAGGTTTGTGTCATGTATGTACCTAGAAGCTACAAACCAGAGAGGCTGTCAGAGGAGAGAGCCTGTTCGGACCATGTCTTGCCCTGGACCTGTCTGAAGCAGCTGTTCAAACCAACACTATTTTGGAGGTTAAGTGTTCTGAGAAAAGTTCAAGTATATTGTAATGTGAACAGCACATCTACCTTAAAAATTAACTAGCGGTGAGTATTTTGTAGAAGAAATGATGGAAATTACTAGTTGGGATAGACTTATCCTTGGGAAGAGAAGAAGGAAGCCCAGGAAAGTCAATAAAAAACTTTATTACCAGGCAGCAACTGTCAGAGAAAGAGAATGAAAAGGTAGCCATAGCAGGTGCTTACCTGGCAAGAGTATTCTCCGTTAGCCCTGCTTGCCTCTTTGCACTTCTGACTCCTCTGTCCTCTCTTCATAAACTCATCGTTTGGTTTGCCATCCTCTAAACAAGGAGGAGAGTCACCCCCAGCGGGCTAGCTAATGGTGGGCTTCCTGCAGTCACCATGTAAGGACACAGAATGGCCTAGCACTCCAAAACCTGCCTCCTGGGCCTGCTTGGAATTACATACTCCTCTCTCCCCCCCCCCCCCCACGTCTCTGTCTCTGTCTGTCTGTCTGTCTGTCTGTCTGTCTGTCTGTCTCTCTCTCTCTCTCTCTCTCTCTCTCTCTCTCTCACACACACACACACACACACACACACACACACACACAGAGGAAATGACATCATAGAAGAAATCTTCTTGAGCCATTTGTTAATTTGTCCTAGAGTCAAAGTGACTGCTGTGAACCAGGAATCTGCTCATAACCACACACACATTAGCTACAGAGTTGATGAAGCATGAAAACAGGTCAGTCAGAATGTGGGAAGAGGTGCTCTGGGCAGCACTTCACAGGCTAACCAGAGATGAAGGACAATCCCTGGGATGGTTTGACCACAAACACTTTTCCTAAAGTGCCGTTCTCCATTTCTTTTCCTGATAAACACAAGCCTAAACCACGTAGTCCCCCCCCCCCCATTAAAGAGTTTAATAAACACCAGAGTCCTGGAGTTTCTTGTATGTATATACAGTAGTTTCTCAGATTATTTGGTCTTTAAGCCAGGGTTATTCTCAGGAAATGGAGACGTTCAGACTCAGAGGTCAAGTAACTTGTGTTACTGTCATATTCAGACAAACAGTGAAGTTGGAGTATGGCTCTCACTGTCTGGTCCAGCAATTGAATCTTCTCCCTTGGTTGAGTGGGTCATCATTTCCTGTGGCTCCACTCAACTGATATAAAGTAAGTATTCTTTATTCTTTTTTCCCCCTTCCCTTCTCTGGCTCACACCGGCCCGCTTGCTTCCGGCCAAAGTTTATTTTTTATTTCTCATTATGGGTGGTTGCTGGAATTTGAACTCATGACCTCTGGAAGAGCACTCGATGCTCTTAACCACAGAGCTATCTCACCAGCCCTAAAGTAAGCATTCTTTTTTTGTTTTGTTTTGTTTTGTTGGTTTTGTTTTGTTTTGTTTTGTTTCGTTTTTCCGAAACAGGGTTTCTCTGTGTAGCCTTGGCTGACCTGGAACTCACTCTGTAGACCAGGCTGGCCTTGAACTCAGAAATTCGCCTGCCTCTGCCTCCCAAGTGCTGGGATTCAAGGCATGCGCCACCACTGCCCAGCAAAGTAAGCATTCTTAAAGTGTGGCTTGAAGACTAGTTACATGGGAATGGTTGCTAAATTATACTCTAGACTGCCACAGCTCACTGAATCTAAACTTCCAGCAATGACCTTTCTTCCTTCCTTCCTTTCTTCCTTTCTTTCTTTCTCTATTTCTTTCTTCCACTCTCTTTCTTTCTTTTTCATCCTTCCTTTCTTTCCTTCACCCTTCCTTTCTTCATTTCATTCTTTCTCTCTCTTTTTTCTTCCTTCCTTTCTTCCTTTCTTTCACTCTCTCTTTCTGTTTCTCTTTCCTTCTTCCTTTCTTTTTCTTCTTGGTTCTGGACATCAAACATAGAGGTCCGTGTGTGCTAGGCATGTGTTCTCTCATTGAGCTACATCCCCAGCACCTTAGTAGGAACAGCAGTAACGTTAGTTCTCTTCCTTTCCAGGTCCCTCCTTCTCCTGTTGTCTTCCTCCTCCTTTTTTTCTATATTCAAGCTCAGTATTCATTTAACTGTAACATCAACCATTGGTGGGAATTTAGTATTTTCTCTAATTTTCAAATACCTACTGGTTTGCTAAAAACCCAAACCATCACCAGCAGAACTAGTCCTGGCATCATGGAGCTGTCTCAGGACTGAATGGAGAATTCCATTGTCACCATCTGTTTATGACAGTGAACGGGGAAAGAGGCTGAGGACACAGTACATCAAGGGAGACTGGAGAAGGACTAAGGAAACTCCTGGCGGTCATCAGGCGTAGCTGCATGTGTTTGTAATCCTAGCATCAGGGGAGGAGATAGTGAATCCCAAGACTTTGCTGGACAGACAGTCTAACTAGGAGTGGGGACTGTCTGCTTCAGTGAGGCATCCTGGTTCAAGTCAATAAGGTTCTGCTCTGGCCTCCACATGTGAGTGCACGGCTGGGGACACACTCATTTATGTAACACACACAGAGGCATGTATGAATGCACATACAGACCTGTACACATGCATACACAGAGGCATGTATGCACACATACGCATACTCATGTATGAATGTACACATGTGCACATGTAGTGCTGGCAGACTCTTCTTTCCTGTATAGCAAGAAGCAGCACCAGTGGACAGGGGGCTTGTCATATAAAGTCTTTATGAATAGGCTTAAAATGGACAATTGACTGAGAGTATGTTTGGGGTTTTTCAAGATTTCCTCTTTCATGTTTACAGGGTTGCTGATGTCCTAGAAGGTCCCAGAAGGAGCAAAGATGCCTCATCAGAGGGGGAGGAAAAACACCAGTCTGAGTGACTTGGTTATTGGGATGCAGGGTAGAGGCAGGTGCTCTAGGCTGCCTGCCATTTGCCTCTGGGGCATCTCCCTGATCTACTCTCCAGGTACAAAGTCCTTTGGCTTGAGAGGGATTTTTTTTTGAAGGGTTTGTTTTTGTTTGTTTGTTTGTTTTGTTTTTTTCGAGACAGGGTTTCTCTGTGTCCTGGCTGTCCTGGAACTCACTCTGTAGACCAGACTGGCCTCGAACTCAGAAATCTGACTGCCTCTGCCTCCCAAGTGCTAGAACTAAAGGTGTGCGCCACCACTACCCGGCATTTGTTTTGTTTTGTTTTGTTTTGTTTTTGGAAGATTGAAAAAGAAAGGAAGGAGGCTGGTGAGATGGCTCTGCGGGTAAGAGCACTGACTGCTCTTCCAAAGGTCCTGAGTTCAAATCCCAGCAACCACATGGTGGCTCACAACCACCCGTAATGAGATCTGACGACCTCTTCTGGTGTGTCTGAAGTCAGACATTATACTTTGTATTGTACTTATGTATAATAATAAATAAATCTTTGGGCCGGAGCAAGCAGGGACTGAGTGAGCAGAGTTGACTTGAGTGAGCAGAGTTGACCTGAGCTAGCAGGGTTGACCAGAGTGAGCAGAGATCTTAAAATTTCAATTCCCAACAACGACATGAAGGCTCACAACCATCTGTACAGCTACAGTGTACTCACATACATAAAATAAATAAATAAATCTTTTAAAAAAAAGAAAAAGAGGCCGGGCGGTGGTGGCGCATGCCTTTAATCCCAGCACTTGGGAGGCAGAGGCAGGTGGATTTCTGAGTTCGAGGCCAGCCTGGTCTACAGAGTGAGTTCCAGGACAGCCAGGGCTATACAGAGTAACCCTGTCTCAAAAAACCAAGGAAAAAAAAAAAAAAGAAAAAGAGAAAGAGAAAAAGGGAAAGAAAAAGAAAAAGAAAGGAAGGGCTGGGCATGGTGGCACACACCTTTAGTCCCAGCAATGGATGTTTATGCTCAGTTTAGGGTCTCCTTTTTGTATTGTCCAGCATCCCAGCACTGGGAATGGTACTACCCACAATGGGTGAGTCTTTCCACCCCAGTTAAGATAACCCTTCATAGGCACACGCCGTGAGACCATGTCTCATCATTTTGACATCGAGTTGTCTGTTCAGTTTCAACACCCTACAAACTGAGCTACATAGTCTGTCTAGAGACTAGTCATGGAGGAGACAGGAGAACAACCAGCAAAGCTAGACCATAGGGAACATGACAAAACCTGGAACAAATATAGTCTTCACTGAAAATGCCGAGGAATAGCACACGCCTCCTCATAATTACACAAGGTAGCAATCCATTCCATAAAAGTGCAGACAGTGACTGCTTTGCGTCTGACACTGATGGAGGGGCGAGGACTGGGCACATTGTTGTTGGACACATTCCACAGGGTGCAGCTCACTGAGAAGCTGGCTCTGGACGTGGGTTTGTCCTATACCCCACATTTCAGAAGCAACTACATTAGTCTCAAAATGTCTTTCTTGATCCTTAGTCTTGGGATGGGTTGCCTCCCAACTCTGTGGCAGGGAAGGGAAAGAACAACAGAACAGCCCAAGAGAGACAACTCTGTCCCGGAGAACACCTGGAAGGTAAGAGCCTTCCAACAGAGGTACTATTGTGTATCCCATGATCTAAAACTGCCCACAGTGGGAAGGAGAGGCCAGAAGTTCAGTCTTGGGAAGCTTAGCTACAGAGAGAAAGCCAAATGGCAACTCTGACTACCTCAGCTTCCCGGACATTTTCTGTTGGATGCTGTGAGCTGATTTGATGGTGTATCATTAGGAGTTGTTATTTGTTCTTTCACTTGGGAAGCTCATCCAAGGGGACCCTCACTCAGCTCGGCCTGGGTCTCTCTCTATTGGGAACTACACTGGCTGCCTTAACTGGCTTCCCCAGTTGATGTCTGCCCACTGTTTTGAGTATCTGTTTGTTGGTTTGTTTTATTCTTAGTAAGCTCACTCATTTAAAGCCAAAAGTACGACTATGGTCTCTCATTCATGAGACTGTGAAAATAAATTCTTCGGGACTTCTGTCCCACAGATCGTATTTTGGTAGGTGATATGCCAATTACAATAAGTGCTAGTATTTATTGAACATGTTTTATTAATCAGCCCCTATGATAGTCAACTTTAGATGTCAACTTGACCTGATTAAGGAATATCCAGAAAGCTGGTGAAGCATTATTTCTGGGTATGTGCATGAGGGAAGAGACTGGCTCACACATAGCATAAGGAGCTCTTTGTGCCTAGCACACCATGGGGCCTTGATCTCTCTATAAAGCTCAGGCTGACCTGAAACCTACAGTTGTCCTAAAGTACCAGGATTATTGTGATCAGGCACCAACGTACCTGGGAAGACTGGCATTTGAATCAGCGAAATAAGGAAGAGAAATTTACCCTCACCTCATGTGGGGGAGTCACCATCGCAGACACCATGGTCCCAGGCAAATTGAAATTCAAAGGAAAGGTGAGCTTCATCTTTTTTCTGTAGCCAGCATACCCTTCCCGTTGCTGCGAATCAAAACCACGTTCTTGGGCCTTCAGACTCAGCCCTGAGCTGATCTCAGTGTTCACCTTGCAGAGCGCATATCATGGGCTTTCCCACCCACTGTGACCATGACTCTCCTCATGAACGCCCATCTCCTGCTAGCTGGATTTCTGCAGGGGAATGCCAGTGAACACAGGCGTAATTATAGATGCTTTTCGTATAACTGGAACACAACCAAATGCACTGTGATAGTATGAAGCAGAGTGTGGTCCAGCACTGTGGAAGGACTTAAAGTGGACTCACAAATGATTGCTATCAAGAACCTAGGTGATCACGACCATCATCCATACAGCTCTCAAAACAGGATGTCAGAGCCTGTATGCTGGAAGTCTCCAAAAGGCTGATATCAGAGGCTTGATCTCCAAGGTGATACCATCTGGAGGCACTGGAGTCTTTGAGAGGTGGGGCTTTGTGAGAGATCTTTTGTCCTTTGGTGGCATGTCCTTAGAGAGTGTTGTGGGACCCTGGCCTTGCCTGTTTTCATTTTTTTTTCCTTCCTTCCTGGCTCATGAGTCAATGGCTTTGCTCTGATACTTACTCTTTCTACAATGTGCTCTTTTACCACAGGCTCAAAGAAATGGGAGCCACTGCTTGTTGAATGGATCCTCAGAAATGGGAAGCCATCTGATAGGAGCTGAGGCAGAGAGAGAGCTCAAGTTGGACAGCTCCATCAAGTTCCTCCCCTGAATGGTCCTGAAGAGGGGAGGAAAGATTGTGGGAGGCAGAGGGACACAGACCAACGTAGCAGGGTTCCTAGGGGCTCACAGAGACAATTGTAGAGTCTGCATGGGTCTATTCTAGGTCCTCTGGATATGGGTTATGATCTGTTAGCTTAATGTTTTGGTGGGACCTCTGACAATGGGAGTGGGCGTCTCTGACTCTTTTGCCTGCTCTTGGGACCCATTTTCTCCTATTGACTTGTCTGGCCTAGCCTTTAGGTGAGAATTTGTGTAGACACTATTTCTTTATCTCCATGGGTCTGTGCACTGCGCACAATGCCCATGACCACAAGGCAACTGGACCCCACCTTGGTTTTTGCCTTTATTTTTCTGAGACAGAGTCTCATTCTATAGTCCAGAATCTCACATTTGCTATGTATCCTAGACTGGCTTTGAATACACTATGTAGCCCATTCTGGCCTTGAACTTATGATCTTTCATTCCTTACCTCTGGAGTGCTAGAATTACAGATGTGTACTACCACAGCTGGCCTCCAGCTTGGGTTTTTGCTCTTTTTATTGTTGTTGTTGTTGTTGGTGGTGGTGTTTTGTTTTGTTTTTAAACAGAATCTCTTTATATAGACTTGGATAACCTGGACCTAACTATGCAGGCCTTAAATTTACCAGGCTGGCCTTAAATTCAGATTTACCTGCCTCTGCCTCCCAAGTGCTAGGATTACAGGCATGTGCTACCACAACTATCTTCCAGCTTGGTTCTGAAATCAGAAGACTAGCATACATATAATAATAGTTTATCTGGCATTACCTATCTTTACTTATCTAGTGATTATATTTCTAACAATTCACTTTGAAAGATACTAGCAAAGCTATACTAATGGCTAAATCTGGGAGTTCCTGGTTTGAATCCTTACTCTTTAATCTGGGGCAGGCAACTCAGCGGACATCAATATGTTCTTACCCTTCCTAGGTCAGGACAGTGCTGCCATTATCAATTCCTATCAGAAGATGCAAATCTCTGCACTTACCAAACCTATGCTCTCCTTTCTTGATACAAATAGAATAGTACCCAGGTTACAGCCCATTGATTTAAACGGATTTGTGCAATGACAGCGCACTGACTTAATGTGCTTGGTGGCCAGGCATTCTGCAAGCATGGGTGGAGAAACTTGCACAAGGAGAAGTGACAGATAATGGGTTGAGCCTGGACTGCAGATATAGCTAAACAGATACTCACAAACCAAGACAGCAGCCGCATGCTTTGATGAGGGACAGAGCGTCCTTTTTTCTGTAAGTAGCCTCCTAGAGGGATGGCTGCAGGTTTGATAGCCGTTAATAGAAATATGTAATGATACAGAAGCATTCATAAAAGGCCTGATTTGTTCAGAGTAAGCACTTGTCCCCATAAAAAGGACAAGTAATATTTTTTAGAAGTAAGGACAATGGAAGGCAGGATGTTATCTCAATGGCAGTGCACTGACCTAGCACATTCAAGGGCCTGGGGTTCAATTTCTAGTACTACAGAGAATAAAATAAAATAAAATAAAATAAAAAAGAGGGTCTCAGAGAAACTGTTCCCTGCAGATGCCCATACACAAAAAAAACAGTGTTCCCCAGATTTCTGTGACTCTCTCTCTGTCTCTCTCTCTCTTTCTCTCTCTCTCTCTCTCTCATTTTAAATTATGGACTACCATATGTCTGCCAACTTATTTTAACATGTGAATACACTAAGTGCTGTGTCAGGCATGGTGGCTGAAGACTTAATCCTAACACAGAAGAGATAGAAGATCTTTGTGAGTTCCAAGCCAGCCTTGTGTACATGGTAAGTTCTATGTCAGCCAGGGCTACATAATAAGACTTAAAAAAAAAAAAAAAATCAAAACCAACCAAACCACCAAAACCCAACCCCCACCCCAAAACTCTAAGAAACAGATTATTAACAAAAAGACTACCATCTCTACCATCTGCACCGGGCAGTGGTGGCCCACGCCTTTAGTTCTAGCACTTGGAGCCTTCAGAGGCAGGTAAATCTCTGAGTTCAAGACCAGCCTGGTTTACAGGATGGCCAGGGCTACACAGAGAAACCTGTTTTAGAAAACCAAAAAGAACAAAAACCAAGCAAACAAAAATTTACCATTGTCTTTTTATAAAAGAAAAGAGATTATAATGCCAGGAACAAAGACTTGGGACAACTCATAATTTTTCCAGTTCTCTACAGTTTCTGGAAGGATTGTCGTGGGCTCATCAAATGATCCTGCACTTAGAAGCTGCAGTGCAGAGGGTCTCAGGCTGTGGACTGGGGACTGGCAGCACTGCCTGGGAACCAGCCAGAGACACAGACACTCTGGCTCCGCCCCCAGAAGGATGAAGCCAAGCTCCTGGGCTCAGAGCCAGGCTTTTAAGCCCTCTAGGTGATTCTGGCATGCCTAAGCTTGAGAGCGATTGCTGCGGCCCCTTCTTCTCGTGGATCTCACAGGCCTCCTCTGGAAAGCTTTAGTGACAGCGCCTCATCACCTTCCAAAGAAACCCACATTAACATGGGTTATCTCCGGTGGCCGGAATCTTCTATAGCCCCCTTCCTATGTATTCTGCTGTCCTGAGCTGAACCAAATGCGTCTTGTCTGTCTCCCCTACCTGACAATACTGTGTGCATTTGAAGATGACTCGGAGGACTCTTCTTACAGTAAGCACAGCCAGTAATAACCGCCTCTTCTCCAGCTTGAGCCATCTCCTCAGCCTGCCCTGAATGCCCTCCTGTTAACAATATTATTGTTGTTGTCATTAACTACCACTTATTAACTCTGGGAGGAGATGTTCTATGGGCTCTTGAATTCTTTAATTCAAGGCCTAGAGGATGAATCTGTGATCTCTGAGTTACAGACACAAAATAAGCTCACATCCAACATCCCTTCCTTTGTGAGTGAGCCTGGATTCTACATTCGGTGCTGTGGCACCTCAGGGCCTTCTGCTATTTCCATGGTAGCAGATTGTCCTGAAATTTCTATCAAAAGATGGCTAATGTAGGCAAGCCTGAGCCAGGAAGCTATTTGCAGGAGTGAGTGTATAGCATAATAGGAATGAACTCTGGGGTGAAATAAATCTGGGTTAAGTCCTGTCAATGCTTTTACTAACAATGGGAAATATGACTCTGAGTGGGTTGCCAATCTTTCTGGGCCTCAGTTTCCTATTCTGCATAATGGGAATTTTAATAGCATCCCACTCATAAGATTGATATAAAGTACTATGTTAGTTAGTTTTATGTCACTTGACATGAGAAAGAATCCCTGGGCAAGAGAAAATTCCAATTGAGAAAACGCCTCCATCATATTTATGTATATGCAGGTCTATGGGACATTTTCTTGATTGGAAATTGATGTGGGGATTCGCTTTAGGTAATGTTACACTCCTAGACAGGTAGTCCCGGATGATATAAGAAAGCAGGCTGAGAAATAAGCCACGAGGAGCAAGCCAGTAATCAGTGTTCCTCCAGGGCCTCGGCTTCCGTTCCTGCCTCCAGGTTCCTGCCTTGAGTTCTTGCCCTGTCTTCCCTTCATGCTGGACTGTGATGTGGATCTGTAAGCTGAAACACATTCTTTCTTCCCCAAGTTGCTTTTGGTTGTGCTCCTCATCACAGTACTAGAAACCCTAACTTAGAAGTACTTAGAAAAGTGTCAAGTACAGAGCAAATACCTGGCGAAGATCTGTTAGCACCACTGCTGTGTATACTCAGTGGTTATGTAATCATCGAGCATGGGAGGTTACAGACACATATGTCTCAGCAAAGTAAACATTCTCCTTTACCCTCACTGGACACCGGTTTGTGTCTGACTGTGGGGCTCTGTAACACACTGGCCACTTATTTCCTGCCTCTGTTTCTCGCTCTTGCAAGCCAGCCTCCACCCGTGGTTGGGCTAATCTTGCTAAAACCCTCTGCTAAAGCACGTGCCTCAGATGACATCTCCACTTTCTCTTCTTGGCTTTCTAGGGTTTCTGTACGATGCAGCCTGGGTCCTTCCTCCCACTTTATTCCCAGTGTTGAGAGATGTGCACTCTGGTGTCAGCTGGACTCAGTACAGGCCTGTTTTCATGCACAGCCCAACTGTGCTCTCGTTATCCCCAAAACCACTCCTCCCAACCTCCTCCTGTTCTCTAGCCCCAAGGACTTTCTCTACATTTTATACCCCTACTATGAGTAAGAAAAACATTACCTTGCAGAAGAGAGAGAAATCAGAGATAGGAAGCCAGGTAATGAGGGCATCGCAGTCGCAGGTGGGCGTGCATCAGGGTGAGAAGGAGAGTAACTGGACCTGCTGTTGCAGGCACGGGCCCGGACCTGTCCAATCTCCATGATAACTATGATTGCAGAGCATGTAGAGTCAGTAGTGGAAGCAGGTCTCTGTGCAGTACTTGCTATGTATTGCGCCCTTGGCTAAGTGCTTCATAAATGCTAATTCATCTTGTGTTCATAGCAGCCTTATGAGAGGGGTGCTATTATTAACCCCATTATATGGAGGAGGAAACTGAGGTCTGGAGAAAGTGGCAACCCATTCAAAGCCACACCATTAGTCACTGTTCAGAAGACTCAACACGGACTTGTTTGTCCAAAGTGTGTTGTTTGTCAAATTATACCCATTACTTTTCCTGCCGCTTCTAAGGAGGCATGGCTAACAGATCTTCAACACAAGAATAGTCTTTAGTTCTCGGCTTATCATGAAGTTATAAAAAGAGCTTAGATTTTATCACTAGAAAGACGTAGGCTCAAACTCTTGAGTCTCCCTCCCTAGTATCAGCGTATCATACCCATAAGACCGAATGTCCTCATCAGTAGGATAAAAGTCCTTGGTGTGGTATCTGTGCAGACAAAAAGAGGCCAAGGCATCCAAGGCCTCTGTTCGGAGCCTGATGCCCAGCAGGTTTTCTGCTTCCCCCTTGCCCTCTCTCCCATGTGACATGGTTTGAGACCAATGACTTTAACACATCACCATTGTGCTTCCTCACTGAGCTTAGAGCGACACTTCACAGAGGCTCATGGGACAGAACTCTGCCTAGCTAAGGGCGCGCTGCTTGCTCCCTTTCCATATGCATTTTCTTAAAGATACAGTAAAATGAATCTCTCTTCCACCCACACCCTTCTTCCCATCCTTCCATCTTGGTGTCCGCCATGGGTTCCGTGAGCTGGGGCCGTCAGACTGTTTGAACTTTGGTCCACAGTCATGAAACCCAGCCTGGCCTTGGGCTTGTAGCCAGAACTATCTCCGCCAGTGTTGCATGGAGGTTATTGAGTATTAACAGTTTAGTGAGTCTTTTTCCACACCACTTCTCAACTCTCCCCTCCTTATGAGACTCACTGGGTGATGTGTCTGTAAGGCAAGGAAAGGTGAGACTACGTACGCACTTGGGTGCAAGCTTGTCTCATTTTGCTTTGTCTGGGTTTTTTTTTTTTTCCGTTGTTTTATTGGTCCTTGGCTTATGTTCTTGTTTTGTTCTTCTTGTGTGTGTTTCTTGTTTTTTGTTTGCTTCTTTGTTGTTTGCTTTTAAAGAGCGTAAGGTCATGGGGTTGGGTGGACAGGGAGATGGGGAGGTGGGGAGAGCATTGGAGGGAGTGGGGGAGGGGAACACATGTCAACATACATTGTATGGAAAGTTTTTCAATAAAAGAAAACAAAGAAATTTCTTGTCATTCTTTTTTGAGGTTATAAAATTTTATTTGGGTGGGCGTTTTGTCTGTTTGTTTGTGCATCATATGTGTACAGGGCCTGTGGAGGATAGAAGACAGAGTTGGAGTCTCTGGAACTGGAGTTATAGCTGACTGTAAGTCACCATATGGGTGGTAGGAACCAAATCCGGTCCTTGGCCAGAGGAACAAGTGTTTTTAACTGCTGAGCCATCTCTCCAGCCCTTAAAAAAGTTATCGAGACAAAATGTTTATATCACAAAATTCACCCACACAAAGTGTATGGTTCAAAAACTTGGGTTACAGGGTTGTGCAGCTCTTACTCTCTCCATTTGAGTGCATCTCTCTGCTCACAATAAGCTGACTCGCTCACCTTCATCAGACAGGCTGAACAGGTCAGTCCCTTTGCCAGTGCTGAACCCTGGCTTCCTTGGCCCAGCGATACTGCTGAGCTAGCTGTCAAGACAGGCTTCAGGAATGCTGTGTGGACAGGCATCTTAATTAGACCATTGATGTTCATTTGATAATGGCTTCACACACAGGGCAACCCCTGGGGGAGGTTCTTTAAAGGAAACCCAGGTTCTCTACTATCTGCTGTGGATTCTGCTGCCAAGAAGGGACTGGCCTACAGTTCCTGTTTCTGTTTGCCTTCCCCTTCTCTATGGGGCAAGTGAACCTCAAGGCAGACGCAGTCTAATATCAGAACCCTGCTGTCAGAAGCTCCCTCCTGTAACAAAGCCTGCCTCCCGCTCCACCCTGTCTCCTGCACTCTGTCTCTCTAGAGGTGCTCTGAAGGGGGACCTTGCTCATACTCCTTATGCCCACTTCTCCACCTCTCTACCCACTGCTTCCTTCCTTTGGCTCCAGGGCTTTCTCCCAACTGCCAGTTCTATATCACCTGTGACTTTAGAGCAGTCACACCTAATGACTTCTAGAGTCTTCCTACCTGGTGGCTGAGCCGCTCTCTTCTCTGAGTCCCACTGTCTCTGATCTGTGACCTGTGGCCTCCTTCACTGTGACTGATCCCACCCCCATGCCTAGCCTTACTGCTGCAGCTCCCCTCCGTGCCCCACTGGTCTCCAGATGTTTGCTATCCCACCCTCAGGGTAAGACCACATGTCACTGTGGCTCCCAGATGCACAGTCTTGGCAAGCAGAAACTGATTTTCAGCTAAGCGGCCTTGGTGCAGACCTTTTTCTTTGTATTGTGCTCTTGCGTGGGATTCTACTGTTGGCATTGCATTCTGAGAAGGACAGACCTCAACCAGAGCTGCTTCTGACCTTGAGGCTAGAAGATCTTATCTGAGGGGAGCAAAGGCCATTGACTAAAGAATCCCAGCTCCTCTAGGAGACCTTGATGTACAGTCCCTTTTCTAAGCCTCTAGGACCTTCAGTAAACCAACACTATGATTTTTGTGATCCCAAAGTGCTTTTCCCATACAAAAAGGTGGGATTTTCATTTTGTTTTGGTGTGTGTGTGTGTGTGTGTGTGTGTGTGTGTGTGTGTGTGTGTG
>NW_022196900.1:65825991-65834737 GCF_008632895.1 Mastomys coucha | reverse complement strand
AGGGGATCTGCCACCTCCATGCCCTTCGCAAGGGAGATAAGGAGCTTTGATGATCTCTCAGGGAATCTGTGGGATACAAAGACCTGGAGGAGGGTCTTTGATCCTATTACCTGTTCATGGTCCAGGTCGAGACACCAGAGAGGCTTGGCAGAAGAATAACTGAGAGGGTGAGAGTGGGGGTGGGCAGTGGGCAGATCCCTGTGTGTTTCTGCAACACATAAGGAGAAAGTACCCACCTGGAAGGAGAGCCACTTGCACTATCGTGATGACGGATGGCCACCACCAGGGTCTGCACCACAGCAGAGGGGTCTGGCTGAGGGGCAGAGCTGCTAGCTCCCCTAGACCTGTAAGCATGTGCTGTACAAATCTTCCAGAGATCAAGAAAGACCTCAGTCACATCACTGAACAGCCACACCTCCAGCCCAGATATTATCACACGACTCTCTAGATTTTGTACTGAGTATCATTAAATGAATGAGTATGAGAGTCATCCTTAGCTTGGGAGTCACAAAGAAGGAGCTCTCATTCATGAACAGGTAGGCTAGGACCATCAGTGCTACAATCATGGGAAATGTCATCCAGGCTTAGCTCTATACTAGAACTTTACCCGGACAGTGGCAGAAAAGAGCGAAATTAAGGTCCTCCCCAGCTGCCTCACTTCTCCAGTAGCAATGAAGGTGGGGTCCTCCATAGCATACAGCCTTCCCAGCTGCTTCGCTGTTCTTCCAAGTTGTTTAGCTGGTTGGCTTCTTTACAATCAGGGAGTCTGTCCCAGGGATCTCAAAAATGGTAGGGGCTTCCTGGCTGGACCCCTGGTGACCCTGGGAACCAACTTCTGTTGGACTGATTGTTTGTTTGTTTTTGTTTGTTTGTTTTTTGGTTTTGGTTTTTCGAGGCAGGGTTTCTCTGTGTAGCCCTGGCTGTCCTGGAGCTCACTCTGTAGACCAGGCTGGCCTCGAACTCAGAAATCCGCCTGCCTCTGCCTCTCAAGTGCTGGGATTAAAGGCCATGCATGGAGTAGTACTGTCTGTGTGCTATCCTAAAGCATAGAAGACCATGGCTGATGGCACAGAATGGTTTGCTCAATGTCTTCCCAGCTCTGTACTAGACTGCCACCTGAGAGAAAGACTGTGGATTTCTAGGACACATAAGGTGAAGAATAGTTGGCATAATTTCCTGGTTGGGTGTGAGAGTTGACAAAGCCTGAATTCACTAGGAGAATCAAGCAGATGACATGCATGAGAAGAAATGGAGAAAAGTCGTGGTGGCCAGGCCTGGGGCTCCTTAGAGGGATACCATTCTGGTTTTGGGAAGACCATGCTGGTCTGCCCAGCCAGATATGGCCGCTAACATGCAGGAAATTTCACAGCTGTATGAGGAGTGAGTACCCGCATAGGGTTGGGAAAGTAGGTTAGGTTCTAGACAACTCTTAGGGAAAGATAATGCTCCTTGGGGCTTAAGCTACCCTGACTGGCTGTTTAGCTCAGGAATTGAAACGACAGTAAGAAAGGTATTGAACAGCGAGACCATTTCCCATTCCTGATGGTGACAAATACTTGCAATGGTTAATTGAGGGCTTTTCAGTCTCTTTCTGGAGCCCCCAGAGTGTTGGGAAAGGGTACAGATAGATCTCTTAAGAGAGACATGCCTGAGTTTATGTTAGGAAGAACAAGCTGAGGCTTGAACAATGAATCTGGAGAACAAAAGTGTGACTCTATGTGTGCACTGTTGTGATTTAGTATGTTCCCTGAGAGTTCACATGTTAAAACCAGGGTCTTCAGTGTGGTCATGTGGGAGGAAATGAGACTACAAGAGAAGATCCTCAGGCCATTGAGTGCTGACCTAAGAAGGGATTAAGATGGCTTTCTTGGGACCCCTGATTTTTCGTAAGAGTGAGGTGTGTGTTGGATCTGTAGTTCAGTGGTTGAATGTTTGCCTTATGTGCGTGAGGCTCTAAATTCAATCCCAGTACTGCAATGAAAAGTTGGCCAAGAGTCAGTTATAAGAGACACCAACCCCTAATTCATTCGTGTGATATTTTTCTTTCACCATACTTCCTTGTTATGAAATCATCCACTATTTGGCCGACCATCACCGGAGGCTGAACCACTGAAGCTGCCATCAGTCTTAGCTTTTGTCTTAATCACTGTTGTGAAAAGACTATGACCATGGCAGCTCTTATAAGAGAAAGCATTTGATTGGGGGCTTCCTTACAGTTTCAGAGGCGTAGTTCTTCATCATCATTGAAAGGAGCATGGTACTGGAGCAATAGCTGAGAGCTACATCCTGATCTGAAGAGAGAGAGAGAGAGGGAGAGAGAGAGAGAGAGAGAGAATCTGGCATGGACTTATGAACCTTAACACCTACCCCCAGTGACACACTTTTTCCATCAAGGCCACACCTCCTAATCCTTCTAATTCTTTCAAAGTGTTCCATTCCCTGGTGACTAAGCATTCAAACATAAGAGCCTATGAGGAACATTCTTATTCAAACCACTACAGCTTTTGATCTCAAAATAGAGAGTGCAATAAACCTCTGTGCTTTACAAAGTTAGCTTTCCTCTTGTGTTTTGTTAGAATAATCTACCAGACTAAGGCATTTATTGAATG
Source organism: Mastomys coucha (assembly GCF_008632895.1). NCBI lineage: Eukaryota > Metazoa > Chordata > Mammalia > Rodentia > Muridae > Mastomys > Mastomys coucha. The sequence goes on along the minus strand of NW_022196900.1, from coordinate 65,832,128 downwards.
TGGGACAACCTGGCACACATATACAAATATATTCTCCAGTGCAATACATGGCAAAGCCTGTTGAACATTTGTACCTGAAGTCCTTGGGTTCAGGCTTCCAAAACTTCCCCCGGTCTCAGTGGTGCCAGCACCAGGTACCTAGCTCCCTTCTCAAGGGCTGGCTGCCATGCCCTGGGGCTCTCTTCTGAGCTTGCTTTTAGTGAGTTCTGTCTCTTCCTGTACCTTGCAGAGCTCTGGAGTGAAGGTTCTTCTTCATTGTCTCCTTTGTGACCCTCCAACTACTGAGTTGACAATTTCAGTTCAGCTTACATCTCTTTTTCTCAAATTCTGTTATATAACTGGACCTTGACTAATATACTCTATGATATGCCAATTTACCAATAAAAATAATATCTACTCTAGCTCTGAATTACCAAAGGGCAGCCACTGGTCACTGGGTCACTGGGACAAGTCTAAAATCCATTAGTGAGAGCTTAGTGCATTGTAGTATGGGTGTGTGTGTGTGTGTATGTGTGTGTGTGTGTTGAGTGCATGTGTGTACAGAATGCACAAAACCATCACAAACATTACCCTTCATGCTAGGCTGCAAAACAGCCTTATTATTAAGTATTTGCTAGTTGAAGGGAACACATAATTTTAGCTTCTTAGAGGTGGCAAGGAATGAAAAGTCCAGGCTTTGGAGCCAAAGGACTTGCCTCTAACCTTGATCCTCTCTTTCACTTGTCTAAGGCAAGTCACGCCACTTCCTTGGCTGGAAGGTGGTTCCGCAACAGCTCTATGCTGTGAGAACTCAGAGTAACTGGGGAAAGGCGGTGGGAAACTACTTTGGATGGCCGCCAGAGTACAACGTGTTAAATGGACGTTAAATTGATGTCCTAATCAGGTTCCAGAGAAGAACAAGAGGTGTGTGGTGGCTTGGGGGACATTAAATTATCCTTGGGCTTGAGAAAAAGGGGAAGTCAGCTTTTGATGAAGTAGAGATAAGTAAGGAGCTGAGGCCGGAGCCTTCTCTGAGAAGGCCCTTCACGTATGAGGCTTTGAGGGACTTTCAAAGTTGGTCACCACAGAGAGTCAATCGATGTGTAAACTCCAGGTCCTGTGGTCCAGACCTTGTGCTGGGGGACAGAGCTGAAGAAGTGAGGACTTTTGTTCTCAGATACTCAGTCAGCCCATCCAGCTTGAATGTGAGGAGGCACTGTGCCTCAGGCTAGGTGACAAAGAATCATTACAACAGGGCTTTGGGAGGCTGGGGAGATGGCTCAGTGATTAAGAGCACTTGCAGCTCTTCTAGAAAGAGCTCAATTCTCAGCATCCACATGATGACTACAATTCCAGTCCCATGGGATCTAATGGCCCCTTCTGGCTTCCAAGGACACCAGTCATATATATGTGGTACATAAACATACATGCAGGCAAAGCATCCATATGCATTTAAAAAAAATAATAACTAAAGAAAAATAAAGTGGGCTTTGACAACAGCAGTTCAGAAGTTAGTAAGGGACAAATAAGACCAAGAGCCAGGACCTGGAGCTGAAGGACACCTAGCTGCTCCAACAGCCTCCTGTTTTTCTCCTTTCTTGCCCATCCTAAAACCTCACTGCTGCCCCATTTGCACCCTCAAATCTCAGCTCTGATCCCAGGATGAACTTAGCTGTTGGGAATGGGCATATGGGTCTGGGTCCAGATCCTGTTCTTCTACTTGTTATTTGTGTGGTCTCAATCAAGCCTAAAGCAGACATATACCTCAAACTGGATCATCTTGATCTCCACAGGTTTGTGGTGAGAGCTGAGAGGAGTGATTCCAGTTGCATGGTTTATCTCTCTTGATATCCCATTGGTCACTTAACACCCAGGAAACCCAGGGAGGACTCATGCTGGTTTGAAGAGTGGTGGTCTCCACCTTTCATTTCTGAGTGAAAACTCTTGTCATCTGGCTTCTTAGGGAGTGGCTTATTAGATGGGAGGAGTGTGTTAGGGAAAGCAGTTGGGTTCCCTCTCGTGTTTGACACAGCCTCCTGTACTGCACTTCTTCCCATATTGGGGAAAGCCCCAAAGTCCAAGGGCAGTGCCACAACCAAAACCCAACAAGGCCAGATACTATCTTCACAGCTTTCTTCAAAGCTACAGGCTGGCATCTGAAGAGTTGGCCAGATTCCAAGGGACAGCTAGAGGACAAGTTAGAGGGATCTGAATAGACAGACTGCTGTGGGGAGGGTCATGGCAGTAACTGCAAGTGGCTCCATTAGGTTCCCCGAGACAGCACCAGGCCCAAACCACAGCACTGGCCACACTAACCAGTCAATATCCAGTGGCAGCAGAGGTCTCTGGGGGCTCTCAGTGAGTGTCCTATTGGCCAACCCATCCTCCCAGCCAGGTTCTCTAGTCCTTCCAGAATGCAACAAGGTACCCCCAAACCTCTAGTATTTGCCTCCTCTGCTTCTGTGCCTGTCAAAGCAGTGTGCTGCCTGCAAACAACCTTTCTTCCTATGTGCTGCTCACAGCCAGAGCATTGAGGATGTAGACATTCTGATGCCGTTTTCCTACTCTCAGTGAGTCACAGTGCAGTGTGGCGGCGAGACCACATGTGAATAACACCACTTTCCACGTGTCCATTCATGGAGCCTTCTGGGGACTCAGCTCTGGGCTAGGTACCCTGCAAGCATGAGTCATATCCTAGTTGGAATTAAAGGGTAGCAAAGAGCGAACCAATTTACCTTTTCTCTTCATTCATGTCAGTCAGGGGAATCCCTGCCCGTTCTTCATAGTGAGACCCATTTGCATTTTCTCTACAAAGCCCCTGTGACTATCAGCTCCTGCCCCACTCCAGTTTTTGGATAATGTAGCCACTCCTTCCTAGAGCCCTGGTCACTCTATGATGCTGGTCAGGGATTTGCCCATACTGTGGCGAGACCAGGGCATTGAGAGGCCAGATGTTCTAAGCACTTTGTGGGTTAGGGGGTACATGTTCTAAGTACTTTGTGGGTTGGGGGTACATGCTCTAAGCACTTTGTGGGTTAGGGGGTACATACTCTAAGCACTTTGTGGGTTAGGGGTACATGTTCAATCTTGCAGCTGTGATCGGCCCCCAAGCAGTGGTCACATCTTGACTTTTCTGTGAGATACAAATTTCACAACAAATTTCAGAGATGAAAGGGTAGGGGACTCTCTCTAGGGCCACAGAATTTATAGAATGTCTCTCTGTATGAAGGGAATTTATTGGAATGTTGGGTCCAATGAACCCAACAATGGGCAGCAGTGAATGGGACCTCCAAGAATCTAGTAGTCGCTCAGTTCTAAGAGTCTGGATATTTCAGCTCGACTTCTGTGTAAACTGGAATCCTGAAGAAGTAGGTTCCAACAGATGTGCTGGCAAGTCAGTGCCAGTGGGCAAAGAAGAAGGAAGCCTTCCCTCTTCCATTGTCTTATGTAGACCCCCAGCAGAAGGTGTGGCCCAGATTAAAGGTGTGTACTAGCATGCTTGGACCTGAGCTTTCCTTTACTTGGAACTTTCTCTATTTCAGGCTAGCCTTGAACTCAGAGATCTGTTTGCCTCTGCCTCGTAGGATTAAAGAGTGGACCACCTTGCCTGGGCCTAAACTTTTCATGACCACTATGCCTCAAGATCTGGATCAGCCAGGCAGTGGTAGTGCACGCCTTTAATCCCAGCACTTGGGAGGCAGAGGCAGGCAGATTTCTGAGTTCGAGGCCAGCCTGGTCTACAGAGTGAGTTCCAGGATGGCCAGGGCTACACAGAGAAACCCTGTTTTGAAAAAAAAAAAAAAAAAAGATCTGGATCACAGGTGTGCCCTCCATTTCTGGATTGTGGTTTATTCCAGCTATAGTCAAGATGACAACTGGGAATAGCCAGCGCAGGGGCTGACTCAGTCATGCAGCTATGTGAGGCAAAGGCAGGTTGAAACCTAGGTCACTCTGACCTCAGAACTCATAATGGAGGAGCGTTCAGAAGAGGTAAGGGTTGCCTTGCCTCATTATTCATTCTGAGCCTTATGCTCCCAGGGGTTTGATGTGCTCCTCACAGAACCAGATCCCAGCTTTTTTTTTTTTTATTAGATATTTTCTTTATTTACATGTCATATGATTTTTCTTTTCCCAGTTTCCCCTCCCAGGAACAAACAAACAAACAAACAAACAAAAACAACAAGAACAAACCCCTGTTGGCTCCCCCTCCCCATGCTTGTCACCCCACCCTCCCCCACTTATTGGCCCTGGCATTCCCCTACACTGGGGCACAGAACCTTCACAGGGCCAAGGTCCTCTCCTCCCACTGATGATTGATTTTGCAATCCTCTACTATACACATGCTGCCAAAACAATCAGTCCTGCCATGTGTACTCCTTGGTTGGTGGTTGAGTCCCTGGGAGCTCTGAGGGTACTAGTTAGTCCATATTGTTGTTCATCCTAAGGGGCTGCAAACCCTTCAGCTCCATTGGTCCTCCAGCTTATTATTTTAGCCATGCTCCCCATGGGCTCTGTGACTGTCTCAACCACAACATCAGAGAAGTAGCAGTCAGAGAAGGATTTACAGTGGGAAGGAGTGGGATCTCTATTCTTTAGCAGCTGAATAGTCATCTCCAGAGGAGAAGGGACAACCTAGCCATATCCTAAAGCTCCTGGAAGGCATTTTGTGACACAGTGACAGTGACCACACTGGAATGGAAGTGGTGGTGGTAACTGCAGTAGAGAGTATTAGTGGGGCTAACTGAGGTTGTGATGGACAGCTAGGGACCCTGGGGAGAAGCCAGTAGTGGCACTCATGGCGGTGTTAATGGGTGTGCTGGTGATTGGTGGGTGTTGGTGGGTGGAGTAACCCCAGCTGTAGTTATAGTGGGGCATGTGGTCCACACCACCAGAGGCAGGCATGGAACTGGCAAGGTGAAGCATGTCCGAACTCTGGAAATCTCAAAAACTGAGACTTGGATCACGTCCCAAGACGGGCAGGAGTGGGGCTAACTCCCTCCCTGTTTTGTGGCTGCCTCAAAAATAATCCTGTGATCCGTAACAAGATGGTCACAGGTAGTCACCTGGAATTCTCCCTCATGCAAATAAGGCATGTCAGTAGCCTTAGCCTTCAGCCAAGGACCCTTGTCCTGCATAGTCTCACTCCCTTCCCTCAAACTATATAATACTTGGTTCATCCCCAAATAAAACGTAGTCATTCACACCTACCCTGAATAAAGAAATACACACAGGCTAAAATCACCCCAGAGAGCTGTTTCTAAAGAAATATGCCCTGCTAAGATTGTCCCAAAGAGCTGTTTCATTGAAGATCCTTGGAGAAGGCTGTTGCCTAGAAAAACTGTAACATTAAGATTCTTAGAGAAGCCCCTACCTTGCTCCCAGCTTGGCTGGGATCCTGCCCGTTTCCTTCTAGGCTGGTGTGCAGTGGCATCTGAACACCCTGAGATGGAGAAAGCAGAAGATCCAGGACCACTACATCCATCCCAGACTCCATGTCACCCCTCCTGGCCTGTCTTGCAGGGGCATCTGCACCACTCCCCCTGGAGGGAAGAGGCAGACTATGACCCCACCCATTCTAGACTTCACCCTGTCCACTACAAGCTGGGTGTACTGGCAGAGTCCAGAAATCCCAAGAGGAGAGGTGGAACCTGGAACCACAGCTATGGTGGTGGGATTAGTGGTGGTAGCCATGGTAGTGATGGTGTTGGAGTTGTTGCTGATCACAGTGCTGCTGCTGCTGCTGCTGCTGCTGCTGCTGCTGCTGCTGTGGGAAATGGCAATGGCTCTGGTTATGATGGTGGTAGAGGAGCTTGGTGATAGCTAGGTAACCTACTAAGGTGGCCCACTCTTAAGGGGGTGCTGGTTGTGGTGGTTGGTGTGGGTGATGACAGTGATTTGGTGAAGGCGGGGATTGTGTTGGTGGTGATCATCATGAACATGGTTAATAGGGAGGGCATAAATAGGGATGATGCATGTGTTAGGATAAAGCAGTGAGGGGTGGGGCATCTTTGGTGGGTTTGTGCCAAGGCATGTGGCTGAGAAATTACACCATTCAATGGATCTAGTGTGAGAGGTTTATTGGGGGAGAGTGAAAGGCTATCTGGGAATGAGGACAGGGGGAGACAGAGGCAGAGAGAGAGAGAGGGAGAGAGAGAGAG
>NW_022196900.1:65811915-65825752 GCF_008632895.1 Mastomys coucha | reverse complement strand
AGAGAGAGAGAGAGAGAGAGAGAGAGAGAGAGAGAGAGGAGAGGAGATCTAAGGTGGTTGTGGGCCTTTTTATGCATATCTGTTGTACTTGTCAATGGAGGGTGACATAAGCTTCTAGGTCCCTTAGGGCAGGCCTGTGCTAACCCATGGGACTCTGGGTTCAGGAAGGCGTGAGTTCAAATTCCAACTCAACTCCTGTCTTAGTTCATTTTCTGTGGCTGTAATAGAATGCCTTAGGCCGGGTGGTGGCACATGCCTTTAATCCCAGCACTTGGGAGGCAGAGGCAGGCAGATTTCTGAGTTCAAGGCCAGCCTGGTCTACAGAGTGAGTTCCAGGACAGCCAAGGCTACACAGAGAAACCCTGTCTCGAAAAAAACCAAAATAAATAAATAAATAAATAAATAAATAAAATAGAACGCCTTAGACTGGGCAATTTACAAGAGAGGTTTATTTAACTCATATTCTGGATGCAGGGGATTCCAAGATCTGATGGTTGTCCCTGGTGAGGGCCTTGTGTAATAATAATCTGGTGGGATCATATGGAGGGGAGAACACGAGAGTTGTGGTCGATGTGGGCTGAAGAGGAAAAGGCAAAGAACTGGCCCATGTGTTTTCTGGAAACTCACCCATTCTTCCAAGAACAGGTCAACGTGGCAAGAAAGATAAGAAGTCCTCTTGAAGGCTCTGTGTCCCAACACCACTGTACTGACAACCACATTTTACCACAGCTATTAGTGGCAATAAGCTACACAAATCCCTACCAACGGTGGCCTTGATGTACAGCCTGGAACAGGCTAGTTCTTCTCTTTGTCTCTTCCTCTGTTAAGTGAGATGTCTTCACTGAGCCCTTTCCTCACTCACTCATCCAGTGTTGCGGGGCTAGACACGGGGCCTGCATCATCAGCACAACACAAAAATGACATCTTGGTCCTGGAGTTGCAGGTGAGTGCATTTCAAGGATGATGGACTAGTGGGTGGTAAAAGCCCGCTAGGCAAGCGGTTCTCAACCTGGAGGTCGAATGGCCCTTTCACAGGGGTTGCCTAAGACCATTGGAAAACACAGATTTTATATCACGATTCATAACAGCAACAAACTTACAGTTATGAAGTGCAACGAAAATAATTTTATGGTTTGGGAGGAGGTCCCCACAACCCGAGGAACTGTATTAAGGGGTCGCAGCAGCAGGGATATTGAGGACCCCACTGTACCAGGTAGAGGATCAGGAAATCTGTGACACCTCCCAAGCTGACCACCCCAGGTGGAGTGAACAAGATGAGGTAGAGAGGGGACTTGACATCCCGACTGGCTTTGAGTAACGGACTCTTTACCACTTTGTTCAGTCTCCTGTGGCCTTCAGTTCCTCTTAGTCAGCTGAGCTCCTGTTAAAGGGTTTGATTTGAGAATAGCATCTACTGCCAGATGATGTGGGAGACTCTGTGACTCACAATATCACTGGCCAGAGGCAAGGACATGCCCAAGGTTATCAAGATTGTTTATCTTCATTCCGTGGAGTAGCGAGAAGGGGAGAGGGAAACGGGGGGGGGGGGGGGGGGGGGGGGAAGAGGGGAAGCTGTTTAGAGGAGTTCGTTTGGGATTTAATCAAAAGCATTCAATAGCATGTTAAATTCTGCTTGGTTTGTCAGCCCCTGCCACCACCTCACACCTTAGGATAGGAATCTACTAGAAGGGTCTAGGGAAGTTTCTAGACTCATGGATGTCTTGAGACAGCCAGTAAGCTGAAGGCTGCCTGAGCAATGTGGCTGGGGCTAGGAAGATGCTCAGGTACCACCACCTGGACATTTGTTGCAATGTAGGGGAAGCCCTGGCCCCAGGGTACAACACTCCCTTATAATAAGGCTTAGCCCAGCAGGCATAGCTAATGGGTTAGCCTCAGGATGCATCCAGAAGTCAAGCAGAGGTGCCAACTTCCTTCTGAGCCTCTAGTCTGCTCCAGGGTGGTGCGGGGTGGGAGGGTGGGGTAGGGGTGGTGTTTGTGGTTTCTTGCAATCTAGGAAAGCTGCTTGGATGGTGTAGCTGCTAGATTTTCACTCTCATCTTCACAGTACAGACAAGGTAAGATAGTCATCAGTTAAAAGCACAGGCTGCTCTTCCAGAGGACCTGGGTTTGATTCCTACTTTGTATACGGCAGCTGTGGTCTAGGGATCTGATGCCCTCTTCTGGGCTCTTGTGTGCACGGACAGACATACAGGCAAAACACCCATATACATACAAGGAAATGGAGAGCACACGAGAAGGCAAAGAACCATCACTGGCTTTCCAGTTCTCCTCTCCGAGGGCACAGGAGAACTAGGCTGAGAACATCCACACCTACACAGTCTGTAGTAGGGATGGATGAGGAAAGAGCTCTCTTTGCTTCTGAAGGTGAGGGAGGCAGCTATCGTCTGGCCTCTTATAAGTATCTCCTGGGAAACCCAGGGGGTTGTAGCATCATTGCAAGGTCATCTATTTGGAGCTCGGTAGACTGATAGACTGGAAAGAATAGGTGTGTCTCTAGGACTAGGGCAATCTTGAGGTTCTTAGCTGTAGTTAGGAATAATACCCAGAGTGTCTTTCTTTCTTTCTTTCTTTCTTTCTTTCTTTCTTTCTTTCTTTCTTTCTTTCTTTCTTTCTTTCTTTTTCTTCACTTGACCCAGACTTCAGAGGCTCTACCTAGGCAGGAACACAAGATTTTAGCTCCTAAGAGATAAGTGTTCCCCATATTACTAAACATTCATGGCATCTGGACTGGGTCAACATGAGGGAATGGATGACAGCAGGGCAGACATTGTTCTTCAGCAGTGGTTCTCAACCTTCCTAGTGCTGACTCATTAATACAGTTCCTCATGTTGTGGTGATCCCAACCACAACAATTATTTTGTTGCTATTTCATAACTGTAAGTTTATATAATTCATGTTATGAAACATGATGTAAATATCTGATATGCAGGATTCTGATATGTCATCCCTGGATAAAGGTCATTGGCCTCTTCCCAAGGGGTCAAGACCCACAGGTTGAGAACCATTTGCTCTCAATTTGTCAAAACAGCACTTGCGTCTCCTCAGCCCACTGGACTTGCTTCTTGACAAGAGTAACAATTCCACCTGACGGTGTAGCAGCAGTCATTACTGACTGAGAAGCCCCACATAGTGGTTGGCTAGGGTACACTGTGCAGGATCCTGTCTGGCGGCTGGCCTAGGTCAAACGTTTTTGAGGCTCATCTGCTCTGTGTGGCCAAGAAACACAACCCCAGTGTGGGGAGCTTAATGTCCAGGAGAGGTGCCTTCTCACAAGGACACTAGTGCCCCCTTTGATACCTCCCCCAAGGTCTTATCTGCAAACATCTTCTGGTCAGCCAGCTTTCTGTTACTGTGAGAAACACCTGACATCTATCGACTTGTAGATAGTAAAGCTTGGTCCATGGTTTTGGAGTTTTCAAAAGTCCATGATGGATTAGCAGCCCCATTGGTCCACGTCTTTGGTGACATTCATAGCAGGAAGATGTAGCAGAACACCCTGTTCAGTTGATGGCTGAGGACAAAAGAGAAGGGGACCCCGGGTACCACAGTCCTTGGAGAACACACTTCTCCCTGTAGTAAACGGAGGCCACTGCATCTTTACATTTCACCCTCCAATAGTGCCAAGCTGGAGACTAAGCCTTCAACCTCTAAGGGTCATTCACTCCACCTTAGATCACCCTATTGGAAGTAAGGGCCTCAGTGTATAGCTGAGTGGGAGTCACGGCGGAGTCTGAGGGCCTCTTTATCTCCTGCATTGGCTCCCTGCTTCCCTGTCTACTGCCCACTCCCCTCTTACCTGACATACTCTTCAAGAAGGCTTTGCCTCAGATCTTCTTTGTAGGGAACCTGGGCTGAGCAAGCTTATGATCCAGCAGTGACGTGGGCACAAGGCATGGAACCAACCCCAGCCAGAAAATGACTCTGGAGAAAGCAAGAGAGGCCTGAGGGAGCAGTGGGAGCGTCTGGAAGGAAGGTCCCACCCTTTTGCTAAATCGTACACATTGCCTGGCGGCGCGGCTCTAGGTGTGGGTAGACTGGAGCACAGCATCAAGACCCTCCTTTGGTTGGGAACTCACACTCACATGGGTGGGGTCGAACCACAGAAAGTCAGGATGCGGGTGGGGCTGAGGAGGTGGCTCAGTGTCGACAAGTGCTCACTGGTTTTGCAGAGGATTGGGGTTCTGTTCCCACACCCATGTGAGGCTCACAACTGCTTGTCACTCCAGTTCCAGGGAATCCAACACCTTCGCCTGGCCGCCACGGGTATGTTCTTTCATGTAGGTGGTTCACATACACTCACGCAGGTACACACACATATGCATAATTGAAAACACTTTTTTAAAAAATTATAAAAAGATAGATGGGCACACAGATAGATGCACATCAAAGCAGAGAGTGACTGGGGCCCTGGAGGACACTAACACTGAGCAGGAAGATAAGGAGGACTAGACTAAAATCGTTGTAATAGGAAGGCTAGTGGCCAGATGTGGAAGGGAGTGGGGGGCCTTCAGGTCTCCTGGGGCTCATGGCATGAGTGCATACTGAACAGTCAGTCACCTGCATTCTGGGCACTCCCTGGGAGTCAGTAGGTCTCAGAGGCCTTCAAAGCCAGGTTTGTGCTGAAAACTTCCCTTCGTTCATTTCCATCTCTTTCCACCCTCTCTCCCTGCTTCCTGTTCCTCCCATTTACTCCTCTAAGTTCCTCCTGTGAGCCTGGGACTGTGCTGGGCGCTGGCGTGTAAAACTGAGTAAGGCTTTGTTCTTGACCTTAACAGGGGTTTATAATGCACAGCTATTCTAACACGTGGGAGGAGTCATATTGTGACCATCGGTCTGGGGCTTCTGCCCTGATCTCAGGAGGTTGTTATGTTTTGAGACTCAGCCTGGGACAGAGGATGAATTATGGAGGGGCCAGGAGCTCTCTGGGCAGGATTGGGAGGAATGCTGCTGGTGGAGAAGGGGCAGGGTGGGTGGGTTGAGTTGTGGTCAGAAACACCAGTGCTTTCTGGAGGTCATCTTGGAGCCAGGAACTGTCCCTGCCACTGTCAAGGATTTTGGTCAGCTGCAGAGAGCTGAAGGCTAGGGTGGGACTATAGCCAACCCTGTGGTCACTTATTAGTGACTGATTATAGCTTAAGCAACAGGGTGACATTTACTAATGTTCCTCACAGAACAGCTCCGGCCAAGAGTCTGACAGATCAAAATAGATGTGGGACAGAGTGGTTGAGAGGCAGTGGAGAGCTGCTTCCCCAACACAGGACACTCTAGATCCAAAGAGGCACATGGGCAATAGCTGATCCATGGTCTCTTAACTGTCCCTGAACTGCTTCTTCGCCTTCCTGCCTGTGTCCTCTGCCTTCTGTAAAGTAGCAGCCCTGGCAGCCAGCTTCCTGTTCTGGTGGAGATTTTAAGATCTAAAAAGATTAATTTAAATTGTGTTCTGTGTTTGTGGGAGCTTAAAAATAATAGCAGCTGGTGACACACACTCACATACACTCACACACATACTCACATATACTCACACATAGACACACAGTCAAAAGCACACACATACATACACACACATACATATACACATATATGTGTGTATGTATACATATATATGCAAATTCTTATTTTCTTTAAACTTTACACTTGTCTAGGCCCTAAAGGGAAAAGTAGCCAACATTATTCTTAACCACTGAGCCACCTCTCTAGGCCCTCAAAATATTCTGAATATAAAACTCTTAAATGTAAGGTTCCTATCAAGGCTGGACTACATGTGAAGGGCTAAAGATCCTTGTGCTAGGCTCTCTTTTCATGGTGAGGATTGCAGGAGGTATCATACAACAAACGGGAACATTTAACACCTTGGCTTTTCAGGATCGACGTGCATTGTGTATGTGTGTATCACTGTCTACACGTGCTCATGTATTATTTAATAGGTACCAAATTAACTTGTAAGGTCTTGTGCAAATGAAAGTTGTTAACTTGGCCCAGCTTCTTTTTGGCTCATAGTAAAATTAAAAATACAATGGGAAAAGCCCCAATTCAGCTGTCCCAATGGGTTAAATAAGCTGGGCCACACATCCAACATTCTGACTGAAAGGACAAAATGCTGGCAAAGGAGGAGAAGGCATTTACTCATGGGACCATTTTGGTAAAATAAACGTCCCAGAGCTTTCTTTGTGGGGATTAACATAAGCTTTAAATTTTAAATAAAAATAAAACTTTTAGCTGGGTGGTGATGGCTCACGCCTTTAATTCCAGCACTTGGGAGGCAGAGGCAGGCGGATTTCTGAGTTTGAGGCTAGCCTGGTCTACAGAGTGAGTTCCAGGACAGCCAGGGCTACACAGAGAAACCCTGTCTGGAAAAATGAAAAACAAAACAAAACAAAACAAAACAAAACCAAAAAACCCAAAACTTTTAAAAGGACAAGATATACCAAGATATATGCAATTATATATTTCTAGCCAAGCTATTTCCTTAATCCTTGTCTTAATCCTGTTCCAACAACATGACTTCTACTGTTTGTGAATATAAATTTAAGAGATGGTTGCTCTTGCCCCAGGTGCATTCTCGACCATATGACTGTCCTCCTTTGAGTTACTAAACTTTTCCTTCCAAAGATTGAGAGGATGATTTATGTCTATGCTTTTAGGTATGTCCTGTATGTATGAGTGTGTGTGTGTGTGTGTGTGTGTGCGCGTGTGTGTATGTATGTATGTATGTATTGTATGTGTATGTATGTATATGCTGTATGCATGTGCTATATGCACATATGTGTATATATAAAATAAGAATTTTAAGAATTTTTTTTATCACTATTGCCTCTCCAAAAAAATTTTTAAAATTCTGTTTCAAGGCTTACAAAGAGCTTGGGGGTAGTGGTGCTTGGTTTTAATTCCAGTATTTGGGAGGCAAGTGGATCTCTCTGCATTTGAGGCCAGCCTAGTCTATGGAGTGGATTCCAGGGTTATGTAGAAAGACCCTGTATACTGGCTGGTTTTATGTGTCAACTTGACACAAGCTGGAGTTATCACAAAGAAGGGAGCCTCCCTTGAGGAAATGCCTCCATGAGATCCAGCTGTAAAGCATTTCTCAATTAGTGATCAAGAGTGGGAGGGCCCATTGTGGGTGGTGCCATCCCTGGACTGGTAGTCTTGGGTTCTATAAGAGAGCAGGCTGAGCAAGCCAGGGAAGCAAGCCAGTAAGGAACATCCCTCCATGGCCTCTGTATCAGCTCCTGCTTCCTGACCTGCTTGACTTCCAGTCCTTACTTCCTTTGGTGATGAACAACAATGTGGAAGTGTAAGCTGAATAAACCCTTTCCTTCCCAACTTGCTTCTTGGTCGTGATGTTTGTGCAGGAATAGAAACCCTGTCTAAAAAACCAAAACCACAACCAAAGCCAAAATAAAACTAACAAGAACAAAAACCAAGAAAAAATTTATGAAGATATCTTAAGGCTTACAGACAATCCTGTGTTACATAACATCAAAGTAATATATCAGGGATAATTATTCATATGTGCACTTAATTTTAAAAAATGGAAGATAAGGGGGTGGAGAGATGGCTCAGTGGTTAAGAGCACTGACTGTTCTTTCAGAGGTCCTAGGTTTGATTCCTAGCACTCACAGGGCAGATCACAACTATTTCCAATTCTAGTCTCAGGGAATTTAATTCTCTCCTATGGTCTTTACCTGCAGGCAAAACTTACACAAATAAAAACAAATCTTATTTTAAAACAGCCTAGGAAAAATACTTGTTAAATTATTAACATACTACAGAGGTAAACAAGACTATTGTCTTTTACCTCTATTTATAACTGTTAGATATTTAAGATACCATTATATACACTTTCTGTGTTTTAGATAAAGCTAAGTGTGGCCTTATTGGAGAAAATACATCATTGGAGACCATTGTACCTCTGAAAGCTGATTAATTGATCAGAAGTTCAATTGTGAAGAGATTGGAATGCTGCAGGCCCAGAACCTAGATTATCTGGAGCTATCTTTAGCCCCGCCTCTGTCTGACCCAACATGCTGTGAATGACAGCTAAAACTTTTTGAAATGCATTAACTTATCGGATTCTAATTTCCACCAAGCAAAAGGCTACAAATACCATCAGATCGCACCCGAAGCCTGCAGCAGAGGTTCTCCTGCCACCTTGCATCCCTCCCCTTATTTGTATAAAAAACATTAACAAATAATAAAATAGAGAAATTTAATCAATGTGAATGAAAACTCCTGAAGAGAGGCTGTGCTTGTAGAGGTGGATTAACAGGTTAGAGCTGGAGTCCTTGGGAGATTGGAATGCTGCAGGCCCACTGGTTTGTTACCATATGTTGGGCTAGTTCTGGCCCTCGGAACAGCCATTCCTTACCCATCTCTGTGTTAGAAACAACATCCTGTGACTAATAGACCCAAATCTTTTGAAATCTACTAAGAGGGCCCTAGCTTCTGCCAATCCGAGAAACTTCTGATCCTCCAAGACTCTTCAACAGCGGACCTGTTACACCAAGACCCTCTTCCTCCAAATCTCTCTACCCAAGCCCCCCATGGCCCTGCCAATGTCAGTACCAGTTCCTCAGCCCATAAGAGACTGGGGCCATTGCATCCCCCTTCACTGGAGGGAGGAATGGGAGGAGACCTGAGAACCAAACCCCTAATACCATAGTGACTCTCTCACTGAGGTCATATGGGCCTCTGGAAAAGGGCAATCAGGCTATGCAATATTGGACCTTCTCTGACTTGTACAACTGGGAGGCCCAAACCCCAACTCCCTTTTCCAAAGGGCCGGTTAATCTCTTTGAGACTGTTTTATTTATAATGCAGGAAGCCAGAAGCCAGAGACAAAGGGGCACCATCGATTGACCAGGCTGTCATCGACAGCGGGTTTCCCCTCACTAAACTTGACTGGGATTTCAGAAGGTAAGGGGCACCTGAAGGTTAGCAGCCAGGCTCCACAACAACCTATAAATTTGACCAAAGTATGTGAGGTTAGACAGGGATCAGATGAGTCACCTGCTCCCTCTCTAGAGCGACTCATGGAGGCATTCCATCAGTATACACCCTATGACCCCAGCAGCAAGGAGCACAAAGCTACTGTGACTATGGCTTTTATAGACCAAGCTAGTAGAGATATCAGGAAAAAGCTTCAGAGGCTAGAGGAGCTACAGGATAAATCCTTGAGGGATTTAGTACAGGTTGCTGAGAAAGTCTACTATAACAGGGAGACAGAGGAGGAGAAGGAGCAGAGAAAGAGAAAGAAAGAAGATGAAAGGGAGATGGAAAAGAAAAAGAAAAAGAAAAAGAAAAAGAAAAAGAAAAGTGACAGGGAAGGAATCTACAGAGAGTCCTGACTCCCAGGCTGGAGGATGAATACAAGTTGTTTGAGACCTTGGATGGGGCCCAGAACATAGACTGGTGGTTTGAGGCCTTTCCCCAGGCTTGGACTTGGATGGCAGGGATGAGGAGGGCCAACAACCAGCGCCCCATCCATCCAGGGAGCCCAAGCCTCCCTGGTGTCTATGCACCGATATCCGATGTTGAGGGAGGTCCAGGACAGAATCAGGCCCTGCATTACCAGGCTCCTAGAACAAGGGATCCTGTGGAAGTGTCAATCAGCTTGGAATACTCCCCTTCTGCCTGAGAAGAAACCTAGGGTCCAAGACTAAGGAAGACTGTCTAGAGGGGACTAAATGCCTCTTGGAGGAGCTGGGAGGATTGAGATACAGAGCTTTAGCCAAGAAGGCCCAAATCTTCCAGAGAAAAGTAAGTTATCTGGGCTACCTGCTGAAAGACAGCCAGTGCTGGCTCTTCAATGCTCAAAAAGAGACCATCCTGTACATCCACAGAGCCCCAAACAGGTACGGGAATTCCTGGGCACAGCTGGGTTCTGACGGCTATGGATTCCAGGGTTTATTGAATTGGCTACCCACCCTCTACCCCCTGACTAAAAATGGACAGCCCTTCAATTGGGGTGAAGAAGAGCAACAGGCTTTTGATGTGATTAAGCCGGCTTTACTGGAGGCCCCTGCTCTAGGACTGTCTGATGCCAGCAGACCTTTCCACCTTTATGTAGCAGAAAACAGGGGGATAGCCAAGGGAGTGCTCACTCAATGGCTGGGCCCCTGGAAGTTACCAGTTGCCTATCTGTCAAAAAAAAAAAATTAGACCCTGTTGCTGCTGGGTCTCCTGCTTGTTTATGGATAGTGGCAATGGTGGCAGTTTTAGTTAAAGATGCTGATAAATTAACTCTGGGGCAAAATCTGACCATGGCAGCTCCCCATGCTTTGGAGAGCATTGTTCACCAGTCCCTGGATTGATGGCTGACCAATGCCCTCATGACTCATTATCAGACTCTGTTGCTAAACTCAGATTGGGTGATCGTCACATCACTAGTGGCCATCGCCCTGCCACTCTGCTACCTGACCCTGACCTCAATCCGCCAGCTCATGATTGCCAACAGATTCTAGCTGAAGACCAGAGATGGCGAAAGGACCTGTCAATTAGCCACTCCCCGACGCAGAGGTGACCTGATTCACTGATGGCAGCAGCTACCTGGTAGAGGGACAGCGCAAGGCAGGAGCAACCATTGTGGATTGGTGCCAGGTGGTCTGGGTGAAACTGCTTCCTCTGGGAACATCAACCTAAAAGGCAGAGCTGATACCTCTGACCAAAGCCCTGGCCCTGGGGGCAGCAAAAAGATCAACATCTACCTGGGTAGCAGGTATGCCTTTGCCACAGCCCACGTCCACGAGGCTATATACCAAGAGAGAGGACTGCTCACATCAGAGGGAAAAGAAATAAACAAGCAAGAAATCTTGGATCTGATGAAGCCAGCAACTATGCGTATTATTCATTGCCCAAGACATCAGAAGGGGAAAGACTCAGTGTCCCTGGACAATAACCAGGCAAATCAAGTGGCTCAAAAAGTGGCTATACAGGAACTTATCTCAGTTATGGGCCAGCCTGCAAGAGACACGCGCTGGGAAATGAGACTGGACTAAGGAATGGCTTCACTTAGAATGTACTGAAGGGAAAAGGTCTCAGATTGCTAGCCACCCTACCAACTATTACCAAGAGAAGGTAGGACAATGGCGTACACAAGAAGGGAGAACTATACACCCCAGAAAGCAAGCAAAAGACTTATAGGCCAAATGCACAGATGGACTCATTTAGGGGATAAAAAGCCTGTCCAAGCAGTTAAGAGACCTAATATATATATGCCTCAGGTTCTGGGCCAGAAAGATAGTAGAACAGTGTAATGTAATGTTTATGCAGCCAAGAGTAAACAGAGTAAAAGACCTAGGGGAGAACAGCCTGGAGTTTATGGGTAGGTCGATTTTACCGAAGTTAAGCCAGGAATATAGTTATAAATACCCTCTAGTGTTTGTAGATATTTTCGCTGGGTGGATTGAGACATTTCCTACCAAGCAGGAAACAGCTACCATGGTAGCTAAGAAGATATTAGAAGAAAATTTTCCGGAGGTTCAGAGTGCCCAAGGTAATTGGATTGGACAATGGTCCTGCTTTTGTCTCTTAAGGTAAGTCAGGGATTTGCAGAGATACTGGGGACTAATTGGAAGCCCCATTGTGTGGACTGTCCCCAGAGCTCAGGGCAGGTGAAAAGACCTTGAGTAAATTGACCTTGGAGACTGGCTCAGACTGGTTGGTGCCCCTCCCCTTGGCCCTGAATACCCCCTACCATTTTAGCCTGACCCCTTTAAGATCTTGCATGGGACACCCACTCCCTTGACCTCTGCTCTTAATATCCCTAGAATGACTTTTCAGGCTGACAAGGATCTTACAGCTCAATTGCAAGCTTTCCAGATCAGCCACCAGGAATTGTGGCCCAAACTTAATGCCCTGTATAATGCAGGTACTCCAGAGGTTCCACACAAGTACCAAGTTGGAGATTGGATATATGTTAAGAGACATTGTGATGAACACTTGGAAGCAAAATAGAGAGGGCCGTTCCTGATGTTGTTGACCACCTTGACCTCCCTGAAAATGGATGGAGTGACTACTTGGGTTCACATCAGGTCAGCACCTGCGCTTGACACCAACTAGATAGCAGCCAGACACCCAAGCAACCCACTTCTGCAAGGCCAGAGAAACCATGAGACCACTACAGTGTATCTTCCAGCGCTGAGCCTCCGCAGCCCCCACACCCCTACCAAGGTGACTTGACAGGTACTCTCAGTCACAGGTGATATGGCTTGGCCCACTACCCGAGTTGTATCTGGTGGCTGGACCCTGTTTTTGACCTCTGTGATTTAGCATTGGGCCTTGACTTCTGGGGTATCGCTGCCCTGGAGACACAGGGAGAAGGATCATCTGAATGTGGAGGACGAGGGACTTGTGAATCTAAACCATGTCCCAGAAGTGGCCTTGGGGGGGTGGGGCTTAGGGTGCAGACACCCCAAAATTGAAAAGTGTCCTGCAAGAAACGCCCATATATATATGTGTGTACCTGAGATGGGAGAAGCCAGCAGCAGGCCCATCAGTGTTAGGGGGCCAACCATTTCTTCTATGCTACCTGGGGGTGTGAAACATCAGAAAGCACATACTGAAGACCATTCTGGGGGTAGTTAAATATTCAGTGGCCAAAGTGAGAGAAGGGCTAGCCAAGTGGAAGAGGTGAGAACCACAGTGCCGCTGGCAACAACATAATGCCAGACTCACCTTGTCTACCATTCCTGGGCAGGGAGTATGTGTGGGGAAGATCCCTTCTTCACATGCTCATCTTTGTAATCAGACTTTGCCTCAGCCCAATGCATCTGTTTACTTCTTGCCCCGCCTTGAGGGTTGGTGGGCATGCGCCTCAGGAGTTACTCCATGTGTCAACTCTCAGGTACTCAATAGCACTCAGGATTTTTGTGTTCTGATACAACTGGTTCCCAGACTTGTGTACCATCCCTATGAAGAATTATTGTTTATTTTTATTATTATTATTTTTATTATTATTAAACAATTATTATTGTTTAAGAATTATTGGGATGAGAGCCAGCTCAGGGTTAAGAGAGAACCTATAGGGATAACTGTTTCTATCTTGCTGGGACCGGGACTGGAGCGATTGGAATGGTCACAGGAGTGTCATCACTGGCACTCCAATGCCAGAGCTATCAGAATCTTAGGTCCGCTATAGATGCTGATAGAGTGGAAATGGAAAATTCCATTTCCAAGATCCAGGAATCCTTGACTTCATTATCTGAGGTAGTCCTCCAAAACAGGAGAGGCCTAGACCTCCTCTTTCTCCAGCAAGGAGGTCTGTGTGCGGCCCTGAAAGAAGAATGCTATTTTTACATAGACCATTCTGGAATTGTAAAGGACTCAATGGCCAAGGTTAGAGAAGGACTGGCCCAAAGGAAGAAAGAAAGAGAGCAGAGCCAGGGGTGGTTGGAATCTTGGTTAAACTCTTCCCCTTGGCTCACTACTTCCATTTCTACTCTCTTGGGACCACTAATAATCTTGATGTTGCTTTTATCTTTTAGCCCCTGCATTTTGAACCACTTGCTGGCCTTTATTAGAGAACGCATAAGTACAGTTCAGATTATGATGTTAAGACAACAGTATCAAGAGTTGGGCCAGAGTGAGTTATAATTTCATGATTGAAATCCTCACGAGAAAAAGGGAAGAATGTGTGACCTTAGAGAACATAAGATGGCTGGTGAAAGACCTTGCCAGGAATGCATACTCCCTTCCGGGAATGTCCCAGCAATACAAACTTTACAGAAAGCTCTTGTAAAGAAGCAGGGCAGGTGCAGATAATGACCAAAAATGTTTCTGTTCCCCCCTTCTGGTGATTAAGACCACACCTCACCTGGGG
>NW_022196900.1:65800738-65808668 GCF_008632895.1 Mastomys coucha | reverse complement strand
AGGCAGGAGGCTGACTTTCCTTGAAGTTTTTGCCTCAAATACCGCCATCACGCAAGTGTGCGTGGCAACATGGGACTGGTATATTTTCCTGCCTTGAGGCCCTTGAAAGGAAGAACACAAGTAGTTGCTTTCTCTCTCCCAAGCACCTCTGCCTGAATGCCCTGGTCACACCCCACCTTTCTAGACATTTCTAAGAGGTTAAAGTCAGATAAATTTGTTACCTCCCAGGCTTGTGGGCCAGAAGTCCAAGATGGCTGACTGGATTGTCTTCCTGTTTCTCAGAGGCCCAGTATCTGCTTATCTCTTCTATGAGGAACAGATATAGAGGTGGCTTCCTGGTTCCATTAGTTCTAGCAGAGTTGAGCCCTGAGGCCTTGTGTCTTGCTGCTGCAGACCGGGCCCCTGCACTCTTTCTCAGGTGCCCCAATGTGAAATGTCCCTGGACTGTGAATGCCTTCTGCCACAGGAAGCAGCCTGATTCCACGAGACCTATCTCAATAAGCTTCCTTTCTGCTACCCACAGTGATTGTGGGAATGGAACCCAGGTACCAAACCTGCCCAGCACAGCCTGCCAGTCTCCCTTTGTGGCAGTTTATCAAATGGAGGTTCACAGAGGTTTGGGCTAGACCCCAATTACCCACCAAACATAAGAGGTCCATCTCAGGAAGTGACCATTGCCCATGACCTGAATAATATGGATGTCTAGGTTATGTCACCATTATGTCTTCTTGCTTTCCCTATGTGCATTGACTCCTGAGTGTATTTGATGTGATGTGAGTGTTTTTTTTTTTTTTTTTTTTTTTTTTTTTTTTTTTTTTTCTTCTTCAAGACAGAGTTTCTTTGTGTAGCTCTGGCTGTCCTGGAACTTACTCTGTAGACCAGGCTGGCCTCGAACTCAGAAATCCACCTGCCTCTGCCTCCCAAGTGCTGGGATTGTTAGTGACTTCTTTCCGGCCACTTCCTTCGTCAACTTGCTGGGTCTCATAGTAATCTTCTTGAAGTGACTTTAGCTACTCTGACTGATTCTCCAGGTAGCACTGGGAATTCTTCTGAAACAAAGGATCTGGTGTTAAATGGGTACCTGCTGCACCTTCCTGGTTCCCCATTGCTCTCAGATATACATGGTCCATGAGCTCCAGCCACTCGCCAACTTGTCCAGACTGGGCTTGCTCTTTCCTGCCCCTCCTCCCATGCTCCAGCCACTGGGATTTTTCAATATTTCTGATGAATCAGTTTCCTTCCCACCCCAGGGCCTTTGTATATGTGGTCACAGTGACTTTTACTCCCCAGAACTCAGCTCAAAAGTCACTCTCCTGGAGGCCTTTCCTAAAACCCTGTCCCACTGGAATCCATTTTCCTGTCAATTGCTTTGTATTTTGCTCCATTTTAAATTATAGGATTTGGGGGGAATTTTAGCTAAGCCAGCCTTGAACTTCCGATCTTCCTGTCTCCACCTCCCAAGTGTGGGAATTACAGGCGCACACTGTCACACTCGGTTTTCAGGACTGTTTGAGTAAGGTCTGTCTCAGGCTGGAAGCCATATGCTGCGTGAGAGTAGGGGGCAGTTCTGTTTTACACCCTGTGGGTCCTGCCAGAGCATAGTGCTGGAGCACAAAGTAGGCATGGTTTGAACTTACTTAATCGGCTGCCTTGTTTGGGCAAGAGTGGGATGGGGTTCTTTGCAGGAGGTATCACCATCCCTGACCTCAAGCCACACTAAAAGCTATAGTGATAAAAACTGCATGGTGTTGGCATCAAATCAGACATTTTGACCAATGAAATCAAGCTGAGGACCCACGGATAAACCTGAACAATTATGTACACCTGATTTTTGATAAAGAAGCCAATAATATGTATTGTAAAAATGACAGAATCTTTAATTCTTCTCAAACTGGATGGCTACATGTAGAAGAATGAAAATAGATCCATATTTATCACCCTGCACAAAAATCAAGTCCAAGTGGATCAAAAACCTCAACATAAAACAAGACACACTGATTGTTTGTTTGTTTTGTTTTTAGTAGAGCTTAAAATCTTGGCTCTTACTGTGGTACAAACCCAAAATAAGAACAATTTTAGACACTGGAGTTCATTGTAATAAGGATGTACTTCAATGTCCCTCGCATCACCAAAGGGTTTTACCTCCATAGTAGCTAAGCTGAGAGTTGACAGTTCTGCTGCACCAAGGAATGAATTTTAGGCACAATTTTTGGATACAGATTTCCTGCTATGGTCAAAGCTATTTAACTTGAGTGATTGTCTTCATTCTCAGCCCAAAGGGAACAGGTTACATTCATTTAAGAAATAGTATGTGTATTAAGATGGTCTATCCATGAAGTCATTCACCACCTGTTTCAGTGAACAAATTTACTTTGCTCAATGGGTCTCTGGGGTTCTCAGGTGGCTGCTCTACTGGACCCTGGCTGTCAGAACAGCCCACTGCCTCACAGTTCTTTTTTATTTTAGAGACAGGGTTTCTCTGTATAGCCCTGGCTGTCCTGGAACTCACTCTGTAGACCAGGCTGGCCTGGAACTCAGAAATCCACCTGCCTCTGCCTCTCAAGTGCTGGGATTAAAGGTGTGCGCCACCACGTCTGGCTTGCCCCACAGTTCTTAAACAGTGTTTCAAAACTATAGTATTAATCATACACCTGCCCACAGGAGGGAGTCATAGGCCACTGGATGCAGTAGGAACTGAAGGTCCGATGGTGATTGTAGCTCAGTGGATGTATACCAGTCGCCCTTGCTTTCTATTTCTTGGCTATATATTTTATAAGTACAATGGGAAGATTACTAGGATTCAGTCCACTAAGGTTGGCTTGGCGCCAGAGGGTTTGAAAAAACCCTCGAGCCCGTGGATGAAAAGTCAAAGTTGTCACAGTGAGGCCATCAGGTGGCAGCACAAGCAACAAATGGAAGTGAGGCGCTGGAATGCTCTCTCTACCCGCCAGAGGGCGCAAACTGACCAGAGGACTCCAGTTAGACTCCCTGCTCTCCTGATAAACTAGGAAGTGCAGTTGAGGCAGCCAGAGTAGGGCGCCATAGAGGATGGTGAGAAACACAGACACACGCAAGCGCAAGCACTTTCTTAGCTGCCTCTGGCTCTGGCTGTCCAGCCCTGGAGTTCGCATCTGGCTCCTATCCCAGCTTCCTCCCATTCCACCCTCAACCATCTGCGTGCTCATCTCTAAGCAAGCTTTAAGGACCCAGATAGACAAAAGTTCACTCTCCCAGTTTGAAAAATGCTGGTTGTCAACTGGGCCGGGGACCAGGGTTAGACAGTAGGACATATAGAGGGACCCTGAGTGTTCGCAGTGGCTAGGACGATAACACACAGGGAAAGTGGGCTGAGCCTGAAGTCATTGCGGGGCATGGGGAGGGAAGAGGAGGATGAGTGGGCAGGGAGCTGGAGTTAGGGTGTGGGAATTCAGAGGTGTCTGACCAGGCCGGGCAAGTTGAATTAGAGGGTGGTTGTGCTGTGTATATAGGCGAGATGCACCAGGCTTAGGTCTGGTGACCTGGTGTTTCCTGGGTAAGGAGTCAGGCAGCTGAAACTTTCTGACCCCTAGACAGGGACCTCAGGAGGGTAGATGTTCAACTTTATGGGTCCTGGGCCAAGGCAGTGGAACCCAAAGGCATACATATTAGCAAGAATCTCAGCCTGTAGATCAGGGACACCTGGAGAAGACCAAGAAGTGACGTTTTGCCAGGGACGTGAACGGTGAAACGAGTTGGTCTTTACTCCAGTGGACCTTGCCTTTCTTGGAGGTGCTCAAGAAGGATCAGAGCAGGATAGAGAGCAGCACTCCCAGCATGCACTGCAGCAGTGAATCCTGTCAGAGCTACTCAGGCCTGAGTGATGGGAGGGCAGTCACAGACTTAGAGTCCAGGGGTAGACAAAGGTTCTTCAGAGTTGGCGGAGAAGACCCTGCCCCATCTCTCTGAGCTCCAGTTTCACCTGTGAGGCAAGGAGGTGCTGTCAATGTAAGAGCCGAAGTTAACCTGTGAGCTCCACTTGCCCCAAGGACAAGATAATGTCCTGGAATGCTGGAAGCTGTAGTTCTTGGGCAATACCCGCATGCTCTCACTCCCCTAAACAAGTTTGTTTGAACCAACTATCCCAGATGTACTTGAGCACATGTAGGCAAGGGGTACATAGGGAGGAGACAAGCCTGGGTGTATATTTGCTCTTGATCCTACCTAGTGGGAATTGCAGTGAATTATGGGTTTTGCCTTTTAAAGCTTCTGCAAAGTGTGACTTGTGGCTATCCCCTGGGAATCTGTGGGTGGACCTGGCCAGAATCCATCTTTCTGGCCAGTATTATTTTAATTAAAGCTTGCTTCAAATTTGGCTCGAAACTATGTTTTTTTTCTCTCACAAATTTCATGATTAACATCTACTCCCAGCCATTCTGATTGAGCATGCAGTTCTGGGCCCCGAGAGGCAGGCGGTAGCAGGGATGTGCCCTTCTTAAGAGAATGTGCCATTCTTGGCATGTGAATGACTTTTCATAGGGACCACCAAGTGGGCCGCTAAACCTATTTCGCCTGATCATCTCTGATGCTGTTATCCTGGGCCACTGATGAGCATCCCCGGGCTGCAGGACGGGTGGCTGAGATTGGCCTGGCAGTCTGTGCCCTGGCCCTGGAACATAGCTTATGCGGTCACCACTGAAGCCTTGTGCTTTCCTTGATGGCAGACCTCACCCCAAGGGGTTGCTCACTTATTTTCTGTTTGTGGGTTTGGTGTTCTCTATTTTGATTTCAGATACGGAGATGGGATGCAGAATTTCACTTATGAGTACTTGATGGGTAGACGAGTTGCCACTGAGCTACATCCCTAACCTGTCTGGATTTTTCATTCCCATCCTTTCAGCATTCACACAGGATTCTCCACAAATAGAAGGATGACATTCATCACGAGGCACCAGGATGGTGCTAAGGGTTATGCTGTTTCATACTCTAGCATCTTGCAACATCTTTGCAACTACCTTGCCTCTTCCTGCCAGAGAGGGGCAGGCTAAGATTCCAAGTCCAAATAAAGGTTCTCATTCAGTAACCCTGCTGGCAGCCAGCCACCAGCAGCAGCTGGCACAGCCCCGGAGACAGCTGTGTGACCTTCAGCAGGTCATCCATCCTCTCAGAGCTTCAGAGGGGGAGTAAGAGCAAGCAGAAATTGTGCTTGAACTGTCTGTCAGAGCTCCACAGACGCAGTGTGCACTCCTCCTCTTAGACGGTCACAGTCCCTAATTGCCACCTGACCTCAGTGCAGGAGACAAAGGTGACTATGAGGCATGGCCACCCTGAGAGGTCCACAGTCTGGGAGTCTCCTGAGAATGTGCCCTTCTTAAGAGAATGTGCCATTCTTGGCATGTGAATGACTTTTCATAGGTCTCTTGAACAATGTGTGGTTCCCTAGGGCTGGGGGCCCATGCGTCAGTTCAGAACAGTGACTTCAGCTTTTTTTCACAGAACAAGGCTCCTTCTCATCTATCCTAGGACCTGTCAGCACTTTGGCATTAGGCTGGCTGCTCCTGGGGAGAAAAGGCCTTACTCCTCTGCCCTCCAGGTTGGACTGACAAGGAGACCTGGTCAGGAGACCTCCCAAGGTGACCCAGTCTCTCCCACATCTGATCCATAAACTCTGTAGCAAGAAACACTGTCCACTTGGTCACTTGTGGCATCCAGGACAGTGGCCACATGATGCACCTCTTCTTGAAGTTAGCAGGAGGTCCCAGGAAGTTCCCTGGACTATACAAGTTTAGTTTGTTTCCTGCTCAGGAAAGAGATGCCACATGAGCCTGGTCTCAACTTCATGCTCACCCTAAGCGTAAGCCTGGCCTCTTCTCCAGGTCTACTGGGACAGACAAGGCTCTTTTCAAAGGCCCAATGTTGGCTGCTCTCTTCATCTTTTGTTGACTTTGTTCACTACCAAGGGTAGCCCTATGGTCTGAATTGTGGTCTTGGAAGCCAGAACTCCCGGGTTCAAATCCTGACTCTACTTCAGGCTGGTTGTGTCCAGTTTGAAGTGATTTGACTTGATTGTGGTTGGGCTTTGCCAACTGTCCCATGGGTTGCTGTGGGAACTAAATGAGTCCATTTGAAAAGTGCTTACAACAGAGCCTGTGGTACAATATGCTCTGTAAGTGAAGCTCTTTTGTGTCGCACGCCTGCCTCACTGGACCTCTGCTGCTGGTGGGATGAAGTGATGAGCAGAGGGGAAAGCCTTTATAAAAGGGATTTTGTCTGAAACACTTGATATATGGAATCTGTGAAGCTCTTAATGGCTAAGCACAGTAGGAACTCTCTTCCACCCCCATGGATTTTACATTGATGAGGAGATAGATCTCATTGTGGGAAAGGGACCAACACAAGGCCACTGCTGTTGAGGAGAAATGACCCAGTCCTTGAGTGCAGAGCTTGTCCTTTTACTTCTGTGTCTTCTGGCCCAAGTTTGAAGGGTTCACAGTTCTTCAGTCCAGTCCCCACCTGGGCCTGTCTGGAGTCTGGAGGTTGAGTAATGCTGAACAGTGTAGCAAATAACGGTTCCCACCACACGTAAGACATATCACTCACACTACAGCATCGTAAAGGTTAGGTGGGGGTGGGGGAATCTACTCCACACCATCCCTCAAGGATACAAGGCTCCTCCTTCTGGCGAACTTGCTCCCATAAGCATGAGACTTAATGGGTCATAAGGTCAAACTGTCTGCCGCATCTCAATCCTGTCCCTCCCCAGGGTAGGTAATACATGTTTGCCAAATTGAGATTCCCTCCCCACCTCCACCCCCCATTTGGGAGCTTGGCCCTTAACTTTGCCTGGGAAATGAAATGAAATAAGTGTTCACCAAAAAAAAAAAAAAAAAAAAAAAAAAAAAAAAAAAAAAAAAAAAAAGGGTCTCCTGAGCGGTGTCCAGAGATGTGAATGAGATTCTCTGGATAAGGAAAAGGGGAAGGGTACTTCCTGAAGAAGGCACATCATGTGCAAAGACTCATCAGCAAAGTACCCAGTGTAGACAGCAATTAGGAACCAACGTGGCAGGATCGTGCAGCATGTGGTGGAGAAGAGACTGGAGAGGTGGCCAGATCTGGTTCCCTCTTGGTACGGTCTGAGTCCAGGCTCGTGGACTGTGGACTTGGTTGCCAGCTAATGGACTTTGGAGAAGAGATTGGATTGTACAGGCTCTGATTTCATGGCTGGGTTCATCCATGGATGGCTTTGTTGAGAATGATGGAGAGGGAAGCGGGCTAGGCTTGGCTGTGGAGATAGGCTACTGGAGGAATCCTCTGAAGGACTGCTAAGTCCTGCATAGCTGCCGTGGAAGGGACAGTGTGACACAGTTCCCCCTCAGCACAGCCAACACAAGGAGGCGTGGGCCTCCTTGAGTGTTGATGATTGCTAGGCTTAAGGCTTGTTTGTATAATAATGTACATATTTTCTTGTTCCTCCTTTGGGGAATTATCTCCCTGTTAAGGTTAATGACTCCTACTTCCTCTCCCCAAAGGTCTCTCTTCTACTTTAATCTTCTCCTTTTCCTTCTTCTAATTCTTCTTCACCTTCTTCTTCTTTGGTTTTTGGAGACAGAGTTTCTCTGCATAGCCTTGGTTGTCCTGGAACTCACTCTGTAGACCAGGCTGGCCTTGAACTCTCAGAAATTCTTCTGCCTCTGCCTCTCAAGTGCTGGGATTAAAGGTGTGCGCCACCACTGGCTGGCTTATTTTAATGTTCTTATACATACATACATACATACATACATACATACATACATACATACAAACATACATACATACATACACACATGTGCATATGTGTAGACATTCTACATAAAAAAGTTATACTTTTCCTCTGAGTCTGTTTTATTTAATATTGTGATCTCAAGTTACAAATATTCTTGCATGTTTCATACTTTTGTACTTCTTCTTCTTTTTT
>NW_022196900.1:65773885-65800728 GCF_008632895.1 Mastomys coucha | reverse complement strand
GCTGGCCTTGAACTCAGAAATCCACCTGCCTCTGCCTTTCAAGTGCTGAGATGGTGTGCACCATCACTGCCCGGCCACTTCTGTACTTCTGAATGACAGAACAAAACTCCATTGTACGTACATCTATGGCTTTATCCATGTGTCTGCTAATGGAGATGTCTAGACTGATTCTGTGATTTGGAAGTTTTTAATAGTGCCACAATAAACATACTGTGCAGGTGTCCCTGTGGTGTGCTGGCTTGAAGTCTGTTAGGTATGGACCAAGGGGAGTTTAGCTGGCTCACACAGTGACTTGTTTTTAGTTTTTTGGGGGGTAACCTCCACTCTGATTTCCACAGTGACTGTATTAACTTATACCCTCACCAGCAGCACACAGCTTCTCTTTCCCTGCATACCCTTGCCAACAATTGTCGTTTGGTTTCTTGGTGATAACTGAAAGAGTTAAATTTGAGACTTGTGCTGGCTAATGAGAAAATTGCAGGTTTGAAGAAAAACACAGTGGACCAAGGTCGAATATGTCCAAATAAGCCTTGGCAAAAATAAGCAAGCTGTTAAGACATTCTGGGAACTAACAGGCCAAAAAGATATAGAAGAGAAAGCGTGCAAGGACATGTCTGGGCAGACACTGAGTAGTGGACCATCTGGTCCTCTTAGATATGGTTTAAGGTCAGATGCTCTGTTGACTCAGATTAACACCAACCTTAAGAATTTTCCACTCTGTTTTGCACGTACTAGTTAATATTTGAACTAGCCAATCATGTATAGCCACATTGATTCCTTTGTTCCCCCAGACCTTTTTCCTATATAAACCCCTAACCCCTGAGCCTCATGGTCGATTCCCTTGTCTCCTGTGTGAGTGGGGGTCTAACCAGAGCTCCGAAAATTAAACTGCCTCATGTGTTTACATCAAGATGATCTCTCATGATTCCTTGGGTGCGCGTCCTCCTGAGACTTGAGTGGGGGTCTCCTTACGGGGTCTTTCAATAACCACTCTGATTAGGACAAGATGGAACCTCATGTGTCCTTGAAGGCTAATGATGTTGAGGATTTCCCCAACTATTTTTATCTTGAGCACTGTCAATAGAGTTGGCAATTACTTCCCCCCATTTTGGCATGCCCCCCCCCTCTCTTTCTCTCTCTTCCTTTATTTCTTTCCCCCTTCTCCTTTCTCTTCCATTTCTTCTCCCTCTTTCTTCCACTTCCGATAGCCCAGATTGGCCTTGAATTCACTCTACAGCTGGGCTAGCCTTGAACTCCTGACCCCCAGCCTCTCAGGCGCTGGGATTACAGGTGTGCACCACCACACCCAGCTTGGAAGCTGCTTGCCAGCTCCTCACTTTCCTGGGCAAAGCTTTATTGCTTACTTCTTACGATTATTTCCTGCACCACTACAGCCCTTTACAGAAAGACTTTGTCTTGAAGTGTTTTCCTTTAGTATCTTACAATTTGGGGTATTGCATTAAGGTCTTTGGTCCTTTTTAATTGATTTTTGTTTTAGAGTAAGGTATGGGATTCTAATGTGATTCTTCTACACGTATGTTGGCACCCAATTCCCCGGGTGCCATTTGTTGAAGAGAATGTCTTACCTCAGTGTATGTTTTTAGCACTTTTGTTGAAAATCAGGTGGCTATAATTGTGTGGCTTTGTCTCTGGGTCCTTTAATCTAACTCAGTGTGCCTTCTTTTGTGGAAGCAGAGTGCTGATTTTGTTACCATGGCCCTGCTGTAGAATTTGCTGTTAGGTGTGATAACCAACACTGTTCTTTTTGCTGAAGCTCTTCAAAGCCTTTGTGTTTCCATGTTCATTTGAGATTTACTTTTATAGTTTTATAAAGAAGGTCATTGGAATTTTAATGACGATTATGTTGAAACTACAGGTCATGTTTGGTAAATATTAGTTCTGCTGATCCATTAGCATGGGGAGGGTTGTTTCTTTTTCTAGTATCTTTAATGTCTTCCTTCATTATAGAAGC
This sequence comes from Mastomys coucha, assembly GCF_008632895.1. NCBI lineage: Eukaryota > Metazoa > Chordata > Mammalia > Rodentia > Muridae > Mastomys > Mastomys coucha. Next base: position 65,798,756 of record NW_022196900.1, on the reverse strand, counting down.
CTTTCTCTTCCTTAGGGTTTCGTTTGTTTGTTTTTGTTTTTGCTGTTATTTTAGAGTTTTTGTTCGTTTGTTTGTCTTTTTTGGGGTTATTGTGAAAGGGAATGTTTTCCTGATTTCTTTCTTAGCGTGTTCATCATTAATATATAGAAAAGCTACTGATTTTTGCTGGATTCATTTTGCAGTGTTAAGTTCTAGCATTTTAGAAACAAGACCAACTTGATTGTCACATAAATGTCCCTTTTGCAGATTAATGTATTTTATTTTCTAGTATTTATTTGTATTCCTATGTTTATACATAAGACTAGACTAAAATGTTCTTGTGCATGTTTATGTGTGTGTGTGTGTGTGTGTGTGTGTGTGTTTTCTGTGGTAAGTGTATACATATATGTATGCGTGTGGTGACCAAGCATCAACCTCAGGTGTAGTTGTTCATTAGCTGTCCACCTTGGTTTTTGACACAGGTTCTCACCTAGGCCTAGGGCTTGCCAATTAGGCTAAGCTGGCTCTAGGCAACCATCCCAAAGAGTTCATCTACCCCCAACTCCCCATCACTGGGATTAAGGGATCACATTACCACATCCACTTTTTACATGGGTTGTAGGGACAGGACTCTGGTCCTCATGTTTGCATGACAAGTACTTTACCCACAGAGTAGGTGGGTACTCTTTACCACCCCCCAGTTCTTGCCTGTATCTTTCATTTGGTATAAAGTCCTGTTAGGCTGGGTATCAGAGAATGTCTAGGGAAGTGCTCTGTCTCTCTCTGGAAGGCTTTGTGACAAATGGGAGTGTTTCTTTGCCTTGTAACCACATCAGCCTTTTGTGTCATGCATCCAAGTCTGAGACCTCTACCGCTGTTGTGGGAATATTTAAAAAATGAATTCACCCCACAAACTCCATTTCCCACCGGGCCACCATTTCTTGAGCTGGGGCAGTCTGGGCATCACCATGTCCCGGCGGGCTCTTGTGATTTTCTCCCAGCTGTTTGCAACACTTCACTCACATGCAACTCTTTACATACCCCCACAATCATTCACCTAGACAGCGCCTAGGACCTGATAAGTAAAGCATGATTTTTAAGGCCTTAGTATCTAATCAGATTGATATAATAGTAAAATCACAATTTACAAGATGCCAATACAATAATTTCAGAACCAAATAATAAAGACAATATTCTAACCCAATTAATCTATTTTGTAAAAACCTTTGCTTGGTTGTATAACCACTCGAGATCTGACTCTTCATCATCCTCTGACTCCATGATGATCTCTTCTCTCCTCCTCCTGACCTTCCTTTTTCCTCCAACTTTAGCTCCAGCTCTTATTCCTGTCCAATCACAGGCCTGTCACTGCCCTAATGTGATTGGATGGAGAAAATGCTGCAGCATACTGCACCAGGTCATGCCAAGGATGGTTGTTCCTTCTGGCAGGTCAGAGTTCACCTGAGCCTTCTGAGCCTCTCTGCAGGCTAGGCCAGGTAGAAGAGTACACTGTGCCCCAAGCTTAGGACTTACGAACTAGCTTAGACTTTCACCACTTGAGCAGCTTTTGGGCACTACTCCAGTCCTGACACAGTGCAATAGTGGTTCCCACTCGCGGGCAGTGCTGGTCTACAGTACCATAGGGCAGGAGCCTGTGGGAAGAACAAGGTTCTATCAAGCATCTCTTGGGATGTGGCCACCATTCCATCGTAGCAGCTCTGAAATCTCATCTCTGCAATTGCCACCCACCACCTCTGCTGTTGTCATCAAACTCTAACTCCATGCAGTTGAAGGCAGCTGTGTGGCAACTTGAATAGTTTGTTTACTTAAAGTTTCATCTGCCACACACTTTAATCCATACATCTTAAACTCTATTTTTCATTAAGTCCCAAGGAAGGAATATAATTCAGCCAGAGCTCTTTGCCAATTTATAAGAAAGATGTATAAGAAAGTTCCAACCTCCAATACTACTATTGTTGTTCATTTCTGACACTTAATGCCTATGTTTCTACCAACATTGTAGTCACACTCTTGTGAGCCATCTCTAAATCTCTGCTGTCTGATATGAGTTCACCCACCATTATAGTGATGCACACTTTCCTTCACATTCTCTTCAAGCTGCTCTGGCCTCCACACGTCGTCTCTCTTCAACACTTTCTCCAAAGGTCCTTGCATTTGTTTGTGGGGCAGCCCCACATTTCCCATGACAATGTCTGCCTTCGTCCTTTTTGCATTACCGTATATGATATCCAAGGCTAGGACATGGATAGAACATGGAGGTTTACATCCTGTAGTCCAGGATCAAGAGGCCCCCACATAGGGAGGGACTTCTCGCTGCATCATTCGAAGCGGAGGTGGATGGACAAGAGAAAATGAGAGGGAAAGCCAGCCATTCAACGAGGATGTCGCTCACCAGCACTGAGCTCTCATGACAGAGCTATAGAGCCTCTCTGCACTAGTGCACTGGATCACTTTCTAGCTCATGAACTTGAGGGACATGATCAAACCAGAGCCCAGTGACAGCCTTGAGCCCCAGCTGGGCCATGCTCACCTGAGTGTTGCCAAGCATGGGAGTCTACCTAAAAAGGCGATAGCAAAGGGGACAGCTGTGCAATGTTTCCAAATATGTGCTCTTCACGATTCTTGTAAGCGTCCATGCAGTCCTCACTGACTGTTACAGTCAAGGGCATCAAGGACATACTTGGTGGTGAGTCACCAAACCACATGCTGGGTAAGATCGGTGAAAAGTCCTTATAGGGTCTGGTCCTGGGGAAGTTGGACCCCCAAAGGGAGGGGCTCATCTGTTTTGGGAGAGCTTCATCAGGAAAGCAATGCCTGGCCGGAGAAGAGAAAGAGTTCAAAGGACAAGGGATGTGCCAGCAGGGTACTCCAACGGTCAACAGCTTCCATTTAATCAGGGCCCCCAGCACAGAGTTTGAGCAGGCCTGAGTCTGGGTGAGCTCAGAGTAATTGGCTGCAATAAAAGCTACGCTGTGAAAGAGCGCAGCTGTGACTCCCCTGAGGAACCCTCAGAAGCGGGTGGGGTGTCTCTGAGGGGAGTTGTTTCATCTCTCCAAATCTGCTTCCTCACAGAAAGGAGATAACTCCTTCCTCTTGGGGGAGAGTATTATTGGAGCAGTGAAAAACTAGAAAATATTAACTAGAAAAATGAGTTTGAAACAGCTCACATATTGACAACCTACTCAGTTACTTTCAAAGAAGCATCGCCCCTTATGTTGACCATCTCTGAGACAGACTGTAGAAGTCTAGCTAGCAGGACCATTTCCTTTTGGGTGCTATGCTAACTAGCGTGTTATGCAACTAATGACATCTTGCTTTTAATGAAATATGGCAGGGGCAGAAAGAGCAGAGGAACTGAGTTTAGTTTTACAGCAAAGCCACTCCTATCATAATGAAGCCATTCTTATGATAAATGGCCCCCATTCATCATGTAGGTGGAGATGCCTCATGACTTCATCTTCTATAAAGGTTCTGTCTCTCACTACCATCAGGGTGACAGTTACATTTCAACAGGAATTTTGGGGAGGAGAAATCAAATTACAGCGCTCTTGATATACAGGAGTGACCCCTTGTAGTCATGTACTTGCTCTATGGCCTCACTGCTTGGGCTTAAGTGACCAGTCCAGGGGTGGACACCTTATTCAAGCATCTGCCCTTAGGGTTGCATTTTAGAACCAAGGGTGGTAGCTGCTACTCAGGGGAGACAGTTTGATGAAGCCAGGAAAGTGAAGTTCTCAGTGGACAAGGTTGCTATCTTACTTAGGTTACCATTGCTGTTATAAACGCCAGGACCAAAGACAGCCTTAGACGAAAGGATTTATTTCGGCTTACAGTCTATGATCTATTATGAAGGGACGTCAGGACAGGAACCTGAAGGCAGGAACTGAAGCAGGCTATGGAAGGGTACTGCTTACTAGGTTACCCTCTCCTGGTTTACTCAGCCTGCATTATTACACATCCCAGGAGCACAGCCCAGGAATGGCGATGCACATCGTGGGATGGGTTCTTCTACATCCATCACCAATCAAGGACCTGCTCCACAGGCTTGCCTACAGATCAGTGTGATAGAAGCATTTTTCTCAACTAAATGTCTCTGATCCAGTGATGACTCTAGCTTGTGCCAAGTTGACAAAAAATCCTAACCAGCATGATTGCCAATCCTGAGGAAACTGGTGTGAATTAAAAGACAATGAGCTCAGTACATCGTGATAACAAAGTCTCCATAGCAGGCTGGAGGCATACAGTGGTGGGACACTTGCTATGATTTGATATAAAATGTCTCCCTCGGGCTTGTGTGAGGAAAGCTTGGTTTCTAGTTAGTGTTGTGATTCTGAGAAGTGTTAGACACTTTAGTTAGTGGAGCCTACCTGCTGGACAGTTACTGGGGCATGCTCTTGGGAGTTGCCCTACCTCGTTCCCATCTTTCTCTGCTTCCTGTTAGCCATAAGGTAAGCAGCTTCCTTTACCATGCTCTTCATCCACTATGTTTCTGTCTTGTTATGTTCTGGCACACAATGGAGCTAGAAGCCCATGAACTGACTATTCTTTATTCACAAGGGGGAATAAATCCTCTTCTCTTAAAACTGTTTCATCTGGGTACTGATTTCAGCACCAAAAAAAAAAAAAAAAATCTGATGATGTTTGAGTTAAGGTACCCAGGTTTTGTTTTGTTTTTGTTTTGTTTTTTATTTTGTTTGTTTTTTTGAGACAAGGTTTCTCTGTATAGCCCTGGCTGTCCTGGAACTCACTCTGTAGACCAGGCTGGTCTTGAACTCAGAAATCTGCCTACCTCTGTCTCCCAAGTGCTGGGATTAAAGGCGTGCGCCATCACTGCCCTGCTACCCAGGTCTTAATAGAATTCCCTGATGTAATCCAATATCCTAACATTAAGTTTGGTTTTGCATAACTTTATTTTTTATGTTTTGTTTTTTCAAGACAGAGTTTCTCTGTACACACAGAAGAAAGACAAAAGAGGAAGCGAGGTGACAGATAAGTGGTAATGACCTGTGCTTGACAGAAAAGGAGGAGCTTCTGGGAATGTCAGATTCCCAGAGGTAGCATACGAGAGACAAAAGAGGTGAAGAGGTGACAGACAAACCAGGAACGTACCAAGGCTTGCATGGGGAAGGACAAAAATCAACATGAGGCCAGCTGTGCTGGGGTGGAAGAGTAGAGCACATGGCAGGGTACAGTTTCATCCTGGCTGACTTAGCAGAAGCAACTATGGTAGGAATCAAAAGTAACAAATAAGGGCCAAGAAGACAGGTCACATGATAAAGTCCATGCTGTACAAGTATGAGAACCAGAGTTCGAGTCCTGGAACCCGTGTAAGAAAAAGCTGGGTATGGTGACATGTGACTGTCATCCCAGAACAGGAAAGATGGAGACAGGAGGAGGACACTTGAGGCTTACTGGCCACTTCAGCCTATTGTCTGAGGTCCAGTGAGAGGCCCTGTCTCAGAAAATCAAGGTGGATGGCTCCTGAGCCTACCCAAAGTAGACTACTGGGCTCCACGTGCTCACCTATGCATGTGCACATGCGCACATGTGTACTCACACACAGATACAAATAAAAATCAGACGTCCCGTGTTGTCTAGATTGTCATTGTCTGAGTTGTTATGACTTGCAGGATAGTTACCTAAGGCTCACTGTTGTGATGGTTAGTGTTAATTGCCACCTTGACAGAATCTAGAAGACACTTGGGAGATGGGCCTCAGGGGATGGCTGGGAATTTTGTATTGATTATGTTAGTTGATGTGGAAGGCTCTGCTTAGTTGTGTGTGTATGACTATTGTCTGGCCAGGGATCATGGACTACATAAATCAGGCAAAGGAGCCAGAGCACTTGCGCTCATGGGTCCTTGAAGCACTGTGACCATCTTTCTCAGGATCCTTTCCACCCTGACTCCCCCATCGCTATTGGCAGAGCCCAAAGAAATCCTTTCTCCCTCAAGGGAGAAAGACCTGGGTAGCAGGGCAGTGATGGTGCATGCCTTTAATCCCAGCACTTGGGAGGCAGAGGTAGGCAGATTTCTGAGTTCAAGACCAGCCTGGTCTACAGAGTGAGTTCCAGGACAGCCAGGGCTACACAGAGAAACCTTGTCTCAAATATCCTTTTGTCAGGATATTTTATCATGGCAATAGAAAAACAAAGATGACTGCCCAGTGCAATACCTGCCTGGTGAGCTGCTGTGTGCACTATGTGAACCGTGTAACATTTCAGGTATGGAGTCTCTGTTGAGTACTTGGGTATGCACCAGGCAGTCCTATTCTGACCCTTCTCTCCATGGGTCATGCCATGTTGATATTACACTGGCCTCTTCTTCACACTGTGAGTGAAAATATAATCTAGGCAATTCGAAGCTAATGAGCACTGTCTCGACACAGTGTCAGAGTTCCTTTGGCACAGTATTTGTGGTGGGTGGAATTCTGAGATGGCTCTCCTAACCTCTGCCCTCCGGTGCTGATTCCATGAGGATATTTGGTGAGAGGAGGTTGGCGGTTGCCATTAACAGCCCTAAGTAGCTGCCACTGAGCTAGGAGGAGGGTGGTCTAGCCCACCCACAGATGCTTCTCTTTGTCCAGAGGGAGCTGGTGCAAGCAGGGAGACTGGGTGCATCCGTTGGATTGAATTCGAGGGACTTGAAGTTTCCATGGTTGAGATTCAGGGGCTGGGAGCAGGACCTAGGAGCATCCATCAGGAGCACGGAGTAGCCCTAGACAGAAACAAAAACAAACCCGTAGTTCTTCAGTTACAAGGATCTCAGCTCAGCCATCCCCTTGAAAAACCTTGCAAGTAGATCCATTTTCAGCCTCCAGATAAGTCAACACTTTGGCTTGGTCCTTGGGAGCCCTTGAGCAGAAAACCTTGTTGAACCCACCAGGGCATCTGACTTATATCCTAGGGGATAATAAAATAAATTTTATTTAAAGCAGATGCCTTTGTGATAATTTGCTGTGTAATGTAGAAAGCTCATACAGCACCCATTGCTGGAGAGACAACTTATGTAAGGCATTTTTCCAGGATCAGAGTGCATTAATTTCATCTCATAACAGTCTTTTTATTTTAAAAAACGTAAAAATTCTTGTCTTCAGGATATAGATCAACACCACCACTGGAAACTAGCATGTAACTTGATGGTAGAGGGCTTGCTTAGCATGCAGGGAGCCTTGGGCTTGATCCCTAGCACCATGCTAAAGAAGGAAGGAAGGGAGGGAGGAAGGAAGGAAGAAAGGAGGAAAGGAGGAAGGAAGGATGGAAGGAGAAAGGAGGAAAGGAGGAAGGAGGGAAGAGAGGAAGGAAGGAAGGAAGGAAGGAAGAAAGGAAAGGAGGAAGGGAGGAAGGAAGGAAGAAAGGATGGAAGGAGGAAGGAAAGAAAGAAGGAAGGAGGGAAGGAGGAAGGAAGGAAGGAAGGAAGGAAGGAACAAAGGAGGAAAGGAGGAAGGAAGGGAGGGAGGAAGGAAGGAAGGAAGAAAGGATGGAAGGAGGAAGGAGGAAGGAAAGAAAGAAGGAAGGAGGGAAGGAGGAAGAGAGGAAGGGAGGAAGGAAGGAAGAAAGGAGGAAAGGAGGAAGGAAGGAAGGAAGGAAGGAAGGAAGGAAGAAAGAAAGGAGGAAAGGAGGAAGGAAGGAAGGGAGGGAGGAAGGAAGGAAGGGAGGGAGGAAGGAAGGGAGGAAGGAAGGAAGGAAAGAAGGAAGGAAGGGAGGAAGGAAGGAAGGAGGAAGGAAGGAAGAAAGAAAAGGAGGAAGGAAGGAGGAAGGGAGGAAGGAGGAAGGAAGGAAGGAAGGAAAGGAGAAAGGAAGGATGGAAGGAGAAAGGAGGAAGGAAGAAGGAAGGAAGGAAGGAAAGGAGAAAGGAAGGATGGAAGGAGAAAGGAGGAAGGAAGGAGGAAAGGAGGAAGGAAGGAAGGAAGGAAGGGAAGGAGGAAGGAAAGAAGGAAGGTAGGGAGGGAAAGAGGGAGGGAGGGAAGAGGCAGGTCTGTTTTTGGTCAGATCTGGTCTACAGCCACAGTTTCTCCACCCTTCCGGGTGCCTCACTGAAAGCTCTAGAAATAGGTGACTGTCTCACATTGGCAGAGAGAGCTTTGGACTCCAGACCTCTGGGTCTGGGTCCTGGCTGTGCTGAAGGACCTCTGTGACTTTGGATGATTCGCTGTCGTTTTCTAAGTCTCTGAGTCAAAGCAGGACAGGCTTTTAAGATGTCCCTCTGCCCTCCCTCCACACGAAGCTTTTCTCTGAAGAAAGGTAATGTAAAAAGCCCAGGATCAAAGACTAACATGGATGGAACAGGTTTGTTCTGGCTGTACCAGGACCTGAGGTAGGGCACAAATATAGGAAAGATGATGGTGACACGGGACAGACAGAAAGCACGGGACAGAAAAAAGGCCCACCATCCTGGGATCTGCTGAGGGGCATCAGGAAGCTTCAGATACACTGAGAAAACTCGCACTGCCTATGGAGACAATGCTGGACTTTCCCAAAGGTAATCCAGTCAGCTCACATTGCCTAGGGAGACAATGCCAAATGCAGCAAACACTCTGTCTTTTGTTGCCAAACCACCTACAGCCGTGAGAGGGTTTTCATTACTCCAATCTCATTTCTAAAACTGGACACTCAGCGCTTGTAAATTCATTTTACAACATTGTTCATAAAAGAAAATTTATTAGTCTTTAAACTGTGCTATAAATCACATGCTTAGAGCAGGGAAGCTTAGGAAGCCACAGGGTCTATGCAGCCATTATTAAAACAGTCACTATCTGGAGAGGCTATTGCCCAAGCTTGGGTATGTCTCATTCTTTCTCTGAGCATCTCTCTCTCTATTAACTCACGTGCTTAAGATCTCTGTTAAAGACACCTAAGAAATATCCAATTCTGTTTTATAGTAGTTGTCTCTGTGTTGAAGCTAAGAATCCTGGATTTTCTTCATTGAAAGTCCCTAAGGAGAATGAGAATGTTCTAGATTGCTGCTTAGAGCTGTAATTCCATCCCTCACTTGCTGATAGACCCACTCCTTCTCTCCTCAGGAGAAGTATTAGAATCTCTCTGCAGGACATGGGCCGGAACCTTTGGACCTCCGGAACCTCAGCAAGATCTGAACTCCCCTCTACCTGACAGTGGGTACTTCGGTACAGAGATGCTGTCCTGCACCCTGAGGGTTACTATGAGATGTAACCCCATTATCACCACAGTTGGGTAACCAAAGATGCTTCTGTACACTATTAAGTATCCTTTGAGAAGGTGAGAGTGGGCAAGCCTCCTCAGGTGGAGAACTGCTTTGAGTCATTGCTTAGATGAAGCCAGATCCCAGAATCCCATTCTTTGAAAACACTGCACCCCTGACCTTGACTGGCTTTCTATGCACTGCCTGAATGACCTTGAGATGCACTATGCTCTTGGCAGAGGACCATTCACCACAACATGACTCATGCTGCTCATAGTAGGCCTCAAAGGCCTGTTGTGGGCTGCTCTGAAATGCTATGGCAGCGGATAAAGGACAAAACACAAGATCTTCACACTTGTCTTTGAGATGCTGTCAGTGGGGTAGGGGCGAACAAGTAAGCAAAGAATGAGAACACACACTCGCGCACACACAAACACGCACATACACCACACCACACTACACCGCACACACACAGTTTAGAATAGTAATAATGGGGACTGGAGAGATGGCTCAGTGATTGAAAGTACTAGCTACTCTTCGAAAGGATCCTGGGTTCATTCCTAGCACCCTCATGGCAGCTCACAGCTGTCTTTAACTGCAGTTCCAGAGGACCTAACACCCTCACATAGACATACATGCAGGCCAAACACCAATTCACATTTATTTATTTATTTATTTATTTATTTATTTATTTATTTATTTATTTATATATATTTTTCGAGACAGGGTTTCTCTGTGTAGCCCTGGCTGTGCTGGAACTCACTCTGTAGACCAGGCTGGCCTCAAAGTCAGAAATCCACCTGCCTCTGTCTCCCAAGTGATAGGATTAAAGGCATGGGTCACCACTGCCCGGCTCCAATTCACATTTATTAAAAACAAAAATGAAAAAGAATAGTGCAGATAAAAGACACACAACCTTTATATTTACAATAAGCCCTTAATGTTCTAGAGCTGGGCAGAGATCTATCCTCTATGTTATCATGTCTCTTTCCCCATCAATAACCCCACATTATAACTTGCCATGTCCTATCTGGGCCGCTCTTAACTCCAATTGACTAGTCCTCATGGCCATTTTTTTTTTAGAACTCACCTACTCCATGGCGCTTTCTCCTCTCTCTTCCTCATGACCCCAACCCTGAGAACCCAAACCCCATCTATCTCTCTTCTCCCCAGCTCTTGGCTGTTGGCATCTTTGTTCACCAATCATGAATAACTTGGGGGGCAAGATTACAAAGCATCAAGTGAATGTGCATATTCTCTTGTCTCTGGGAGCAACCAGGCCTTAGGAACCAATATTTAGCATTACAATACATAGCAAAAGACCCAAACTTTAACAATTGCCCCCCTTTTTTGTCTAAATAAAAAGGCTCTTTCATTTATAATAATAAATAACATGCAGTAGGAACAATTATGAAACAATGTAAAAATCATTAGGTAAGAGATACATTTAAAAAGTTTAGTTGTTTGTATTTGGTAATTCAGGAGAAAGTATTTTATTATCTATCCTATCCTGGTGAGTTTAGAGTTCTGTATTTAAATCAATTTTTATCCTAATTTGCAATATTAGCTTAAAATATCTTTTAGACCTAGAACATCTTCCTAAATGCTAAACAACTTAAATTTAAATGTGAGACTTAACTAACTAGTCTTCAACCCTATCAGAAGCCTGAGGAGGTATAGATATTGCCTGAGTATGTAGGAAGTGCAGGAACACAGCTTCCAAAAATTATAGAAATGGCAGAGACAGTTGACTGTCTGGACAGTCCCCAGTTATATCTCTGTAATGTTGAAGCATCAACTTTCATCCTCCTGGCCCAGTATATCTGACAGACCTTTTGTGAAGCAGAACTTATGAAGGACTTGCTTACCTTGTATTGGCAGAGCTTGGCAGTTGACTTTGCTACGTCCACTCGTTTTTTCCTGACAGATTTGTCTGCAGTGAAGCATAAGCGTTTTCTTTGCCCAGCAGCTAGCTTGCCACAGTTGAAGCAACTCTACATGGAGGTTATTGATGCTCATCATCACCTTTGAAATGGAATGGGGGTACTGTCAGGAGAAGACCTGTCTCATAGTCAAGGATATTTTAATAATGAAACAAAACAATTATAAATGCCATATTCTGTGAGTCTTTGAGGCTTTTGAAGGCTATTTATAGCATAACTGAACACTCCACAGCGTGTATATTTTTGAGATAATAGAGATTACAATCTAATATGACCATGAGTTTGATTGATTATTAACTTGCATTATTTAACTATCCTAAACAGTTTGTAATAGCAGCTATTAAAATTACTAGGACTAATCTTTGTATTTTTAAAATGATTTGCAAGGTATAATACCTATATAAGAGTTGAATCACACATATATCATGTTGTAACAAAATTAACTTCAAATTTTATATCAATATGCAAGGATTTCTACCAATGAAAACTTTAAATCTGTATCAATATACAAAAAAAATGTACTAATGTAACAAACTATAACCTCAATTCTGTACCATATATAGAGATTTCAGCCACTGTAAGATTATGGTTACAAAATGTTTTTTTGGTTTAAGAATAGATTCAATAATCAACCTCTATTTGTCTAATTTGTTATAATATTTCTATATTCCCCCTTTTCCGTTTTAACCCTTATCCTTTATCTAAGAAAGAAGGATAGAGAAGAGGAAAGGAAAGATAGAGATCTCTGAGTCTAAGCTCTCTACTTTATTTCCTCCATGTACAAACCACAATTATTTGTAACCACCCCTTAAAATGACAACAGATCTTTTACTCACAAAATGACCAAAACCATGCATCCCAACTTAAGGGACTGGGAGGATGGTCTTTTTTATAATTGTTTTCTGCTGAATTGGGGTGAAGAATTCCTGTTTGGGGCCCTGTACTGGCTGGTTTTGTGTATTAACTTGACACAGGCTGGAGTTATCACAGAGAAGGGAGCTTCAGTTGAGAAAATGCCTCCATGAAATCCAGCATTTTCTCAATTAGTGGTCAAGGGGAGAGGACCCCTTGTGGGTGGAACCATCCCTGGGCTGGAAGTCTTGGGTTCTATAAGAAAGCAAGTTGAGCAAGCTAGGGGAAGCAAGCCAGTAAGGAACATCCCTCCATGGCCTCTGCATCAGCTCCTGCTTCCTGACCTGCTTGAGTTCCAGTCCTGACTTCCTTTGGTGATGAACAGCAACACGGAAGTGTAAGTGGAATAAACCTTTTCCTCCCCAACCTGCTTCTTGGTCATGATGTTTGTGCAGGAATAGAAATCCTGACTAAGACAGGTCCCAAAAGCAAACTGGAAAATTGATTAAGTCAAAAGAAAGCTAGCTATAGCATTTGTTGTCCCGTCTCTATGCTCTGAGAAAGTTTAGGGTTTAATTGAAGTCCTGATTGGAATGGTCTGAAAGGCTGGATGAACTGAGGTCATATGAGATTAGCAGTCCTTTCTGAAGCTGTTCTAGAAGCAAGACTCTGGAAATAGCATCAGTTTGAGGCAGGATCTAGCAGGGATCTGGAACAGCATGTCTTAGCATCTCAGTAACCCCAAGGGTGACTCCTGTTAGGGCTGTTCTTCTGGTCTTTTATTCTGCAATATACAAAACTTACAAGCAGTACATAGATCTATAAGGATATTTGTATGGAATGTGCAAGGTGTACAGATCAATTAAGGATGATTTCCTGCTCTTCAAGCAGGTGAAAGATAACTTTCTTTAGATGTCAGTTTGATCATATAATCAAATTACCATATAAATCTCCATTCATGCCATATGAAAGAATGGTGTGTAATAATAAGTCATGAGAATCCTGTAGTCAACAAGATTTATTGGCCATGTAAGCTAAAGTTCTGGCTGGAGGCATATATATTTTCTAGTCAGTTTCAGAGTTGTTTCAATAGAGGGTTTAGCCATATACATTACCAATGCATTTTGTCCTTTTACTTTTCTCCTGACTGTAGCTGAGATCTTCAGGGGGTCTCTCTCTGTCAAATCTGAACCTTATTACTTTGGAAGGAGTCCAAACCCTTTTCTTTTTCCTTGTTAACACAAATACACAGCCCTCTCTCCCAGCATACCATGTCTTTGTCTGGCAGTTTGAAGTCATTAAAAGTATAGATTGACTTAATTTAGCAGCCTCTTTTCTACCTAGGTGTGCTTTATTTTGACCTCTCTCATAGAGGATGTGTAATACTGTTATAACCATTAAACATATGACTACCTTTATCTAGATAATTTAAAACAATTAAAACTATTATTACTATCATCACCGTCGTCGTCATTTATTGAGATAGGGTCTCTCTGTATAGCTTGGGCTGACTTGGATTTGCTCTGTAGATGAGGCTGGCCTTGAACTCATAAGGAACCTATGTGCTTTTATCTCTGCAAAGGCCTGGGTTTATTTAATTATTATCTATGTATCTTTGAAAACATGTATATCAATTCTCATTTCTTTCTCCCTTCTTTAGAGATTATTATCTGTGTGGATTTATTTACCTTCTCCCATTTTCTCTTAACTTACTATCCTCTCTATTCAACTTTATCCAAGCTCCCTTCCATTTACTGTGCAAGCATGGTCCTAAGCTGTCATGTATATGTTGAGAGTGTTTGACTCGGGTGTGTGCCATGTGTTAGGATGAGCTGTATTCAGTTCTCCCATGGGAGCCATGTTTATAGAGACTGGTTGCTCAGATAAGCGTGACACACGAGCTGCCATCCGTTCTCCTGTGGGAACCCCACATTCCAAGGCGAAAGCCTGGCCACACAGAGTAGTGTTAGCCCTCAAGAGCATAGCTTTTGTTATTCTGTTGGATAAAAGCAAAACAATTCTGCCCCAGTCCTAGCTCTGACCTAACATTGCCCAGCAGAATATATCTTTCCTAGGGCAATTTTTTTTTTTTTTTTGGCAACAGAAAAACATCATCTTTTAATTTGAAATGATAAACATACCCATATTCCCCTTTCTCTTTATATAAATTTAAGATTGATGTGTATTTATTTTAAAAGAGTTATTTATTTATTTCATGTATGTGAGTACACTGTCACTGTCTTCAGACACACCAGAAGAGAGCATTAGATCCCATTACAGATGGTTGTTAGCCTCTATGAGGTTGCTGGGATCCGAACTCAGGACCTCTGGATGAGCAGTCAGTGCTCTTAACCACTGAACCATCTCTCCAGCTTGTATTTATTTTTTTAAAATTACTAAGGACATTCTTAATTAATACTAAACAAAAAACCTATATGGTACTTTTAAGGAAAAAAATGCGTCCTCAGTTTGAATCCCAGACTGTTGTTTGGAAGTGGTCATATCTATCAGTAGAGAGTCCCATGCCGACTTTATTGTGTAGACCGGGCTGGTCCAGAATTTAGAGATCTGCCTATTTCTGTGTCTTGTGTCTGTCGTGCCTTAGTCCAGATGCTGTACTGTGCCTGTGCGGCTCGGCTGACATCCACCCTCAGCTCAGAGCTGGGCTTTAGCAGCAGTATCATGAGCACCTGGGAAGATCCCAGGCTGGGGGTGTTTAAGCCTGCTATTCTAGCTCGTGGGCTCCTGGAGGGCCATTCGGCTTGGGGGACACAGCTGTGTCTTAGTTCATGCTATGAACCCCTGGGATCATGCATGCCAAACCAGCATGCATTCCAATCCTTGTCCTGAACCTAGCACAGTTTGAGGAAAACCCAACGTTGCTAAGAAACCACTTCTCCTAGCCTTCCTAGTCTTAAAGGGACAGCTTGAGGTTTTTTTTTGTTTGTTTTTTTTTGTTTTTTTTTTTTTTTAATCTGGAATCTGAAACCAGTTTTGTTAAACGTGAGTTCTTTAGACTACCTGCTCAAAGAGGATGCGCAGGTGTACTCTGGCCCATAGCCCTCAGCAGCATTCCCAGGCATTATAGCTAGCCAAGGCTATACCAGCTTCTGGAAGTGAGTAAAAAGGAAGAAGATAGAGATAGAACTGGTCCAGCTCCTTGTATTCCAAATGTACTCAGTTCCCGTCCCCTGGAGTCCCCAGGGAAGGGTGTCTGGCTGAATCCCAAGTTTCATGGTTCTTGATCACTATCCTTAGGGAGGTAGGAGGCAGGGAGGGGAGAGTCATACACTGAGCCGCTGTGTAATGCAAGAGTGTATACAGACCAGCTTCTCTGCGAGACGGAAGGTCTCAGTAAGCCCCAGTAACTGCCCTGCGAAGAGGGCTCTGGATCTCCATGTTACAGAGGACACGGCCAGACTTGCCTAGCCTGCAAATGGCCGGTGACAGGAACCACAACTTCCCAACTATGGCCTTGACTTTCTAACCAGAGACTCAGAGTCAAACAAGGTCTAGGCTGGACCTCAACCTTACCATGCAGTGACTCACCTAGGGATAACAGGTAGGGAGGGGACACACCCTGTGTGTGTGGATACCTACATAGCTGAAATTAAAGGAGCCAAAAGTGTCATGGCCTCCTATCTCCCACGCACATCTCCTAAGCAGAACACCAAAGGGCTGCTGGCCACCTTTACTCACTGACAGGCTGTCTTGATGGGGTGGGGCAAAGCCAGAAGTAAGTCCCTGTCTCCATTCAGCCCCTCAGCTTCTCAGCCTTCTCCAGGCATGTTTTCTGCTGCAAAATGGGGACATCTATGTAGACCTCACACAATGAGGAGGAAAACAGATAACGCACAAGAGACCTCACCGAAGGGAGGAATTAACGCTCAAAGAACTCAGGCACTGGGAGTGGAATCTTTCTTCAGTCACAAGTTTCCTGTAACGGTCCAGCTTAGCATATACTACTCCTTCTGTGGAACGCTGTGGCTCATTGCTCCTCCCACAGACATGGAACACAAAACTGAGCTAGCTAATCCTTCTCCTGGGCTCCCGGAACTACCTGTTCGCAAAAACAGTACGCATTTACACTACGTGACTTAATATTCACACCCGGTGATGCGGGAGGAGGGGCTACAGGAACGTCAGTACCACAACCCCTGGCCCCTTTCTCTTAGAGCAGTGTCATTAACATCTTCTGACTGATAATTCTGTCCTGAAATGTGGTGAGAGTAAGGGAAGACTGGGGCGCTGCTCTCTGGCCCGTGATAAAGCCATTCCTGTCAACGAAGGGTACAACTGGATAAAAGGCTTTCCCTTTCTGAGCCTCAGTTTCTCTTTCCTGTGAAACAGGTGTGAGGGGGTCCTGGCTTAGGCCTCCCACAGTTCACCTCGCCTGGATGGCTCTTGAAAAGGAGTTTCCAGGCCCAAGTTCCATCTTCGCAGTTTCCACCTCTCTGGGAAATTGCAGTGCCCCTCAGTAGACTATGCCTTTAAGGTTGGGCGGGGCCTGTTGGACACTGGCGGGAGAGGAAGCACTGAAGCGGGCCACCAGAGTCCTTGAGGTAGTTAGTGACTATCCAAGGACTAGGAGACGGTGGGTGGGTGGCTTGCCAGTGGGATCCCCAGCTGCTGGGCGGGGCAACAAGGAGGGAAGGAACAACCTCACTGAGCCCTGGGCTCAACCTTACCGTGGACGAAAGCAGGGACGAAAGCACGGAGCCGGTGAAGGGCCAAGGGTGCAGCTGTGGAAAGCTGCCAGAACTTTCCCAGATGCTCGCGTATACAAATCTCAGCCACCAGGTCTTCTAGTGCGCTGAGCTCTTCCCTAGACCAGCCTGATGGCTGCATGCGAGGTGGGTGCGAACATCCTGTCCCCCTCCCTCCCTGAACACTCCAACTTCTGCTAAGGGTGTGGCCCTTCCTCTAACCTGGACCGAGAAGAACTGACCCCGGGCCCTACTCCTGCTGTCTAACGCCACTGCACTCAGCCTGGCGCCAGTTTCCCTGAAGCTCGTGAGTGTAGGTTCACATAGTTACTACTTTACAGAAACCAGTGTCAGAAACAAGTGACCTTATAGTGTCAGTGTGGGACAGGAGCAGGAACATTGCAAGGCTCTTCCCATCTCTGTCGGTCTAGCTGCAAGTGCAGCTCCCTCATTCCTCTTCTGACTGCAACAGGGCTTTCTTCTCATGATTTGAACAGAACCCTTTGCAGTAGACAGCTGGGGCAAGACAGTAGGTACTTTTCTGGTCCAATTCCTTCCCGATGTGGTAGAGTACTCAATTACTGGGGATATGGGGCACTGAGACACTAGGTAACTTGGTAGTGTCTGAGTAGGGCTAGCTCCATGGATTCAGGCCTCAGATACACAACTCCACAACCTCTTAGCCCTGATGTGAACGCAAAGATGTGGGTGTCAGAAGCCTTCTCAATCGAGGTCCCAGAGTTAACCAACTGGCCACGAGGAGGGTGCTACAGACAAAGCCTCCTGGTGGGAAAGGGCTTCCCTGACCGGAGGGAGGTGGGCACAGTCCTTGTGAGAGGTGATATTGGTTTCCTTTTTGAACAGGGGTGAGTGGGGACCCAGTCAGAAAGAGTAACAGGTCTAGGAGAAAGTTCCAAGTGGCTCAAATTGAACAGGACAAGGGGAGCCTGGCAGAACAGTGGAGTCGGAGCCGGCTTGGTGGGCCCTAGCAGAGTGCCAGGATGTGGTGGAATGTCTCTGGGGCAGGAGAGCTTCTTGTCCGCCTCCAAGGAGTCGAAAGTCATAGCCTCCATGCTCTTCCTTCTACCCCTATCAAGATAGAGGGGCTGCAGGCACACCCATGTACAGGGTAGCGAGGTGTCCGATGGTGGCTTTTCTGAAATGGGAGTGGAGGGGTCCAGTGTCAGGACTCGCTGATGACAGCCAGCATCAGGCTTCATAATGAGAAAGAAAACCCACCATCACACAAGGCATAGGCTGTCTTCTGTCCAGGGGGAATCAAAACTCTCCCTGATGGCAGATTAGCATGTGCCATGCCTGTCCCCGGGATCCACATGGATGGAGGGAGATCCTTTAGAAGAAGATGGCCGCTACTCTATTGAAACACACTCAGAGCCACTGCAGGAACTTGCCTGAGGTTGGGGCACACATGTGTCTACAGAGACTCAGCTGTGCATGTACAAGGGAACCCGGGTTAGGTTAGATCCACATCTAAATCTCACCCTAACCAGTGTCTCTGGGGTATCACTGTGGTGGACATCAAGAGGACACCTGTAAAGTGCTTGGTATGGTGCCCAGCTGGGCAAATGCCCCCAGCACATGCCTGCCGTCATCACCATGTATGTAGACCAAAGGAGGACTGGGTAGAAAACAGCCTCATGGGCTCATGCTTGTCTCCGAGGATTCCTTCTGGTATGTATTTTACTACTTCATTTTCTTCATAATGAGCAATTTTTCCTTTCCTGGAAAACAGAAACCATCATAGGTGTCTTCAAGCCTGTGTGTCCGGGTGTGAGCTCCGTAGATACGAGGATCCCTGCTATACTTGGCTTTGGATGACAGGACCTTCCCTAAGTTTGGGCTGTGTCTCCTCAGTTGTAGAATGGCCATTCCTCTGCGCCACCCACCTGCCTTGGTTATAGGAGTCAAAGATGTTGAAGGTGGAGGGGCCGTCACCTTGTCTGCGGGCCTAGGATTTCCTCGGCTGCCTCGTTTGTTGCTTTCTCCAAGCTGGTTACTCCAGCCTTGTTTGGAACGAGTCTGTTACCTTCCATGGCCTTGCCTTGATTGGAGGCAGGATTAACTTTCCCAAATGCTAATTCCCAACAAAGAACTACACTCTGTAGCATCTATATGTGTGGCTGGTGACTCAGTGGTTCAGGGAACTCTGGCTTAGAGGACAAGCTAAGGACTGGATAACCTTAAGGAGTGTGTGGTGTGCTCCCAGAAGGCCTGGGGGGTCTTCTGAAGTTTCCCAAGTAAGGGCTAGGCTGAGCTTTGCAGGAAGGTAATGGAAGGTACCACACAGAAGGCTCACTGGGGCAGTGGCTTGACGGTGATCGTTGGAGACAAGTGCCAACCTCTTCTGGTCTATAGGACTGAGTGAGGGCCAGGCTTATTTCCTGCAGCTCCCCCATGCATTTTTTTTTGCTAAGTCCTTCCTCGTCCCATGACTTATATGTGTTCAAAAGAGTGAAGTACATGAGTGCTCCCTTTCTGACAAGCATTCACGCTAGCCCAACTTAAAATAAATCTTAAAAATGTGTGGGTATGCCAAGCAGTAAGTGGCACATACCTTTAATCCCAGCACTTGGAAGATCTCTGTGAGTTCACGACCAGCCTGGTCTACAGAGTGAGTTCCAGGACAGCCAGGGCTACACAGAGAAACCCTGTCTCAAAATAAAATAAAATAAAATAAAATAAAATAAAATAAAGTGGTGTAGGTATTCAGCCTGCATGCATATCTGTGCACTATGTGCATGCAGTACTCATGGAGGCCAGAAGAAGACATCAGATCCCACGTGAGTCACCATGTGGGTGCTATAGCGGAACTGAACCCAGGTTCTTTAAGGAACATCAAGTGCTCTTAACCATTGAGTCACCTCTCCAGTCCTGAACTCAACTTTTCTTTGTGTTTATATTACTCCATCCACTGGTCATGAGATAGTTCATGCACTGCTTTGTTACAGTTAGGACTGTAGGCTCTCTCAGTGCTGTGACTGTGGCAATCCAGGCTATGTACATGCCCTGGGGACGTCCTGCTGTGTGGCATCACATTCAACTTCACATTTCCGGAGCTGGCACTCACACTTGTACTGTTTCCCACACTCCTACAGCTTTAGTTACATGGGGACAAGAGCTGGACCGTGTGAAGCGGTGACTAGTGGAGGAGGGGCAAGCCACAACCAGCAAGGCCTGGACTCTCCCACAAACTATGGGAACCATTACCTATCAGGCCAAAGTCCCCGAGGTCTCTTTAGAGGCCCAGAATGAACGCGGCATATTTATTATTACGTTATTAAGCTCCTACTGCATCCCAGGTGTGGTGCTAGGAACCAGAAACAGCTTCTCTGTGAGCATCCAGGTAGACTTCTCCGAGGTCTTGGTACATTTCGCTAGACCGTTTCTTCAGATGCTCTCTCTTTCTGTGTGCAGACATGCGACCGAGGCCGGGCGGCCTCCACCGTGCGTTACTGCATGACAGTCGGTGGCACAGTGGTCCTGGTGGTTGGGACACTCTGCTTTGCATCGTGGAGCGAAGGCAATGCTGCTGTCCAGCCTGGCTCACTGCCCCCCACCGTGAAATCGTCATCGCCCGAGATGCCCGTGACTTGGCTCAAGTCTGTCATGTTCCTCTGCTGCAGCATGGGTGGTATGCTTCTGTGCTTTGGCCTGCTTTGGTCCATCCAGGAAAGGACAAAGAAGTCAAGCCAGGGGGACCTCTACCGACTCTCCAGAGACCTGTATCACCTTGCTGTGGAGTCCCCTGAGAAGGAGAACTACAGGTCAGTGGGGCAGGGTGGGGACTTTGGGTGACCCATCGTAGCCATACTAACCAGGACCTGCTCAGCAAATCCCCATGAGATTCCTCCACAGAACAAGGCCTGGCCCTGTATTCCTCGGATGTGGAAACCCCATGACAGAGACAAATGACAAACCATGGTAGAGCCCAGACATAGTCCTACGGAGAAGATTTCTCTGGGGGGAGAATCTCTTACAGGAGGAGGCAAGTTCTCTGGTGAGGAGAACTCACCAGAGAAGCACAGGAGGCAAGAACCCAGCATAGGAAGGGCCTCTGAGAAACAAGAGGGCACTGGCCAGGACCAGGTACTAGACTCAGTGCCTTTTCCATATACCTGGTGCCGTAGCCAGGGCTTCCTCATTTGTAGAAGAGGAAGCGGGCACAGAGACCTTAAATAACTTGCCCAAGGATATCTAGCTATGTGTCAGAACTGGGACCTAAATTCTAGCCACCTTGCTGGGAACCAGTGCTCTCCATAGCTCCTTGACTCTGGAGACACTAGGGACAATGAGCAGCTCACAGCAGGTGCCCAGCACACAGTAGGTGTGTTGGAAATGACAACTTTTTCTGACCTATAAAGGTGGGTGTAGGTGGGGTGATGTGGGGTGTTGGGTGAAGGTAGAGAGAAATGATTGCATCAAAACAGTTCTCAGCCTGTTTTTCCATTGCTGTTATCCCCCAGCCTTTGGACATTAAACATGGGACCTCCTGTCCCAAGGGCTGGGATGACAGGCATGCATCGCCATGCCCAGCTTTTCAGCATATCCTTTTGGAATCTGATCCCCATAGATGTGCTGTGGTCTGTGTATATTGTGTGTGTACATTTGTGTTTCATGTCTGGGGACCAATTTTGCCCTGTAAGGAAGCTGATCATACATATTCTCACTAGTACTTGTTGATTCAGCAAAGCATGTCTTGGATCTGGAGCCCGCACGCTTTCTCCACCCTCTGCCTGCTTGTACCTTTATGCCACTAGGAATCACTATTGCTGTCTATCGGAGACCTTTTCTATTACATGCAGCTCACATGGGTGAGCCTGTGGTCTGCAAGACTGTGACCTCTGCACTTCTGCTCCATAAGGAGCTAACCTGTGCTCCTTGGAAGTGATTGGGGGCTTACCCGGATGTTTTTCTTTCCTTTGTTAGTAGACAGTATCTTCTGGAGTGTCTTGCTACCATCCTATGGCTCCTTGAGGCCAGATACAACATTCAACAGATAGTACATATAGCCAGACTTCAAGTGGGACATGGTAGGGCACACTTGTAATCTAGCACTCGGAAGGCTGAGATAGAACAATTGAATTCCAGGCCAGCCTGAGCCACAGAGATGAACCTTGGTTTTAAGAGACCATCAGGGGGAAGGGTACTGTATCCAGCCAAACTTTGCTCTTCCCAGATGAGAAACTTGTCTCACAGATAGTGAACTACCTGCACATAATATGAGCTGAACTCTGACAACCGGGCCAGCCTGTCCTCCTGCCCTGCCCAGCCTGGCTTGAGCACAGAGGTGTTGCTGTTGTCTGTACACACAGCAGTGTTGCCTCAACAGGGCCCAGCTGCAGCTGCAGGTTAGATGGGCTACTCCATCCTCAGCCAGTTAGGCAGAATAACTAACTCACCTAGCAGGATAACTAACTCCCCTTGCCAGGACGGGGCCCTTCCAGCTCTGAGACTCCAGTTTCAGATTCAGAAACTGGTGTGACTGGGTGCAGGGGATGCTATCTGCTTGTCTGAATTTTTCTGTCCCCATGGGAAGCATCTCATAGCCTAGGGTTACCTGGTTGTAGCTAGAAATAGGTTTTTCATCTGCTGGCTTTGTGGGCTTAGGCATTACTCTCTCCATGGCATGCCTTAATTCCCCCATTTCCTCTTTCTTGCCTCTATCTAACAGTGACTAAGTACCCACCATGTGTTGGGTCCAATCCTGGTATTGATAATGCATCAGGGACAAGATGAGAAGATCCCATCTTAGGAGCTAACCTGGGAACCGACCATCAGCCTTGGAGGAGGTGGCAGGGGCAGGGGTCCCTGTGCCCCTAAGTGAGCACAGCAGACAGTGCTGGGCCTGCTCTGAAGGCTAACTTTCTGTCACTGCTGCCCTTTCTGTCAGAAGTTGAGTGTCTACAAATGCCTCTAGATTTCCCAATGCCTCATCTGTCAGTTGTGGCTGGAGGAAGGGCAGGCCTTCTGTTATCAGCGGCTCACTGCTAGGACAAAATACCTGAAAAAAAAATCTCGAGGAAGGATTCATTTGGGCTCATGGTTTGGTGAAACTGCCTGCAGTTTCATGAACTGGGTTCTTCCCAGGAGGAGGACAGGGACCTGGAAAGAGAGGGTTTGAATTTTGGGAGAAATAATGAAACCAAGACAAATATTCTTCTGATCAAGGTTCCATGATATTTGCGTAATGTAAACACTGCAGTATCGCTCAGGCACCAAAGTCCCAGCAACCTATCAAGGCTTCCGGAGGCGGCGGGTGGGCAGTCTCAGTGGGTGGACTTCTAAGCTGCTGCTTGGAGGAGACGTGACAGTCTGCGGAGAGCCTTTGTTTAGCTCCCCAGGTAGGATAGGGGCTTCCAGGCGGAGGCTGGCGGTTTGTCCAATGGCCTGGCTAATGGGGGAGGTTACAGTTTGGGGGAAACATGGCGCCATAGGGGGGAGGCATGGCGGCAGCAGTATGCTGGCAGCTGGTCATGTCATGCCCACAGTCAGGAAGCAGAGAGATGAATGGGGCTTAACTTACTTGGTTCTTCTCATTCGGTGCAGGACCTCAGCCCAGGGGATGCTACATCTAACGTGTGGGATGATGAACCCACACATATTCCCAGAGCTTTGTCTCCTAGGTAATTCTAGATCTTGCCAAGTTGACACTGAAGATCAACCATCATCCCTCTCTCTCCTCCTGCGTGCTGCTGGGCTCCTGAGAGATGACCGTGGTGGATGTGCATACCACATGGCCTGCACCCTTAGCTTCCCCTGCTCTTCTTCATTGCAGTCTCCGTCTTTAACAGGCCCGAGCCTGGGCTGTTCACAGGGAGGGTGTAAGGATTAGGCCTGTTTTGCAAACAGGTAAAGAAAGTAAGCATGAGCTCTTCCATTAGAGAAGAGGGCCGTACACTTAGCTGATGTGCTTTTCACTCATTCCTCTGTGAGGTGGGTGGGGCTTACTCCTCCTCTACTGGGCTTGCTCTCTCAATAGAAAGCCACTGGGGTTAGCATGGAGCCCGTCTCTTGCCATTACAAGGCTGTCCTGGTCTCTGTGCATGACTACACCCCACAACCACAGAGCTCTGTTGAGAGTGTACTAGGAGCCTCCCATACACTAGGACCTTGCCAACGCCCAAGTTCCCTGCGTTCTTGTATTCTGGCCTATGACCTTGAACAGCTAAGTCTGATGAGCTTCTGAGGTGACAGGCGCTGGCTTCAAGGCTGTTGTGCACCTGCCCTGTAAGCAAACTTCCTGCTGTGGGCTGAACTCCTGTGGTTCCTAAGCCCTAGCCTGCTGGACGCCACATGCTGGGATCTCTGTATCTGAGCCCTTATAGGCCTTTCCCCATCCTAGGTCCCAAGCGGGCTGCCACCCTCATGCAGGCCACCAGGAGGCGGGCTCACCCTCCTGGTCTCAGAGCAGCTCTGCAGGTTCTGGATTTGAACAAAGCGCGGATGGAAGGTTCTGGTTTTTCACATGCAGACCCAGAACCAGCTCAGATAATCTGGGGGAGGGCATGGCATGTTTTGAGAGGTAGACATGAAGGGAAAGGAGGGCCCTGGGAGCCCTATGGCCCACATTCCCCTCTGGGCTTTTTCTGCGTTTCCTTTTCTGCATCTGTGCTGGATACGGCAAGTATTCTTCCCACTTCACAGATGAGGAAAAAGAGGCCCAGAGAATGTAAAAACTGGACCCAGATACACAGCAATAGAATCCAGTGTGCTGCTTCTGGAAACATAGCTTCTCGGCACCCTCGCCCACTTTTCTTTTTTTCTGATTTGCTAAGACAGGGTCTTACTAGGTAGCCCTAGCTGGCCTTGAACTTACTATGTAGCCCAAACTGGCTTTCAACACAAATCCTGCTGCCTCTGATGGAGGCATACTGAGATGGCATGCATGTATCATCAGGCTTGGCGGGAGTATTGCCCTCCCTTGCAAAGCCTGCTGAGAGCTCAGAGGAAGGTGAGCACTGGCTGGTACTCGACGGCAGGTCTCCTGGCAGGTCCTCAGCCCTCTTCTTCCATCCACACTTAATTCAAATCCAGAACCTGCAGAGCTGCTCTGGGACCAGGAGGGTGAGCCTGCCTCCTGGTGGCCTACTGTGAGGGTGGCAGCCAGCTCAGGGACCTAGGATGGTGTCTTAGTCAGGGTTTCTATTCCTGCACAAACATCATGGCCAAGAAGCAAGTTGGGGAGGAAAGG
>NW_022196900.1:65718188-65773370 GCF_008632895.1 Mastomys coucha | reverse complement strand
TGAAGCTCCCTTCTCTGTGATAACTCCAGCCTGTGTCAAGTTGACACACAAAACCAGCCAGTACAGACGGGGAGAGGCACTAACCCCATGGAGAGGGTCCACAGCGGCTCAGATGCAGATCTGTCCCTGGAATGCAGTCTGCAAAGCCTGATCTGGGGGGCAGGCTCTGAGGACCTAGTCTTTGCCTCACACCACTTGGAGGTGGTTCAGTTGTTTAGGTGTGAAGGATGAGGTAGAGAGGCACAGGTAGGCAGCAGTGTAGCGTGAAAGTGTGACTTGGTAAGTAGTGAGCTCTCTCCACACTGGAGGCATACACGGATAAGCAAACATACAAGGATAAACTTCCTATGTTAAGTGTCAAGCATCCAGATGGGCAGGTAAATGGAGGCCTCACACTCTGGCCTGAACGTCACAACTTTAACTTTACGGATGAGATTTCAGTCATCTGGGAGCCTTTAAGTCCATGCACCAGCACTCAGTCTCACAACAACTCCCCCCTGGAAAAGCATCTGCTCTTGGTGTTTAGACCCTGAAGGCAAACACGGAGTGTCAGCCCAGTGACATCCAAGAGCAGTGTGGAGACAGGCCAGAAGACGTCCCAGGGGAGTTTCACAGTGCCGAGTGGTGGCAGCAAGAAGTGCGGGAAGAGAACAGAGGTGGAGGAGTATGAGGAGGAGTATGAGGAGGAGGGAGAGCTGATGATGGCACTTGCTCCAGCAAGCTTACTAAGGAGACTCTCCCGCCTCCCTGGCATGCAGGAGAGTTTTGAGCTGGTCCTGCTAACAGCCTCCTTCCTGTTCCCACAGGCCTCCAAAGGAGGTTATCATTCCCACTCACGAGGAGACCATGTACTGCCCACTGACTGAGGGTCCCCTGCAATTCCCAGTGCAACCTAAAGAAGACCTCCAGTACCATGCCCCAGAGGATGCCCGGCTGGAGTCAACATCCCTCTCACCCCCACCCAGCTACGAGAGCATCATCCATGCTCAGGGGCCTGTTTTTGGATCAAGCGCTGCAAGCTCCAGCCCTGGTTGAGCTCAGGCTGCAGGAGAGTTAAAGGTCTCCAACAAGGTTGTGAAACTGGCCCTTAACCAGCGAGCTGTGCTCGGGGTCTCCACCAGTACTGGTTCACAGCAGGCATTCAACAAGAGGTCTATTGCTGGGTGCTGTTCATGCATCTGTTGCTGTGTGAGCATTAGTTGGCTTTAAATAAACCTCCCTTTATTATGTCTCATGTTTTAGGCATGGCTGGTTCCTATGGTTCTCCCCATGAGGTACTGGGGAGGGCATCATCCAGGCCTTTGCTGGAACAGGACCTCTAAGCTGGTGTGCTGGGATCAGTAGCTGACAACTGGCAGAGCATGTGTGGCGAACACAGGGCCAGAACACAGAGCAGATATGGTCCAAGATTACACACCTGATTTGTGGCAAGAGAACAGAGACTCTAATCTCAGCCCCTTGAGCCTAGGCCCCACCCTGTACTACTTCAGTTTCCTCATTCATAAGATGGAATAGGCACTTTTAAAAAAAGTAGATTTATTTATTTAATGTATGTGAGTATACTGTCCAACCTTCAGACACACTAGAAGAGGGCATCGGATACCATTACAGATGGTTCTGAGCCACCATGTGGTTGCTGGGAATTGAACTCAGGACCTCAGGAAGAGCAGTCCATACTCTTAACCACTGAGCCATCTCTCCCCACTCCCTCCTCTCCTGGAATAGGCACTTTACAGCAGTGCTATCCCCTGCCTCAGAGAGTAGAGTGGTAGGTTCCATGGGGTGACGGTGTGTGTGTGTGTGTGTGTGTGTGTGTGTGTGTGTGTGTGTGTGTGAGGGTGTTGCTTAGCAGCTGAATGCAGGGGCGCTGCCCTGGGCTAGAGGCTGCAAGTCTCAGAGTTGGTGGAGGTAAGTCTCTTCTATCAGGCGCCTGCCTGCTCAGCATCCTGTGACAGGGACTTCACTAGCTCTCCAGATGTGGCACTAACAGAAACTTTCTCGCCAGCTGCATTCTGCCCATGATGTCTCTAGCCATTCTACCATGCCTCCAATTGGTCCAGTTCTGAACATTCCTAGCTGCTAAATCCCAGCATACCCTTGTCCTCCTTTCCCTATACGCCCCATCAATGAGAGCTATAGATCATAAACTGGCAAATAAGATTCTTTTAGATCAGGCTGTGTTGTTCATGCTGAAATGTAAGGGACATAGCACCAGAGTGAAGAAGGGATATGTAGTCCTGGGTCACTCTCCAGAACCCCCAACCCTACTCCTGTCACACTGCACCTCCCCTCCCTTCCCCCACTCCCAGCCTCCACCAGGGGCAGTCAGGAAAGGCTTTCTTCAGTGTGTATACAGCAAAGGCCTAGAAGGAAGCAGATGGCATGGGTCAGGTTAGACCAGATTCTCGCTAGGGATATTCTCTGTCAGTGGGACTAAGTGACCTTTCTAAAACCCCTCAGCAGCAGGGGCATGAAGGCTGGCTAAGGTGGCAGCCCAGAAGGCCACCTGGTGCTAGGCCAGGTCTCTGCCTCTGTCACCTCCTCACTGGAGAAACCCCTATTTAATACAGGTGGGGTGTCAACAGCCTGGGCAAGCTGAGAGCTCAGAGCACAGTCAGGATGCAGGATCCCCATCCATGCTGGACCACTGTGTGTGGGGGGGCGCTGTGTTGTCACCCTGCCTGTTTCCTGCTGTCTTCTTGGGCCCCTGAGAGTCTCTTAGTGACAATTCCACCTAAGGCCTGGCCTCCAGCCTTATGCACTCTGGGCTGGCAAAGGCTACTCTGCTTAGCAACCCTAAACTTCCAGCTCCGAACACTTTTTCCTCTTGCTCTTTGTTCACAGTCAGACCCCAGGGCCCTGGCACTTTCTGTTCTTCCAAAGTTATGGTCCTCCTCCCCCACTCCCACCCCCCGCAGCCTCTCAGAGGCTACCCTAGGCAGTGAAGGATCTGGAGAGGCCTTGTCTCTGGTGGTGACTCAGGTTCAGCCTATATCAGACCCTCTGCACTTCCTAAGAGGTTTCCCACGTGAGGTGTTTACCACAGGGCACAGAGTCAACGAGTGGCTGGCATGAACAGGTTCTGTCTTGGCAGCAGCTGAAAGGCAGGAGGGGAGGGCTAGCCGGTCACAAAGGACTTTTCTGCTTCTCTCTACATCTGTTCATCTGTCGCAGGAAGGGACAGTGACTCGTTCAAGGTCACCAGCCTGACTATGGCACTCTCATCAAGGCAGGGTGCTGTCTTCTGAGCTGTCGCAAGTGTGGCTGAGGAAACTGTGGAGGAGCCAGACATCCAAGGCAGGCTTTCCGTTCCCTTTGCAGCCCTGCGTGGGACCGGGCTGCTCCCTGTCACTGTCCTTCCTGAGCTTGATTGCAAGCCATCTACCCACACTTGGACTCATCTTGATTCACCACCTAGCACCCAGGAGTCAGGGACCTTAGTGACTCAGGCCTCTCCATACCTTGTCCAGGATCCCTACAAGTGTGTGTCTGGTGACCCCTGCCCATCCCTGCCCCTGTCACTGTCCACCTTTAATCTGGTTTTCTAGAAGCCAAGTGTGATTTGGCCTCCCCTCTAACTCTACAGAGGCTCCTGTTGGCTTTGGGGAAATGTCACCCGAAAGGTTTCCTGTCCATATGTCCATCGTTGGCCGCCCTCAGCTCTAGTCCTTACAAGTCAGCTTCCCCTTCTCAAATACCATCTGGGGGGTCTTCCCTATTCCAGACCCAGGCGACACAGAAGCGAATGAAACATGGCCACCATCCGCCCCCAGTCACTGTAAATTGGGGTCTAACTGGAGAGACAGATAAGAGACAAAGGAGATAATTTGTATAGTAGATAAGTGGTGATTAGTGCTGTGGGATACAACATATTAGGAAAGCGGAGGGAACTCCGCAGGGAAGGGCTTCTGCCAGCTAGGGAGTGTCCAGGGAAGATCCCACTAAGGTTGAAGGCCACAGGCTTGAAGGGGACAGCCATGCAGATATCTGGAGGATGGTCATTCCAGGCAGAAGGAACAGCAGATGCAAAGGCCCTGGGGTGCATTCCAGGAACAGCACGGAGCCAGAGTGACCTCAGGGTGCGTGACAGCCTGGAGGGATGATGAGTATGCACAGTCCAAAAAATGGACTATGGATGTATAGGCCACCCCAAGGCTTTTACTCTGAGAAGTCAGGTTGCCATTCCTGGGTTCTGAGTAGAGCAGTGACAAGAGCTGATGTCTGCTTGGGCTAGAAAGGGACTTCAGGAGTCAGGGGTAGAAGCAGAGACCAGTGACAGGGAGAGAACAGTAGAGGGCAGGAGTGATTGGAGTCTTGTTTATGGATGGTAGAGATAACAGGATTTGGGGAGAGAAGAGTCAGGGGCGGGGGGCCTAGGAAGGATCTGGAAGACGGCTGACATGGGCAATGTGTACTGTGGGCTGGCTGTATCATGCAGATCCATCATCATCACAGCTGCTAGAGAAGATGCACCTGAGTACTCCGTCCTTGAAGCTGTGTTGGCCAGTGAACCTCAGTCCCCAGAGTACCCTGTATGGCAGGAGCCTAAGCAGAGGCAGGTTTCCAGAAAGTGGCTGGGATCCGAGCTCTGTTACTGACAGACTCCAGCCCTTCAGCTCTAGCCTTGTCTTGCCAGGCTTAGGTTTCTGCTTGTGCCCGGGTCTGCTTTTTCTAGGCTTGAGTAGCTTGTTGGGCAGCTTACTCCCGGGACCCCCAATTCCTTCAGGCATGTTCAACTCTTTGAGTTGCAATACAACACAAGGTTCATACTGAGAATGGGGAAACTGAGTTTTAAAAAAGAAGTGTGAAATAGTCTTCTGTTTTGTTGGACACACCTTCGAGAAGACAGCATTTAACATGCCCTCAGCTGGAAGACCACTGACTCAAAGACCATGGACTCCCCAACCAAGCCTGTGGCTCCTCTTGATGCAAAGGACAAGGGTCAGAACCAGAGTAGACTCAGCTGGGAGCTGAGTCAGGAGCTGCCTCTAGCAGATTCCCAACCTCATTGAATTCTTTTTGTCCTTTTCATTAACGTTGTTACAAAGTCTTTGAGAATTTCCCATGATGCACCCTGATCTCACAAATAACCCCTCTCCCATCTACCACGTGACCACCTCTTTCCCAGGGCCAAGCCCTCCTCCTTCTTCCCTTTTCTTTTCCCCATAGAGTCCAGTCCTCAGATCAACTACTGGGAGATAGGGAGTGAGGCTACCCCAAGTGTGGTTGACCCATTAGGAATCATATCACCAAAGAAAACAGACTCACCCTCCTCCCAGCCACCACCAGTTCCCTGGCCAGAGGCCTGACTCAGGCCTACTCTGCCTGCTCCACTCAGGGAGCCTGCCTGGCCAGAGCCAGTGCAGATCCTAAGAGTGCTGGCACAATTGCTACCGGCTCATAAGTGCATCTGCACAGCCTTGTCCAGAAAACCTTGTGTCCCTTGCCCCACCTCCATGTCGTCTACCACCTTCGGATCCCACTATCTCCTTGGCCATCCCTGGGTGAAGATCCCTGAGCCCTGGGGGAGGGATGGAAAAAACACAGTCCATCCAGGGCCCGGCACACTCAGCAGCCCAAGGTCCACTACAAAGAGAAATCCCTCCGATGAGGCCGAGAGAGACACCCATCTATGGGTATAGCAACAGGAATTGCCTACTCAGGAGAGCAACAGCATTGGACATTTAATTCTCTTAAAAGTATTGTATTAGTCCTCTGGCAATTTCATACAATATATTTTGAATATATTCACCCTCCCTTCCCCAGCTCCTCCCATAACCACCATCTTTGCCCTTCCATCCCTTCCCACCTAACCTTGAGAACGGTTCCCCTCTCTTGCCTCAGGAGTCTAGTTTGTGTTGCCCTGGCAAGCCCTGCCTTGGTGGCCATTTAACTCTTTTTTTTTTTTTTCCTTTGGTTTTTCGACACAGGGTTTCTCTGTATAACCCTGGCTGTCCTGGAACTCACTCTGTAGACCAGGATGGCCTCGAACTCAGAAATCCGCCTGCCTCTGCCTCCCAAGTGCTAACTCTTAACATAACTCCAGTGAAGATCACTCATTTAAGCCAATGCTGATTCACCTCAGACGTTCTTAATCATTGTAGCTACCATCGCTTTGGCAGAAGGCAGTTTGAGAAAAGGGGTAAAGAGAGACCTGGTTATGACAAAGAAAGAAAAAAAAATTAGCAGAGAGGAAAACATCCAGCTCTCTCCACCATGGCCAAAGGCCAGGTCTGTGTGCTTGGGCTCTGAAGCATTTGGGAAGATCTTGACTGATCTGTCACCCCCCAGGCTCAGTTTCCTTGTCTGGGAAATGGGCATGGGTCTGGGTGCACAGATGCAGCGCCCAGAGGATGTGACAGTGCTGTGCCAGACACACAAGGCCACCAGGGGGCACAAGAAGCTTCTGTGGATACTCAGCCCTGGCTTGGGAGCATATCTAGGTGACCCTGGGCCTTGGTTTAGGATGGGACCCAGCTAGGTTACTCTACACTCACGGCATCTCCCCTCTCGTCTCCAAGCCTCTTTAAGATGATTCCAATGGCTCCCTTAATGCTGTCACAATTTCCAATGACTTTCCCTCCACTGTACCAAAAGGGGAGGTGGCCTGAGGGCCACTCTGCAATCCACAGGCAACAAAATGTAAGTCCATTGCCCCAGGGGTGAGACTGGAGGTGACCAGAGACATGGCACCTGGACCGTTTTCTCAGAGTGGTTGTTCTCAGTTCCTGGGGCACTCTATAAACTGTGAAGTGCAGGGGACAGAGCTGGGGGACAGTAATGTGGGTGACAGAGAGAGAGCGAGCAGGTCCTCTCTGGGAAGGGACCCCACGAGTAGGTGTGCTGGCAGAGATGCATGAGTGGCAGATGGGGCACGGGGTACATGCATGGCCCCATTCAGGGAAGCTCCAAATGCAGGGACTCAGGGAGCTCATTGATGCCCCCCTGCTACTCACTTTTGAGATCTCCCGCTGCCATGCTCTGAGCAACTATGGTGGCATCAATGGAAGCAAATCTGACTTTCCCCGTCAGCCATCTCAGAACCAGAAGCCTTTCCTTAGACAGTCATTCTTATGATAAAGATGGCTTTCTAGGTTGGAGACCAGGAACAGATAAAGCAGATGTCTGTCAGTCAGTCAGCCAGTTGGTCAGTTAATCTGCTGGGGCACCAGTTCACTTCAGCCCCCATGACACGCAGGGCTGGGCTGTATGTAAGATACGAAGGTGCTATGGGAGGTAAGGCCTAGAGCCAGCTCTGTTTCTGGCTACAGTCACCCCTTCCCCACGCCCTTATAGAGGAGGACACAGCCAGCTGGTGAGCGTGCACTACGCAGCTGCAGACACAGATCCAAGACCATCATGGGCTTGGCTGCTCGAGCCTGGCCCCGTGTTCACCTATATTGTGGTTGACTAGGGTCATGCTAGTGAGACACACAGCCTCTCGGCTCTGGTCCCAGCTGCTCTGTTATTATCTGGGACTTTGGGAAGGCTGCCTGTCTATGCGTGCATCCTCATTTGCGAAACGGGGACACGGGCACCTGTCTCCTTAGTTGAACTGAATGGAGACATATCTAGGATGGTGACCATTTAGTAGGTATGATATTTCTGTGGAGCCTGGATGATCAGGTGTCCTTGAGAAGGTGTCTTTAGGTGTCTAAGCTGTCAGGCTGTGGGTTCTGGAAGCCACCATGGCTCCACCCATGCCTCCCAGAGCTGGGAGGTGCAAAGCCTGTCTGGGCTCCGCTCCACAGTAGGCAAATGAGGTGATGTCAAACCCATGGCTGGCCCAGCCTCTGTGACCTTCCCCAGCCCTCCCCTGCCTCTGTCCCATGCTCAGATTCACAAGCTCCAAACAACTGGGCCCAGAGGGGAGGAGAGTGGCAGGAAGAAAGGTAGATGGCTGGGACCTTGGGCCCACTGAAGCGTGTCACCTGCTCTGCTGGGCCCAGGGCTGAGAGCTGGCCCTGCAGAGATTGCTCCTTGCTCTGTGCATTACCTTGGTTCTCAGCCATCTAGTGGAGCATCCCTCCTTGAGAGTCTGCTCAGCGTTTGAGTAGGATTGTGGACAGCCTTCTGCTGGTGTGTTGCTCAGCTACCAGGGCTGGGTAGCCACCATGGCTGATGAGAAGACCTTCCGAATCGGCTTCATTGTGCTGGGCCTTTTCCTGCTATCCCTGGGCACATTCCTTATGAGCCACGATCGACCCCAGGTCTACGGCACCTTCTATGCCATGGGCAGCATCATGGTGATCGGGGGTGTCATCTGGAGCATGTGCCAGTGCTATCCAAAGGTAGGGGGGCTGGGAAGGGGGCAGAAGGATAGGTGGCTCTCGTGGTCCCTGGCTTCCAACGGCTGTGTTCGTTCCATTTGGACTCCCCATATTCTCTCTGCTCTGGGGAATACCCTTCTGCTTATCCATTCATCTCTTGTTGTGGCTGATCTGAAGCCCCTGTGTCTGGACCCAGAGCCAGCCATCACAGGGACACAATGGGATCTGTGCACTGTCTGTGCCCTGTTTGATCAGAAGTAGGCCAGCATTTGCTATCTGCCCAGCCCAAATCCACAGCTCACCCTGACCATGTCCCAAGGGCTCTGTGTTTCCTGCAGTTCCCGTTCCTCCTACAATGCTACAGATCTTGAGTTGGAGCTTGCTTTAAAAAGCAGTAGTGAGTCCTGGGTTCTCTGCCCCATGTCTCCAGCTGCTCAGAGCTCTGCTGTTCTGGGTCATTCTGAGACACAGTACTTTCATCTGAAAAATGCTACACACACACACACACACACACACACACACACACACACACACACACGCATGTCTCATCTCTGCATAGCCCTGTGGTAACCCAGGTATGATGTGTGGAAGATGGTGAAGGGCATATTTGCAACTGTAGTGTTGTTTTTAAACAATGGCTGCTGCTGTTATCATTCTTGATCCTTACATAGCCCTGAGGAGTGAACATTTCAGGTGTTGTAGAACTTCAATGCCCAGAGAGGCAGAGTGACTGTCACAATGTCACACAGCTAGAGACAGACTCAGGGATATAGGGAGAGCAACGGGGGTAGGGGGTAGGGGGTGGAGTGGTGTGGTGGTGGTGGTGATGTCTAACTTGAAGTCTGCCTCTAAGTGCCTGGGAGACTGAGCCATTTTATTTTCTGAGCCTCAGCTTCATCAACTGTAAAATGTGAGTCAGGAGGATGGTGTGGGAAAAGGGGATGGACATCCGAGATCCCAGTGAACCTTGATACTAACGGCCCCATCCTCCCAGCCTCCTCCACCCCTCCCTACTTTGGGGGTATGAGTACCCAGAAGGAGTTCTAAGAATTGGGGCCAGGTCCCAGCCTTTCCCAGTCCTGTGGCCTCTGTAGCCAGCCCTGGGCTGTCATGTCACTTATATCTGGAGCTTGGGCAGTAGGAACTGGTTTGGAGCCATTTATAAAGCAGTTTACAGTCAACTCTCCTCTATGTGCTCAATGTTCTGAGTAGAGGTCACTGAGAGAAGAGGGCCTTGAGGTCAGAGCCGCCAAGTCCCCACCCAGGGAGGGTGGGCATGTTGAAAAGACAGCGTCCTTCCCAGGGGCAGCTGACTGGTGCGTGTGTGGGGGGTGGGTAAGGCTGAGTATTAATGAGTAGCTGTTGAAGGCTCATGCGCTGTGTGGGGAGATGGTATGGTGGTGGAAACCACGCCTCCTAGTGTCCCTCACACCCCAATTCAAGTCCCTGCATC
This sequence comes from Mastomys coucha, assembly GCF_008632895.1. Lineage (NCBI taxonomy): Eukaryota > Metazoa > Chordata > Mammalia > Rodentia > Muridae > Mastomys > Mastomys coucha. Next base: position 65,763,647 of record NW_022196900.1, on the reverse strand, counting down.
CTGTGCCCAAGTCTGTGACCTTGGCAGAGTCGCCCCCCATGCTGGGCACAGCCAAGTGGAAGGAAGCAGAGGGTGCTGTGGGGATGGGAAGGGTGCTGGCCCAGTGCCTGTGTGAAGGAGGTGCGGAGGCCTAGTTTTTCAGAGGATGTTGCTGGCCCTGGAAGGTCATGGTGGTGGTGGTGGGGACTCAGACTGTTAGAGCTACCAACGTGGAGCAGGAGAGAGAAAGAACTCCCACTCCTCACCGTGGCGGCTCTACTAGGGGTTGAATGCAAACCTGGTTAGATCTGGTATTTTCCTGGGCCTCAGGCATGGGTCAAGAGGGAAAATTGAGCCAGGGTAAATCTAATGTGGGGAGCTGTTGGAGATGCTGGACCTGAACATTGAGCTGAGAACAGGGAGTGAGGAAAAAGGCATGGGATGGCAGGGAGAACAGAGCCTTGACCTTGCATCCTCTGGTCCTTACTTTGTCTGCTCTGCTGGAGCTCAAAACCAGGTAGTTGGAGCCCCTGTCTTCGTTATGGGCTTCCCTCTCTACGCTTCCTGCATCTTGGGATTGGTCAATGTCCAGCCTGAACTTGGATTCCATGGGTACTCTCTGTGGAAAACTCTGGAATACCCATGGCTGTGAATAAGGGTTGATTTGTTTTTTGTTTTGTTTTGTTTTGTTTTGTTTTCGAGACAGGGTTTCTCTGTGTAGCTCTGGCTGTCCTCGAACTCACTCTGTAGACCAGGCTGGCCTTGAACTCAGAAATCTGCCTGCCTCTGCCTCCCAAGTGTTGGGATTAAAGGTGTGCGCCACCACACCTGGCATGAATAAGGGTTGAAATCTTTAGCCTGACGTTCTGAGGGTTTCCAGGTCTGATCCCTCCCTCTGATCATTAATTCTATGAGTCCTTCCTCTTTCTTTAGAAAAGAAATCTGTGTTCTAAGATGCTGCTTCCTCTCTGTCCCCTCCATGCTTTTCATGTCCATGATGTGGTCATGATTGTGGTGGTGGTGATGGCAATGATAATCTTGATGATGAAAATGGCGGTGGTGATGATGGTAATGGTTATGATAGTATGATGGGGTACTGATGGTGGTGGTGATGATGATGGTGATGGTGAGGATAATGCTGGTGGTGAAGGTGATGATAGTGGTGATGGTGATGATGGTAACAGTTGTGATTGTGAGTATGATGGTGGTGGTGCTGATGGTGATGATGATGATGGAGCAGGTGGTGATGCTATCTGGGCCATGAGCCAGCTGGCCAGAGAGCATCCTTAGTACAGATGTAAGATTCTTAGACTCTTGCCAGGGAGTGAGTGGTACCTTCTCTGGAATGTAAAAGCTTTTCTACCCATCACTCCTGTCTTTTTGTCATCATGAAGCTTTGCTGGTGCCCAGTGCATCTCTCCCCCACTGTACTCTGTGGGAAGAGGCAGAGAGTGCTGTTTATGAATCTAGAGCCATTCACCAGAGGCTCATGAGATGTTGCATGAAAAGTCAGTAGGACCAGGTTGTGATTTCCTGAGAAGCTGGGTGTCCAGGTAGCATGCTGCCAGAGTCCTCTGTATTGCTCAAGGAGCCCTCCCAGCTCTGTTGGGATGCAGAGCATTAAAAGCTCCATAAAACGTATGAGCAGAGGATACACTGCGGGTAAGCACGCAGTCTGAAGCCTTAGACACATTCGCAATGTGGACAGCCCCCCATCAGCCTACTCTCTGATTTTCACAACTTGGTGCACCTTGGAAGCAGAATCTTACAGTGCTTGTCTCTGCCCCATCCCTACCTGGCATATTTCACTCAGCACCATGCCTTTAAGTTCATTAATGTGCATCAGAACTTCTTTCGGAAGGCTGACCCGCATGCTGTGGTTTATGCTCCTTGTATTTTGTTATCTATCACCTGTCTCCTGGTTGTGGTTCACAACCTGAGTGTGGAGGAGCAGGTGTCTCTTGGAGGTTTCTTTCATTAACCCCAAGAGTTCAAGGAGGCTCTGGAAGGAGGGATGACTCCCAAGACCCACAGCAAGAGCCTGTCTCCAGGATCCTCCAGGACTGCCCCACCTGACTCCCACTTTCATGGCTTGCCTTTCCCACCCCCAGTGGCCACCCCTGTAGCTCGGCTACTGATCCATAAAGTTCAGGGATGGCGCTTTGGGGAACACTCACAGCCGTCTGTATATCTGCCTCCCCATCACAGACAGGCTCTGTACAATGTGGAGAGAAGGGTGCAGAGGCTCTGGGCCCAGCAGCCAGCTGTGAAGCGACAGCTGGCTCCAGCCCTGGCCAACTGCAGTGACCATAATCCTGTCTCCTTACAGATCACCTTTGTGCCGGCCGACTCTGACTTCCAGAGCATCTTGTCCCCGAAGGCCCTGAGTCTGCTGGAGACTGGGCTTTCAGAGGTAAAGAGGTAAGTGTGGGCGGGATGGCCCTCAGTCCAGCCTCCTGTCAAAAGTGCGGATGAGGGGAGCAAGGAAGAAGTAAGGAGGGGAAGGACCAGGATGTCTGGGTTGGGTGCCTGTGTCTCTATCTTGTCCTATTCAGTTTCCTCCTTGCCTTGAGTTTTCTGAGAACACAGTCTTTGAAATCATCGGTAGTTTAATATTTAATTATTTATTTTATGTATGTGAGTACATTGTAGCTGTACAGATGGTTGTGAGCCTTCATGTGGTTGTTGGGAATTGAATTTTAGGACCTCTGCTCCCTCCAGTCAACTCCACTCGCTTCAGCCAACTCTGCTCGCTCAGTCCTTGCTTGCTCTGGCCCCAAGATTTATTTATTATACATGTAGTTGTCTTCTGACACACCAGAAGAAGGCGTCAGATCTCATTACGGGTGGTGTTCAAATCACACCATGTAGTTGCTGGGATTTGAACTCAGGACCTTGGGAAGAACAGTCAGTGCTCTTACCCGCTGAGGCATCTCACCAGCCCCCGGTAGTCTCAAACTCTCAGTTTTGTGCGTTAACACTGTCATTCCTATTTTGTACATGTAGAAATGGAGGCTCAGAGAAACACACACCTCAGATCTCACTGGGAGTCAGTGAAGGAGACGGGTGTGAATCCTGGCCTGATTTGGCCATAGCCTGTTTCCCTCCTGGAGGTGCCAAGCTCCAAAGGCCAAGCTACAGGCTCTGCCACTAGGGGGCGCTGAGAGCCACTCTGCTTGCTCTGGGTAGTTTGTAACGCTGGCATTTTTCACTCCTGATACACAGGGGAAAGTGTCCCAGTAGGAAACAGTGGCCATCCCAAACGCTATCTCAGGACCCATAACAAGCTCAGGCCACCTGGGGTTCCTTCCTTTATTTTGTCACCTCCCAGTCATGTGACCTTGGACAAGGGCCTAGTCTCTGAAGGACAGAGAACCATCACTATGGCCCTGGCCCACCGAGCAGGCAGGGTCTGTGTCTCTTTATGTACAAGGCAATTTACATATATGCCTCAGTTTCCTCCTGGAGTTGCAGGGAGTGTAGAGGCAGTCAATCCCCAGCCTCGCAGGCAGGAAGCCTGTAGCGGCTATGGCTCGCTCTGCAGCCTGCTCTACTCTGTATCAGAGCTGTGATCTTCCAATGGCGATTTTTGAGGAGTGGCTCAGCAAGCCTCCATGCTGGGTCCTCTCCATCTTGCCCTCACGGACTGTGGATACCTTTGGGGTCATTGTGTGAAGTTGACCTGAGGACAGATCACTTAATTAACTCATCTAGTTGGGCCTTAGCCTCATCATCTGTGGCCTGGGTTCACTGATACCCCTGAAATTTTCCTTGTGAAATCAGTGGGCACATCCCTCCCCCCCATGGCAGACAGGGGGTCATGGTGAGGAAACTCATGTCTGCCTGCCTGACTTCTCTCCCACTGTTTGTCCGACCCAGCCCCCAAACCCCCTATGTCAGGCTGTGGGAAGAAGCTGCCTATGACCAGAGCCTTCCAGACTTCACTCACATCCAAATGAAGGTCATGGGCTACAGTGAGGACCCCAGGCCACTACTGGCCCCCGAGCTGAAGACAGGAGCCAGCAGCGTCAGGGAAGGCGAGCCTCGTACTGCTCAGGCCTGGACGGAGGCTCCGGTGGTCGTCCATAGAGGCTTGGATGAGAATGAAGGAGAGAAATCCCATTCTCAGAGCAGGTGAGTAGGTGGCATAGGGAGCAGGCTCAGTTCTAGGGCAAAGGGCAGTCTGGGCCCTGCGAGGGTGGCAAGGACACTTGGGAGTGAGGAACAGGCAGCAGGGGTCTCAGATGAATGAGGCTGGGCTGGGGCTTTAATGGACCTCAGTGCTAATTGGCTGTATAAGCACGGTGGGTTTTAGACTCTCCGGAGCAGTTTCTGTCACAGGCAGAACATTTCCATTCCACAGGGACAAAGCTTTTAGTAGCCAGCACATAGTTCTTCTTTTCTCAAATGCTCGGAAGCAGCAGGAGGCCAGGAGCCATAGGGCTTGGATTTAAGTACTGTCTGCGACCTGCTCTGTAGCTCTGGCAAGTTTGTCCCTGCCACAGCTCAGCTCCTGTTTATTTTTTGAGTCTCTCTCTGATCGATCCACTCATCCACATGTTCCAGCATTACTAGACACCAACTCCTTCTCAGGCCTTGACAGCCCTCTTGTTTCCTGGAGCTTCTGGTCCATGGGGGGAGGCAGAAAGGGACACAGAGGAACTGTGAGGGGTCAGAGAAGAATCTGGAATGCCTGCAGTTCGGGATGAGCCACTTGACTCTCTCTCTCTCTGTCTTTCTCTCTCTCTGTCTTTCTCTCTCTCTCTCTCTTTCCTTCCTTCCCCTTTTCTTCCTTTCCCTTCTCTCTCTCTTCCTTCCTTCCTTCCTTCCTTCTCTTTCTCTTTCTTTCTTTCTTTCTTTCTTTCTTTCTTTCCTTCCTTCCTCCCTCCTTCCCTCTCTTCCTCCCTCCCTTCCTTCTTTCCTTCCTTCCTCCTTCCTCCCTTCCTAACAGCTCTGTTGCTTGAGCACCTACTCTGTGCCAGGCACTATATGAAGTGCTTTGAACATTTTACCTCTGTAAATCTCAGAAACTACCTCTTTTTCTTCTTTTCTTTTTTTTTTCTTTTTTTCTTTTGGTTTTTTGAAACAGGGTTTCTCTGTGAGGCCTTGGCTGTCCTGTCCTGGAATTCACTCTGTAGACCAGGCTAGCCTCGAACTCAGAAATCCGCCTGCCTCTGCCTCCCAAGTACTGGGATTAAAGGCGTGCGCCACCACTGCCCCAGAAACTATCTCATGAGTGAGGATTCCCATTGCCTTCAATTTCCAGGGGAATGAAAGGAGACCCAGAGATGGGGACGCTCTGCAGCTAGTGGCTGAGATCTGGACCCAGACAATGTGACTCATGGCCTACCCTTCATTCATGGTCTTTGTCTCTGCAGCCCTCCAGCATGTCCCCAAGGCTCTGCACCCCTGGCCTCATTCCATGATGACCTGGATGGGGGCTCCAGCGAAGGCAGCAACTCTCATCCATCCCCACTTGACAGGGATGAGCCACACCTGCAGGCTCCCTGGGCCAGCAGGGGTCCACTGGATCGCTTCAGTGACTTTGCTCTGATTGATGACACCCCTACATCAGAGGACATGGTCCTGGAGGGGCAGGCGCGGGACACAGCTCTACCCAACAAGCAGCGATGGTCCCTGCGGGTGAAGGAGGAGACTGTCCAAGCAGGGGCAGGAGAACCAGAGCAGGAGGAGGAAGATCTGTACTACGGGCTGCCAGACAGCCCTGGGGACCCCCTCCCTGACAAACAGTTGGGCTTCGAGCCTGATGCCCAGGGCTGAGATGAACCTGCTTCCCAGGTCTGGCCTGACAGCACTGCTGTCTTCATGTGACCCCTCAAGGGCTCAGTTTTCCAAGTCCCCAAGCAGGATTGTATGGAGGGAGGGTCAAGTGAGACAGTGAACTGAAGCATCTTGGGAACTGAAAAGAACACACATGGCGGGCAGCAATCCTTCCTGCAACGAGCCGCATGCTTCTGGTTGTAGCTTGTTCTGCTGACTGCAGGTAGAGTGGGGTTTTGTGAGGGCCTGTGTTACAGCCAGACCCTCAGAAGCCCTTTCCATCTCCTAGTGCTGGCTTCTGATTAGGCCTCCTGTGGTGCTACCCAGGGCCCCTGAGACCTCAGTGTCCGCTGTGTTTTGGTCCCCTGATGGGTGTTTGACTCACCCCTCTCAGAGCTGATGCTCTCTCCTGGCTCTCAGCGTCTTCAGCGATTCCCCTGCTCTGGGATCTATGACTGTGGCTGACCTCTGCTGACCTGACTTGACCTCTGGATATCTTTCTGGTTCCTCCTGTTCATGCAGTTGCCCCTAGCCCATGCCTTTGCTTGAGCTGTGTTCTTCCATAGCCTCTTGTGCTGAGTGAATTCATACCTGTTCCAAAGGGACCTTTCTCCTGCTAGTTTTCCTGGCATCCCAACCCCTAGATGAGAATTTCCGTCTGGGGCTTGCTCATCCATTTCTGTGGCTGTTCCTTGCCACTGCCCTGGGACAGCATCTTGGACTCATTCACCATAGTTCTCAGGAGACCCTTGGCATGTGCAGTTCTCAGTAGATCTGGGAACCTTTGCAGATAGTGTCACCCTCCCCCATTTTGACAAACAGGGATTCTTAGTCTCTGACACCCACTTTTCAAAATGGCTTCTAAACAGCCATAAAAACCAGGCAAAAAGCTACCAGAAGAACCTATCAGCAGCTCACAGAGCACACTTGCATTGGCTTAGAATGGACAAAATCCAGCTGCTGAACTAGTTCCACTTGATGCCCTCGGCATTTTGTGAACATCTACTTCGTGGCAGGCACTCAGCTTGGAAAACGGTCATTGGTCCCTGAGCCCCCTCCCCCAAAGGGCTCACAATCCCATCAGCTTGCTGTCTTGTAAGATGGGGACAAAGCATGGAGCAGAAGCTGCGGTGGGAGCAGAGTCACACCCTTGTCCCACATCTGCAGATCTTGCAGAGCCCTGTTGTTCTCAGCCCAGCATGGAGGGAACCATACAGAGGAGGGTGTTGCTGCCTTCTCCAGCCAGGTCCACACAACTTAGATCTGTTCTGAGATGTCTAAGAGCAGGGCACTGGGAGATGGTTAGGGGTCTCAGATGAGGGAAGGAGATCCTGCTGGTGCTCCACCACAGCCCTCCCGCTTCTGGAGGCATTTCTACCTCTTCAGTGAAGATGCCTCTACCAGGCACCTCCTCTCTGCTGATAGGTCACAGAGCAGGTGTCCCTGCTTGTGTCCCAGCCAGGGGTGAGGTGGCATGTGGCTTCTGCTGGGTACTGCTGGCCCAGGCAGGGATGACTGTGACCCACATCAGACAGAGCAGAACCAGCACCAAGAGCTGAAATAAAAACGTTTTTTAACATTGAAAGGTCACCTTTATTCGCCTGCAAATTCTTTTCTGTGAGACTGCCCATTCCCCTCTGGGCAGAATAAAATGAGGCTTCACGCCTGGCTGCCACCGAGGGTTCTTTGTGAAGGGAGCAGTAGACAGCAGTGTGGCCATGTGGGATAGCTGTGTGTGTGTGTGTGTATGTGTGTGTGTGTGTGTGTGTGTGTGTGTGTGTGTTGGGGGTAGGGGAGGAGAACGGCCTCTATGCCCAGAGTCATAGCTACAAGAGGCCTCAGATACCAAGAGCCTCTAGCTGCCAGCCACCCATGGGGCAAGGGAAAGTTAGCTCTGTCTTTCCTACAGAAGGGGATGGGAGAACTACAGGTAGCTGATGTGAGACCATGCTCCTGAGCTACCTAGGATGGGCCAACTCACACTAACGTTTCAGCTGAGGAGTGTAACCACACACTCACAGTCAGCTTGTGCATGGGTAGGGGACAACCCGGGGCACCAAGCTTGCCAGGAAAGGGTACCCTGGAGAATCGAGGCTTGTGTCAGGTAGCTGACAAGGAGCAAGTTTTGCTCCAGATCAGACAGCTTCACGAAGCAGGCTGCTGTCTATGATCCTGTGACCTGCGACTCTGGAAGGAGAAGAGCCTGGACCAAGCTACACTGTAATGCCAGGGCAGCAGTGGTCATGCAGAGGTGGTTGGGGGCAGGGTGGGCCGCAGTTTGGTGTTTGCTCCTCTCATGGCTTAGTCACCATTCGCTTTGCCTGTGCTTCACCCAGGCTTCTTTTACTGTTGCCAATCTCAGCCCTTCCAGCTCTTGTCAGCTTCTGGAGCCAGTGGGTGACTGGCAGGGATGGGCAGAGGAGATGGCACCGTCAATTTTGATGGCGAGGAAGGATTGACAACTTGGCAGCAGGGACAGTGGCCCTCTTGCTCCCGTCCTAGCCCTCCCTGGCTCTCTGGTTGTTCACTGCAGCTGCCATAGTGGACCTAGCATTCTGTTGCCTCGCTGACTCAGTGTAGGGGGGATACTGGTCAGTACCTCTAGATGTCCCCCAGATGATGGGATCGGAGGGAAGCAAGGTGCTCATGGTGGCCTGGAGTAGCCAGAAGGGCCTGAAGGAACCTGGTGGGTCACACCCTGGATCCCAGCCCCCATCCCTAGGTACTGGTTTGCATGCCAGGGCGGTTGCTCTCCCTGTCTGAAGTGGGAGTTTCCACTCTAGGGAGAAAGTCCCCATGGAGGGGTGGCAAGGGCAGAAAGGTGCCCTGGGGCCTTGAGCACTGGCTTGATAATGATTTGTTGTGGCCTGGGCATCCTGCAGTCCTTCTTAGCCGTCCGTCCCTTCTTTACACGTGAATGTAGAAGGAGGTAAGACCATACATCCAGTCCCCGTCCTTGGGCACACTCACATCCCTTATTCCATCTGGTCCCCAAAAAGCCCCTGGAAAGGGCAGTCTGTTGACCACACATGGCAAATGTCCTAAATCCCATACTCTGAAGTACAAACAGACCTGGGTTCACACTCATCCTCTGCCAAGTCCTTGCTGTGCAGGCTTGAACAGGTCACTGTCTGTCTCTGATCCTCTGTGTCTACATCCCTGCAGTGAAGATAACCCCTCTGGGTGGAGCCGAGGGTAAGATGAACAAGCGGGTACAGTGCCCACTGCCACATTGTGGGTATTCAAACAGTGTCAGGCTTCCTTCCCTCTCGGCATCTGTTCGCTTATTAGCAACACAGTGATCAGCTATGTCTCACCGGTTAATGAGACAACACAAGAGTGACTTGGTAGGGAGTGTGGAAAACCTCCCACAAGGGTGAAGCTCGAGCATGTGCCAGAGGTGTTTTAGCAGCAAGCGGCACGGAGCTAAGCACATGGCCTCTCCTGAGGGAGAGGGAGGTGCCGGGGAGGTTGCTGCTGCCTCCCAGGAGCCAGTAATAGGAAGAAAGTGGGTGGGAGGCCTGTGCCTTACAGGTACCATGGTGCGCAGTGGCCCTTCTACAGCACCCCTCGGAACCTATGAGTGCTTCCCAGCTCTCCTACCAGCACTGAGGGACTGGTGTTGCAGGGGGCCGAACTGGGACCCCAGTCCTGGTTCTCTGAGTGGCCTCTGAGGCCATGTGGTCCATACAGTTGTAAGACTAGGTAGTGCATCTGATCCCCCCCCCCAGCCTACGGGGCTATATTGTCCCCATTTGACAGGAAACCGAGGCTCGAAGAGGTTGGATCACTTGTCCATTTTTTCCAGAGGAAAGCTAAGTAGAGGCAAAGAAATATAGCCGTAAGACCTTCAAGTCCTGGCTGGAGGTGTCTATAGCTCCAGGCACACAGAAGCAAGGCAGAGCAGCCAATCAGGCCACATGGGACAGCCACCTTGTGCCCACCTGATTCTGTGATGAGGTAGACTCACTCTGGCTTCCACACATTTCCCCGATTCCCTACTGTGTTCTGCTAAAGGTCAGATCCCTTAGCCTGACTCCACAGCCCTTCATCATCTGGCCTCTACTGCCCTTTGTGGCTGAATCACCCACTATGGCGTGCATGTCCAGCACTGTAGACCTACCTTCGTGCTACCCTAGGCTTGGGTACACCTGCTCCTGGATGTCCTTCTCTTCCAGCTCTCAAGGTTTGCCTTGAGTTCTCTCTCTGCTCCCTGGACCCTGAGCCAGCCTGCCCCATGCCAGAACACAACCCATTCCCTTTCCACTCGATCCTCAGGGTCTTTTCAGCTATGCGTGGCTCTGTTTTTCTGCCCTTCTTCCCTAGGATGGTTGGGTGATTGGGGTCTCTGCTCCTGAAATAGGAAGTCTTCAGGGCCCTTCCCCCTAACCACCCTCCCCCCCGCCCTTCCACCGTTCGCTTAGGAAAGTAAGCAGCAGCAGTTATGTGGGACAGAGCAGCGCTGGAGGAGCCAGGTGCCCACTCTGCAGGTTCCTGGCATAGGCACAGTGATTCCCAGCTGGGGCCAGAGGGCCAGAGTTAGAGTATCTGCCATGATTGTGAGGTTGGGCTTCTGTCTGGTCAGCTCTGTGTCTGCGACCAACAGATTTCATCTTTCTGAACCTAATTGTCCTTATCTGTAAGGCAGAGACGGTAACACAGGCATCAGAGGCACTCTGTTGTGAATTAGATGGGTTGCTGTTTATGGAGTGGGTGGCATGCCCGTTGGTGCCCATGAGCCCTCTACAAACCACACTGACTGTTATTGTCATCTGCAGAAATGAGCAGACTGTGTTCAGAAGCTGGTGTCAATGTAGGCACAGGGCTGGCACTCAAACCCTGTCACCAACATTTCCAAACTCAGGGGATGGACCTGGTGGGTTAAAAACACCACCCTCCCCATCTTCAGTCTAAACGAGCAAGCTAGAGACATCAGAGGAAAGGGCGCTTCCATGTTTTGTTTGTTTCATTTCCATTGGATTGTGAAGGACCTCAAGCAGACAGAAAAAAGAAGAGACGGGGATCTTAGACAGAGGGCATGGCAGAGGCCAGCTCTGTAGTGGGAAGGGAAGAAAGGGTGTCTCCCAAACTGGGGGACACTGGTATGCTTGAAATGGTGGAGATCAAGGTCGGGGAGGGAGGCTGCAGTGGCCTGGGGCTCCTTGAATTCCTTCCTGGAGCCGGATTTGGTCTTAACCACAAAGTAGATATGGTGATATGCATGGCAGAGGAGTGACTTGAGGAAGGCAATGCTGAGGGATATAGTTAAGAGGGGCCATACAGTTAACAGGCATAAAAGGGACCCAGGACACATTGGTGGCCCGAGGACCCCTGTGCCCTCCCTGGGGGTTAGAGTTCAGCACTGACTGCCTGTGAAGACTTATTGCACTGGCAGCTCTCACTGGATACCAGGTCAGGCCTGAAGGCCATGGGGCCATGGTTCTATATCCTCATTGAAGATCACAGGCCCAGCCAACCAGCATAGCAGAGCCCAGTGATTCTCCCCTAAGGCACCAGAACCCTGGCTCAGAAAGGGCACAGCTCTGACATGGCCCAGAGTCAACTGTGGGTCCTAGGAAGTCACTAAGGTAGGTGACAGCTCCACTGTAGAAGGTGGAAGTTCTCAAGCTGTCTGTGTCGTCTGCACTTAGACCTGGGGTGAGTAGAGCATGTAAGGCCAGAGGTCAAATGGCCACGGCATGCTTTGGATGTCCAGTCACCAGGCTAGCGTCTGGGAATGGAAAGATTGCATTCATTAATTAATTCATTGTAGCTATGAGGACTCTCACACAGTGCCACCATTGTGCTAGGTACAGAGGACAGAGATGTGGCTGGCCCTTGCCTGTCAGGGGAGCCTGACTCTCCTAGGGCAACTCTAGAATAAGCTAATGGCTCTCTGAGGGTTCAGGGATAAGCCTAGGGGGCACAGAAGGGTAGAACTTGACTGAGAGTGAACAAGAGTGTGATGAAGGGGAGCAAGCAAGGGGAATGAACAGAGATCGAGCAAGGGCAAGCATCCAGACACACATCTGTTTGTTCTGTGGATGATGTTGCCTGGAGGGACTTGATGGAATCCTGCTGTGCAAAGGCCAGGGGAGACTCACCCTTCATATCCCAGACTGGCCCTGAAGCAGATGGCTAGGGATGGGGGCATGGAGGGTGGCAGGAGAAGGTGGGAGGATGGGGAGGCAGGACTGGATTTGGAAGGTTTAGGTGTTCCATGGGAAACCAGAAGGTTAGTTTGACAAGGACACAGAAGGAGGGGATTTTGTAACATATGTAAGAGAAGTATGTGTGCATGCACACACAAGAGCTGAGATCTCATACAGAGAGAGCTGAAAGGCCATCAGCTCCAGGAACATGAGTGGAATGCAAACAAAAACAACCAGTCATAATGCTGCCCCGGTAACTGCAACATTTCTGAAAGATAAGTGAGACAGAAAGGGGTGTTGGACATGAGGCAGAGGATGAGCTGTCTTGGAGGGCAAGGGGTGGGTGCTCTGAGAAGAGAAGGTCTGCAGTGTGAGCTTCAGTACCAGCAGCCTGCGCCAATCCAGCAATATCACATCTGAGAACTGTAATTTAGAATAGAAATTTATCCTAAGATAATCAGGCAGTGCATGAAGGTGGACTTACACAATATTGACTGATAAAGCTAAAACATGCTAAGATCTAAACGACACTAATAGGTCGGTTAAACAATCCTGCTGTGGCTTTGGTCTAACATTTGTATTATGTTAGTTGGGTTCCCCAAATTGCATGAGAATCCACAAGTAAGATGCTGAGGGCCCCTGCCCCAGTTGGCTTTGATTGGTAAATAAAGTTGCTGGCGGCTAATGGTTGGGCAGGGAGACAGAGGCAGGAATTTTAGGATTCTCAGGCAAGGGGACTGTGAAAAGATGGAGGAGGTAGAGCTGCTGTAAGGTCCAGGCCTGAGAGCTGCAGAAGAGAGAGCATACCAACAATATAAGAGCTGGGGAAGAGTTGCCTCAGGGTCCCGCCCCCCACCACTGGGTCTAGGGCAGCAAAGACGGAACATAGATTTTAGTAAGTAATAACTCAGGAGTATCAGAGGGCTAATGTTAGCCATGTGGAGGTTTAAGAGTGGTCCAGCCACTGAGCTGTTTAAGGCATATTAAACTATAAGGCTGTGTGTGTGTGTGTGTGTGTGTGTGTGTGTGTGTGTCTTTCATTCAGGAATTCAGAACATTGGGGCGGTGAGGAATGTGAGCCTTGGACTCTTTCTGGGTTGACGTGAGTAGCTTGATTGCCCACTGCAAGCCCACAGATACTCAATGTTATGACCCTCCACTCAGTTTGGTGAAACTCCATTCAACACAGCAACCCTCTACTCAATACAGTGATGACCTACTCAACACAGTGGCCGACCATTCAACATAGTGACCCTCCATTGAAATTGGTGACTTTCCACTCAGCAGACCGAACTCCTTCACTCAACATGGTGATGTTCCTCTTGATATGATAACTTTCCATTCAACATGATGACCCTCTATGCAACATAATGACCCCCCACTTAACGCAGTGACCCTATATTCAATGCCGTGATCTCAGCATGGAGACCATCGTTGTTGAGTCAAGCCCAGATCTGTTTTTTTGTACCACACAGTAAAACCAAAGCTACACATTTTCTACACATTTCTCTTGTAGTTTCTGTATGCTTCATTAAGCTCTATACCTCATGACAGTGGGGATCCGTGATGTTTGTTATTATACCCACAGTGCCCACCTAAGGTCCCAGAATGCAGTGAGTTCTCAATAAATTATTGTTAAATGAGTGACTGAGCGTGTTCCTTGATGTGGAACAATTTGGAGGTGTATCGTTAAGAGGAAGGTGACAGACTATAAAACAGAACACGCAGCAGGAGACTGGTTTATCTCTTTCTGTGATTTTGCTTGTGGCGATCACATGCCTACTCACAGTAGATTAATTATGACTGGCTCAAAGGCACTTATGACAATTTTATTTTGCTGCTAGGAATGTCCACAAGATCAAAAGTTATAACAAATGAGCCTTAAAGAACAGCCAGCTGGGGTTATACCTGAAGAACACTTTGATTTCCCATTAGAAATGTAGAACGGACCGCCTTTGATGGTCTCAGACATGGATGTGATGGATGGAGCTGCCGCAGTTATATTTCAGCCGTGGGGGAAAGAGAACCATGGAAAGGCTGTGGCTGCTGAGCCAGTGGGCTAGTGAGCAGCCTTAAGCACTCCAGCTAACTGAGAAAAGTCTACCTCTCTCTTTAAGCTACTGCAGTTGGAGCCAAATGCACTCTCAATAGGTGCAGAGTATGAGCCCATGGCATCCACATGTGCAGAAGTGATTAGGAAAGCTTAAAGGTTGCCATTTAAGTGGGATTTTTCTTCCCATTTTCATGTTATACCTTTTTTTTTTTTTTACAGACAATGGGTAAATAATAAGAAAGGGGTTTATATTTGGAAATAATATTGATTCTATTTTTTCTTTAACAAACAAAATATCAGGTTACCGGGAAGGACCTCACATCCAGTCACCTGTTGGCACCTTAAAGAACAGATTCAAGAGCCCACTGGGTGGGACGTATGACACTACAGCTAATGCCATCCTCCATTAGCACAGGGAGTGTGTGTTCCCAACCCTGGTAGGGCAATAGCCCATATGAGGGCTCCAGGGAGACAGGGTGCCCTGAGGCTCTGCAATGATCACCCAACCCCTCAAGGACATGAGGTTTTTACCTGAGGCCGGGGCCCTGCCATCTCCGCTGCCCAGCGGGCCAGGTGCTGTGGGGCCTGCAAGGTGGGGCTGACAGGTGGCAGGGGCAGCAGTGTGTTTGATGTAAACAGAGGCATGCAGGGAGCCAATCAGGTGGCTCTTCTCACAACAAACTCAGGTTGTGAAACCCTGTGAAAGTGACCCCCGGGAGAGAGTATAGGAAATTGGAGGGGACACTAAGGAGATGCCAATAACTCTGTCTTTGGTGAACACACCAGGAGCAGCCATGGCCAAGCCAAAGGCAATGCTCTGTATAGCTACTTTCCTGGGTCTCATTCTGCAGTACGGCCTGTGTGGGATAGGTGTCTTGGAGAAACTGAGTTGTGGGCAGGTACTGATGACCAGGGTTACTGTGAGGTGTGGGGGCAGTAACCTACAGGCCCACAGGGACAGATGGCAGCATCATCCCAGAGTTGAATCTGGTGGTGACAAATGCATCACCCACTCACACCATAGGTGTCACTTAGGGTGGTGCAGACTGGCCTGGGCAGCTGGGGACCCCAGCGGTCCTGCTTTCTCTTTGCTCTACCTTTCTTCTCCCCTCTGCCCAAGCCCTGTGCCTGAGCCCCCACTCCTTGCCCACCTACACCAGGGCCTTCCCCCGCTTCTTCCCAGGAGCTCCCTCCGTCCTCCAGCCTGAGTGGGGACTTTCCCAGAGAAGTCCTCCTCAGCCTCAGTTTCTCTTTTCCTACAGTGGAGAGCAGGCTGGCTATGCATGGGTGCTGCTATGCATGGGGTTTCAGATGGCTGGCTTCCCCGCATCATTAGCACCCTGCCCTGGAGGACCGAAACCTCTTCACATTTATAGCCATTCTCCACTCCCTACCACTTGCCCCGGGGCCCTGGATGCTGGGGATTCCATCCCTAGACCTTCCCTCACTTGATGCCAACGGGGTTCATACCCTTGGGGTCTTTCAGATCCAAATCCCCAGTCGGGGCAGGGTTGGGTGATCATGGGGCGAGGCTGCCATCACACCTGAACACTGTCCTTCCATGCTTTACTGATGGATGTGAATTCCGCCAGTGTGGTGAAACCTGAAACACTTCCACAGCTGCTCTCTCAGCTGGCTTCCCCTCCCTTTGATGAGGTCAGAGTTAAGGTCACCATTTATTGATGAAGGAATAGACTGGGAGTGGGCAAATGGGTGCCACTGTCACCCTGTACAGCCGCACCTGCAGCCTCACCTGACTGTTCTTCCCCTGCAAGGGTCCTTCGCCACCCTTCACCTCCCACTATGACCACCGTCACTACCCCCTCAGGCCTGTGTGTTTGCTGACCTCAGCCTCTTCCTCTGTACTGGATCCACCACACCCAGCAGAGAGCTGCTCCTGAATGGTGGCTAGGCTCAGAAAGCTCTTCGTCCATATCCACCCAGAGCGAGAAAAAGAGGCAGGGAGAGATGGGCACACAGGGATGCTGATGGCCTTGGCAAAGAGGAGTCAGGGAGGTAAGGAGAGGTCAAGGAATGCTGCCTCAAGTGGGGTGACTTGCAGAGAGTCCAGAAAGACCTGTGCTGTCCTTAGAGAGAAGAACACTGGGAAGGGGCTGTAGGAGGAAGAGCAGTGTTGTAGAAATTTTGGGCATTTGCAGGTCCCCATGATGGTAGAGGAAGCTGACCTTCTCACAGGCTGCCACATATCGGGTGCTCAGCTGCGGGCACCCTGGCGCACGGGAAGAAGCACAGCATGTGGCCAAGCAGTTGGGTGTGCTGTAGGAGGAGCTGAGGGGCTGCACAGTGTACCTACTTAGAAGTGTGTCTCTCCTACCGTCTTCCTGACACACACATATCCATTGTGTCCTTCTTGGGAACGCTGATCACCACCTCAGGCAGAACACTGGGCTCCCGAAGCATGGGCATGCTTGGAGAGGAGTGGGGAAAGGGGTGAGCAGGTCTCAGTTATGTCTTCTCCAAATGGCTTGCAAGGGCCTTCAGGACAGGGAAGGTAGTGAAAAGAAGATAGGCAAGGACTGTGGGGAGCCTGGAGGAGATCCCGTGTGTGCAAACATGTATGTGTGTGTGCCTGTGTAAAAGCATTATTCAGCTAGGGCTGCTGTCAAAGCCTTTCAGATTCTCTATATTCTCAGGAAAGACAATGTCTTGTCTTGACCTCAAGACACATTAAAGACATGCTTCCCCCACCAGCCACCTGGGCTGAGCCACCCACCACACCTAGCATGTGGCAGTCATGACAACTGGACCATAGATCTTGCTCCTACTGGCAGTGCTTGGGCCACCATCATGGAATGTGGAGATAGATAGAGCTGCTTGCTGTCTAGCTCATCTCTCTAGAGCAGGTGTTTATGTCTTCAGGCTGAGATTTATCACTCGTTGCACTGGTGCCCTCTGTTGGTCCATTGTGGTCACTGCTCCTAGACCTCCAGCACTTCCTGCAAGAGGTGGGGCAAGTTTGGTCTTTCTCTTCCTCCCTTCCCCCCAGCTTTATCATGCCCAAGACATCCTGGCCCATCGCCAACCTTGTCCTCTGTGGTCTCTCCATATACATCTCTCTCTGCTTGGTCTAGAATGCCTTTCTCTTACATAGCCCACTTCCTATCTGCTCTTCCCCAGCCTTTCCCAGAGGTGCAGAAGCTGCTCCTTAGGACCACCTCTTCTCCCGTGGTCCTCTGCCCCCCACAAACCCGGAACGGGTTACCATAACCCTCTTCCATGCTACCGGTGCGCCATGAAGACCTCGTTCAGACTAGCTCACTGTCACCTCTATGTCAGAGGCCTTCCTGCCACTCACATAGCCTCCCCTCCCTCCACTGAACTCTTGACCTTGTCCTGTGGTACCTGTGTCTCTTCTAGCACTTGTTTTAAAACTCTCACCACGCTCTCATCTGATTACACCCTCCTTCCCAGCAGCTCCCCCAGCTGTCAATCATCGCAGACCTCCACTTTACTGGGCACCGCCCACCTCCTTCCACACCTTCCCTCCACTAGGTTCATCTTGGCACTGACTGCTCTTCCAGAGGTTCTGAGTTCATTTCCCAGCACCCACATGGTGACTCACAGCCATCTGTAGTGAGATCCAATGCTCTCTTCTGGTGTGTCTGAAGACAGCTACAGTGTACTCACATACATAAAATAAATAAATAAATCTTTTTAAAAAAATGACCAAGATAATTGGTCATTTATAAAACAAACAAACTTACAGCTGGATATTATAACTTGTGCCTACACACTCAGAAGCTGAGGGATTAAGGCAGGAGGATTGCTGTGAGTTCAAGGCCTGTCTGGGCACAGAAGGAGAAACTGCTTCAAAACAGTAAGAGCAAGTTGCACTTTGCAGGCGATAGTCTAAGCATGTGAATTTAAGCACAGTTCTTAGAGAATTCAGAAGCTCTGTCTAATCACTACACAGATGATGCCATAGGGTCTCAGAAAAAGAGTTATGACCCCAGACGGTGCTGTCTCACCCAGGGCTGGTCTTACTGTTTTCTCAGGTTTCCAAGACTCCCTCCTCCTCCTTCCCAGCAGCTCATGCCTTTCTGTTCAGTCGGTGAGAAAACATCTATAATATAAAGGAGCCTCCATCCCCTGCCCTGACATCTGACTGCATGTACCTTTTTGCATCTTCTGTTTTGTGAAAGAGGTCTCTGTGCCCTCCAAAGTGGCTCTGAGGGCATCTTTTCTCTCTATGAAGTATGCCCCCTCACCTGCACTGCCAGCTCTTCCCCAGCAGCCCAGCACATCCTCTCTCTCTCTCTCTCTCTCTCTCCCCCCCCGTGAGAAAAGAAAGCTTCTCTAGCTACATAACAATGTGTGTGTGTGTGTGTGTGTGAAGTACAGTGTGATGTTTAGATGCATTTGTGTAATGATCACACTTGAGTGACTAGTATGTCGATGACTACAAGCACGTGTCACTTCTGTGTGGTGAGAACAGCCAGATGTCTCTTCTTGGCTATTTCGAAGTCTGCATGATATTTAGCTGCAGTTGCCCAGTGCAATAGAACCCTGCCCAGCTGATTCCGCTTTGCAATAGAACCGTGCCCAGCTGATTCCGCTCTGTACCAGCCTTGCCACTCCTGCTGGAAGAAGTTTTTCCCTAGGGGCCCATTCAGTGATGTTCCTGTGCTGAATTTGGCCACCACATGCCACCTTCTGGTCATAGTTATGGTAGCATTTCTGCTATAATGGTTCTTGGCCTGCAAGTTGTGTTTGTCCCAGGGCCACTTCCCTGCCTGATAGTTTCCCTGGGTGAACTCTGGGTCCCTGTCCTTGAGTGTCACTAATGCTCTCAGCTCAGCATCTTCATGGTGTCTAGTGAGTGAATGTCTCAAGAGATCAAAAAGTGTAAACAGAGCCTGGGTTTCTCCAGTGAGCTCCTGTCTCCAGCTCTGGAAGCAAGGATACCATTTTTCTAGTCATGTAGCCTCCCATAGAGGTTCCCATGCTCCTTCTCTCTCTCTCTCTCTCTCTCTCTCTCTCTCTCTCTCTCTCTTTCTCCTACCCTCCCTCCCTTTCTCCTTCTCCCTCTCTTTCTGGAAGTTGTTGACTTTCAAAGAACATCCATGTTCATGGCACCACCCCCCTTCCTTTGTCACTAGCATTGTGGGGTGGCTCATGGGCACACCTGGCTGCCTTCTTTGTTTCTCCCCTGGCCCCTGCTACTGCCAGTCTTCTAAGTAGAAGCAATACTTCAGTAATAGGTCAGATGAATTATTCTCCACTCACAGTTCTCTTCATGTCTCCAACTGAGACCCTGAGGGTGCAGACACTCCTAGCATACTACACCCTCATACATTGGGATCCCATGGGACCACTCCCACAGGCTCACCTCTTCATCTCCTCAGGGCCCTGCTCCCCCAGGCTGCTTTCCTCACTGTCCTTTCAAGTCCTTCCCCTCCCCTCAAACACTCCAGTCCTGCTATCACCTCACATGCTAAGCTCCCAACTTTCTTGTTCTGAGTGTGTTCCACTCTCCTGTGGTAGGGCCTGCAGTGTGTGAGTGTGAGTGTGTGTGTGAGAGAGAATGTGTGTGTGTGTATGTGTGAGTGTGTATGTGAATGTATGAGAGTGTGTGAGTGTGAGTGTATGTGTGAGTGTGTGAGTGTGTATGTGAGTGTGTGAGTGTGTGTGAATGTGTATGTGAGTGTGAGTGTGCAAGTGTGAGTGTGTGAGTGTGTGTGAGTGTGTGAGTGTGTATGTGAGTGTGTGTGTGTGTGTGTGTGTGTGTGTGTGTGTATGTGTGTGTGTAGGGCAGATGTTGCTTGGAAGTCCTTGCCCATTGCTCTAACCCAGCACCTAGAACAGCATTCAGGTGCACTGTGTACTTGGTAGTTAAGAGTCAGTGGTTAAAGGGACATGTCAGGCTCAGGTGCTGAGAACCCCTCAGATAGAGCTCCTGCTCCCACCAAATTCAGTTTCTGGGGAAGACAGAGACACTTGCTGACTGATTTGCAGGCAGCCATTTATATTTGTCTGTAGCTGACACAGTCCTTGTTAGAACTGGGAGGAGGTTCATTTTGGCAGCAAACTGCAGCTCCACTCACTCACCTGTGCCCCAGTCCCCACCAGCTGGCGGCATGCCCTGGCCTCTGACCGCTGGCCCACACTAGACTCAGCCTGTATTCTCCTGGTCCTGCTCTCTCTGGACCTTAAGAAACAGTTGGAAAGGAGTCAGGTTCACCTAGACTCGAAGCTGTATGATGGCATGGGGGTCTTCAAATTCCTCATCTCTGAAGGAGAGGCAATAGTGTCAGCTTGGTGTGCTCCATGGAGCCTGGGAAGATGACACGGGGAGAAAGGAAGTGCTCTGAACAAAGGTGAGGTGGGCCATGCCATGTCGACCTCGCTACCACAGACAAACAGACTTAAATAGGACACAGGCTGTGTTCTACATACTCAGAGGTAAACGTCATATATACTTAGGTGCCGTGGTTGGCATATCACTCGAATGTCACTCCAGAGTCCATTATGATTGGCGGCTTGGCTCCTAGGGTGGTGCTGTTGGGATGGATGGAATCTTGGAAGGTGAGTTCTTGCGGGAAGGGTCATTGGAAAATCATCGTGGAAGATCACATTGGAGAGATTGTGGCGTTCTAGCCTGTCACCTCTCTCTGCTCTCCTTCCAAGGAGAAGAAGGCTTCCATAGAAGCCTTCTGGTCCATCACACACCTCCTGCCATCTCCGCCATTGCCACCCTCACTGGAACCCAGCCAATACTTGTGCCCTGCCCTGACTGTCCTTACAGGAGTCAGGTTAGGAACTCAAGATGGCTTTTTTTAAAAAAAGATTTATTTTGTTTATTTATTTTATGTGTATGAGTACACCGTAGCTGTACAGATGGCCATGAACCATCATGTGTGTGGCTGCTGGGAATTGAACTCAGGATCTCTGCCAGCCCTGCTTGCTCTGGCCCCACTTGCTCTGACGTAATTCACTGTAGCTGTCTTCAGACGCGCCAGAAGAGGGCGTCAGATCTCATTACGGGTGGTTGTGAGCCACCATGTGGTTGCTGGGATCTGAATTCAGGACCTTCGGAAGAGCAGTCAGTACTCTTACCCGCTGAGTCATCTTGCCAGCCTTCAAGATGGCTTTTAAGCATAGGAACTAGTAACTCCTTCTCCACCCTTGCCCATCCTAGGCCATCGATGGAGGACACCCCGGGATCCTTAGGCCGTGGATGGAGGACAACCCGGGATCCTAGGCCGTGGATGGAGGACACCCCGGGATCCTAGGCCGTGGATGGAGGACACCCCGGGATCCTTAGGCCGTGGATGGAGGACACCCTGGGATCCTTAGGCCATGGATGGAGGACACCCTGGGATCCTAGGCCGTGGATAGAGGACACCCCGGGATCCTAGGCCGTGGATGGAGGACACCCCGGGATCCTAGGCCGTGGATAGAGGACACCCCGGGATCCTTGCTGGGACTCACAGGCACTTCAGTTGTCCTCAGATTTTCACTAGGACAATCTTCATGCCATTAGTACCATTTGTCCCCTTGCCTAATTCTTTCATGGAATAAACTCCTAAGAAATAAAGTCATAGCTTGTTACTGATCAGAGCGACTAATGCAATAAAATAGAGAACCTGAACTAGATATGAAACAGAAGAGGATTACTAAATATCATCTCTCCAGCCCTTCACTAAGGGAGAATAACACATTTAGTACATAAAGATCCCCCTCTTACCCCAGTGCCACAGGTGTGTACCATTATATCAAGTGTCCCATAGTTCCTTCTTGAACCACGCATTCTCAGAAATATGCCTGCTCCCAAAGTCCTTTTCTGTAGGAATATATAGGCTCCCCTTTTGTAAATACCCATGCCTCCTCTGAGGAGGGAAGTGCTTTAGAAATAACACCTATACTCTCCTTGCCTGCTGTGGGTAATGAATCTTCAATTTAAAAGTATTCAATTTTTACTGTGTGTGTGTGTGTGTGTGTGTGTGTGTGTTGATATGGATTGGAGAAAAAACGTGAATCGGAATGATGTGCTTACATTCTCTCTCTCTTGGTGCCCATCAAGGTGCCCAGTGATTGTTCCTTCATCAGTCTGGCTTTGAGGTGATGAGGATAATGACACTGTGGAGGGATGGCCTCCTTTGTGGACAGAGAAGTAAAGCTGAGAGGAAGCCTCATTCCTATGAGCCCTGAGGTTTGAGGTTCTGTATGGTAGAGTGAATCCCAGCCTACCTTTCAGGGAGTCAGCTTTCTTCTGGGTAGGGAGGAAAGCAATAAAAAGCCTCCAAGTGCCTTTGCCTCTCAGTTCCATTTCTAAGAACTCATGAAACAAGTTGTGTCACACATATAAGGAAGCATGAATCATCCTCACACACTTGAATGTGACAGCCAAGGAGAGGATAGGCTCAATGACAAGAGGCTGGCTAAAGAACTGTGGGACAGATATAGGATGTATGTATGTATGTATGTATGTATGTATGTATGTATGTATACACACACACACACGTGTGTGTGTGCTCAGTCTGCTTAATGTTATTTGTATGTATTTGATTTCAGGGTGACAGCTCATTCCTTGGGAAGACTATTTCTTCCACTCTCAGCATCCCTTAGCTCTCTGTGGTTCTTTATCCAGGGTTGAGGCCTCATGGGCTTTCCTCCATCCACTTTGGCGTGTTGTCTATTATCATTGTCATTGTTCAGCTCATGTGTAGTCAGCCATGATGGTGAGAGTTTATGGGTAGAGTTTCTGGCATTCCTAGGAGACAGAGTCTCACAGCAGGCTGCCTGTATCCCTGACTCTTACAATCTTTCTACCCTTCTTCTGTAATGTTTGTTGAGCCTTAGTTGTAGATATCAGTTGGGACCCGACTTGATGAGCTCAACATTATCATTAGCTGTGGTTCTCTGTCTGCTGCAAAGAGAATTTTCCTTGATGAGAGCTGAGGACTACACTTACTGTGGGTATGAGGACAAATATTTAGAATGTAGTTAGGGAGTATGCTGGCTTAGCAAAGTAGTGGTTGTAGGATAGTCTCCAAGATACATGACTTCACTGGCCCTGGGAAGTTGGCTAGGTTTCCAGTACCGGGTATGAGATCCCTCTTGTTGAGTGGGCCTTAGGGAGACTTAAAGAGCTTTATGTTACCATCAAGGACCATGTGGTGGTTTGAATAGGTATGGCTCTTAAGGATTCATGTGTTTGAACACTTAGCTCATGGGAAGTAGCACTGTCAGGAGTTGGAGTAGGTGTGATCTTGGTGGAGGAAGTGTGTCACTGTGGGGCTGGGCTTCGAGGTCTCCTACACTAAAGGTCCACTCAGTGTGGAATCCAGTCTCCTTCTGCTGCATGTGGATCAAGATGTAGAATTCTTGACTCCTCCAGGACCATTGTCTGCCTGTACACTGCCATACTTTCCATCATGATGATAATGGACTGAATCTGTAAGCCAGCCCCAATTAAATGTTGTCCTTTATAAGATTTGCATTGGTCATGGTATCTCTTCACAGCAGTGAAACCCTAACTAAGGCAGTTCGTGTGCCACTATTGCAACCCTAAGTGTTTTAATGTCATTCTGGTCATTGTTGTGGTTCATGGGCATCATAGTTGTGTAGGACTATTAATTGATTCCCTCCTTTTGAAGCCTACATGGAATCTTCTAGAGCCATGGATGCTAGTCCTCATAGAGTTGGCTTATAGGTCACATCCAGCTTGAGTGAACTCATTTTTTTAAGGCCATATTTGACTCCACTTTGAGTGCATGAGATGAGGCAGGGTGACTCTGTGCCTGGTTTTTGGATATAAACAACCACCCCAGCATGAAGCATGAGGCCCAAACTGATGAGTAACTTATTCTTGAATGTAAAAACTATCACCTACAAACTTAGCAAAGTAGATCAGGAGCACATGGACACAAGGCAGCATAGGATACCAAACAAAGCAAGCCTGGGAACTTACCAAGAGCACCAAACATAGTCCTCTCATCTGGGACTATATAAGTAGGGGTCCAAGACTGAGATGTGTCAGACACACCAACCTGTCATCTTCTCTCTTGCCACAGCTGTGTCCTGGAAAATCACCACAGGAAAGGACGCCTCTGTCCCCAGGCGTCCGCTGGAGCCAACTCAGTCCCTGGAACAGCTTGGCTCTGCCCTGAAGATGGCAAAGGTTCTCTGGTCCCCTACGGAGACCTCCTTGCTCTGTTAGCTCTCTCCTTCTGCCTCCAGTGCAGCCTCTAACCACTTCATCGTCGACCGAGTCAGCATAGGCCTATCAAATGCACCACGGTGGCGGGAGATGCTGGCAGTAGAGGAGGCTAAGCATAAGTGAAGACCACAGGTCCATGAGGAACTCAAGGATTTAACTCAACTTTGCTGTGAATATAAACTATGCAAAGTGTAACGTGAGACCTCAGAGCTAGGATTAGTAATTAAGATTGGAGTAAAAGAATCTGTGGTGGCCAGTGACCACTCTCCAGGGAAATCAAGATCACTTACTGAATTGTAGTTGGAGAGACTGACACAACATGAAATTCTAATGTTGTAGGAAGATGTGAATGTGTCTGTCTATGTTTCTGACATGGTGCCTTTACGACACTTAGAGTAGCAAAAGGGTCAAGGTGGAGTTGGTACATGGCTTTAATGACTTTGGCCCAGGTTGGAGCGCAAGTATTTTGAGCCACAATCTAGCAGTCGTTGGTGGTGCTGTGGAATGTTCAGGTTCTGGCTGGGGTTAAAGCCTGCAGGGGTTGGGGGACCTGCAGCTGGCAAGAGCACAGTCAAGCACTCTGTGATTTTAGGTCATTCCAGAGTCCGGGTTGGGGGAACTGTGGTACCCTGAAGCTGGGTCTAATGGTTGACAGGATGTGGATCACACAAGAGTCAGGCCTCTGGACAAGACTGTGAGGGATTTTTCTAGACTGAGTTAGTTGAAGGAAGATGGCTTCTGGACTGAATTAAAAAGAGCAGCAGTGCTCATCTCTCTCCACTGATGGACTGTGGGTGCAATGTGATCATGCGATCAAATGTGATCATGTGATCAGACATGATCATGTGGTCAGATGTGATCATGCGATCAAATGTGATCATGTGATCAGACATGATCATGTGGTCAGATGTGATCATGTGGTCAAATGTGAACACATGAGCAGCTGCTCCTGCAGCTACACTTCCCACAACAACGGACTGTGCTGGCAACCTGTAAGCCAAAATAAAACCCTTCTTTAAATTGCTTTTCTTAGGTATTTTTCAGAGCAAATAAGAAAGGTAACTAACACACAGCACGAGACACTAGAGTTCCCAGCATCTAGAAAGACAAAGCGTTTCCTCACCACCTCACCAACAGAAATGAAAAGTTACATGCTTCAAATTCAGGTTGAAAATATCTTTATTAAAACGCAGCATCTCTGAAAGATACCCAATAAGTGGTAATATTCATTTTTTATAGATGCTAATGCAAATTACCACAAATTTGGCTGTCTCAAACAGCAGAACCTTGTAATTTTGGGGTTTAGAGGCCAGAAGTCTCAACCAAGGGTGAGAGGAGCTGTGTTCTCCAAAAGCTATGGAGAACCCCTCCTAGTCTCTCCCAGAATAGGGCACCCAGGCACTCCTGAGTTAGCATCTCTCCCACCTGTGCTTCTGTCTTTGTCCAGCCTCTTCCCTGGGCTTCTCTGGCTTTTTTGCCTTCTGGCTTTATTCCTCTTCTTTTGTTTATCAAACCAGCCCTTTAAGTAGAGTAAAGTTTGGTCACATCTTTTAAGTGGACACTCTCAAACCTACTCCTATGACTTCAGGAGTTGGGGGAAGAACTTGCGAGTGAATGTTTGTCCATGATTCCTAACCCTCCTACTGCTGCTACCCTTTAATACAGTTCCTCATGTTGTGGTGACACCAACTGTACAACTATTTTACTTGCTACTTCATAACTGCAATTTTGCTACTGTTATGAATCGTAATGTAAATATTTGTTAGGTAAGATGCCCAGTATGTGACCCCTGTGAAAAGGGATTCAACCCACAAAGGGGTCTTGACCCACAGGTTGAGAACAACTGATTTACTTAAACTTGATAGCCAGTGTCAGGGATAGGGATAGGGATCGTACTGGGCTAGTGACCAATGGCTGGGGCTAGGGAGTGGTTCTCGAAAGAAGTTGCTTGGGGCAACTAACAATAGGGGCCATAATTAATGAGCCATGAAAACCCAGCCAAGTGGCAGGCACCCAAAGAGATGTCCTCCCCACCCCTGTGGAGAATGCAGTGGAGGGTGTGGGATGAGACCTGACTGCTCCTCTGGCTCCATCTGTCACAGAGCCCAGGGTACCTACCCCCTCCCTCATCTCCTTACACTACACACACACACACACACACACACACACACACACACACACACACAAGCAGGGCAGAGTCTTGAGCCATCTCGGACTGAATGTGAATGAGCTCATTTCCCTGCCAAGACGGTGGGCTATGGCGGTGGGGATGAAGAAACTGGACAAAGGGATGGCACCAGCTTGGTCTCCTGGGCTTTCCTTCCGCCCACTCTAGCAGGCTGTCTAGTGGAAGGGTAAAGACAACGGTGGGAAGGAAGGGCTGCCTCAGACCCCAGGACTGGGGCCAGACTGCAGAGCAGTGCCAGACTGGGATCCTGAAGGTGCTTTGAATCTTGCTTCTGAGCAGGGCCTGGCCTCATGCCTTCCCTCTGTGGAACCCACTATGGGGTCTGAAGATGGACTCCCTTTTGTATCTGTTGCCCAGCACAACTGGTGTAGCTAGACACTTGTTCCACTGAGTTCTTGGCTACAGTGTGTAAAACAAAAACAAAACAAAATAAAAAACAAACTTTGCTCTCTCTCTCTCTCTCTCTCTCTCTCTCTCTCTCTCTCTCTCTCTCACACACACACACACACACACACACACACACACACTGACACAGCTTGTGCTTACGATGGAGTTTGAGTCTCTGGCATCTTTGAAGACTTCAATATGGAGTCTGTGGAGAATCGTCCCTCCAGGTGATCAGTGTAGCTGGAACCCAAGGAAAGCAGTCTTGTCCAGGTAGGCTAGGGCGCAGGTGGGTCTAGAAACAGAGGGGTGGGGGCCAGGGCAGGAGGGGATGGATACAGGCTGTATGGAGTGCCAAGTTTAGGCAGGTGGAGGGAAGTCAGTGCGCAGTAAGGAGTCATGGGTCACAGGAGGAGGGCCCAGGAGAAGTTAGTTAATATTGTTGGAGGGAGACTCACAGGGATGGCTGGCAGACCCCGGAAACACTAAAGAGGTGGGCTCAGCATGCCTCTGAGTTGGCACCCCGTTTGAGGAGGATGGGAGGGGAGGTAAGACTGGAGAATGTAGCAGGTCTGATTTGCAGCCCAATTAGGATTTAGGGTTTCTGTCCTCTCTCTGAGCGTCATTTGACGCTGTCTGAGGAGGGCGAGGCCGAAACCCGATCCTTTAGTACCCGGGTCCCGTTAATGTTTAATCAGAGAGGATCTTCCGATGGGGCTCGGGGTGGCGTGATCTGCCGGCCCCCAGGCGTCCAGCACCCACACCCTAGAAGGCTTCCACATTCACGTGGACGCGCAGGCGGCCTGTGGGCTCCCATTCTCTCTCTTTCTGAGACCCGAGGACTGAGCCAGTGTTTAGCTCCCCAGGGACCCCACAGCCCTCAGCCCCGGAGCCGGGTGCCCCAGTCCCAGGCATCCACGTTCTTCCCGCGGCGGCCGCGCACATCTCTCCTCGCCCCGATGGGCACCCACTGCTCTTGGTGGCCACGGTGGCCGCTGTCGCCGCTGCTGCTGCTGTTGCTGCTACTGTGCCCCACGGGCGCCGGTGCCCAGGACGAGGAGGGAGATTACGAAGAGTTGATGCTTGCCCTCCCGTCCCAGGAGGATGGCCTGGCTGATGAGGCCGCACATGTGGCCACCGCCACCTTCCGCCGTTGCTCCAAGGTATGGGTGCGGGATGCCAGGCAACGGTGTTGCTTCAGGGTTAGGGTTGTGCTCTCCGAGGGCCTTTTCTGCTCATCCAGCAGTCTGGTGGTCTCTAAGTGCAGCCCTGAGGTGCGGGGGCGGGGCCAAGACCTAGAGAGCTGCTGCTGCACTTTGTGGCGGAGAGTGATGGGGTGGGATAGAGGAGGCCACGTGCTAAAGATACTGTGGGGCTTGGTTCCAATGGTGTGAGGCGGGGAGTGGGCTACGGTGTGGTCCTGTAGAAAGGGTGTCCTCTAAAGTAAGGTGGCATCGGGAGGCTGAGAACTCTTGTGGCACATCTTTCTCAACTGGGTGCCGACAGTCATCCTGGGCGCCTTTTGTGGTTCTGTAGGCCTCGACCTAGTGGAAGGGTGTCAGGGCTGCATGGCTGGAGCACTGGTAGGTGAATGCGTGGGTAGGTGGGTGGGTGGGGTCAGCTTGTTGGACAAATCTACTTCTGGCTCTGGGCCACAGGAAGCTCCTGCCTGAGCCGTTCCTTCCAAATTAATCTTCTCAGGGTTCCATTGAGGTTCTTTGACCGGCTTGGAAATGGACTTATGGCTGGAGGCTGGAGTCATTCACCTGGCCCTGGGTGGCCAGTTACTCTGTCTTGAGCTTTTGTTAAAAGGGAAATAAAGGTCCTTTGGTGACCACAGAGGTCATCTCTGGATGTAACCAGGGAAGAGATCACTTTGGGATTATAGCCCACTGCAGTGTGACCATCTGGCCACTGCTAATGGGGCAGAAAGAAGAATGGGTTTCCTGGAGCGACCTAGCCCCAGCTAGTGTGTTGGTGGGCAGGTGTCAGGTTCTCAAACCGAATCACCCCTCCCAGTGTTCCCCAAGCTCTGTAACTAAAGGGACATGGAGTCATGGCCAGGGTAATAAAGGGCATTGTAGAGCCAGGCATGCCTATAATCTTGCCTCTCAGGAGGCTGAAGCAGAAGGATTGTAAATTCAAGACCAGCCTGGGCCCCATAGCAAGACCCTGCTGCAAACAAATAAGGCAGTTCTAATCACCACAGCCCCCAAAGTGACTGGCACAGGAAATACTGAGTACCTTGTTTTGAAAGATAAGCGGGCAGAATTAAAAGTTGCTCATTCATTCATTCAACAAATGTTTGATGGGGATAAAATTTAGAATGAAAATAATTTTGGCAAGGAATTTCAGTCCAATCTTTTTATTCTAGCCATGAGATATTGGGACCCAGAGAGAGGAGGTGTGCCCCTGGCTTCCCGGAGAACTCTTTGCATTGGAGAGCATCTTCCCAATTCTGTAGCTTTTCATTTGGCACAGGGCACTCTAGACTGAGCTTTGAAGCATCGCTAGGAGCTCAGCGAGGGAAGGTGGCGTGAGAATCTTCTAGAGAGGCCGTGCAGAGCTGGCAGAGGCAGAGGAAAGCTCACATGTCTGCAGGTGTTCTTCTGTGGGCTGCTTCTGGAGGGAGTTAGAGGTGCTGGGATAGGAAGGGAGTGAATTACCTTGGATGGGCTACTGAACTTGGAGGGGAACTGGGAAGGCCTTTGGGTAGGGTCAGCTGAGTGACCAGGCTGTGGATTCTCTAGACTGATAGGTGTGATATGGAAGCTGCCGAGTGTGGCCCATGCCTTCCCTTCCCATTGACCCACCATGTTTGAAAATGTGCACACTCCAGTAGCACAAATAGGTGCATAGCTGGTGGACTTGTGTTTTAGTTACTAATTGGTTCCTTTGATTTACAATTTGTCTATTCTATCTCTCTGGTTTCACTCCTAATCTGTAGGCAAGACTGGGATATAGCATGGACGTAATTGACTTTCCCACACTATCTTGTTGTGTGGTCTCTCTTCCCATAGAATACTGTTTAGTCTCCCGGGAGGGATACTTCCATCCACAGAAGGAATGCCCTGGGCAAGATGCTTCTTCGCCCCCTTTAGCAGTGAAGTGTAGGCATTGAAGGCCATTATGTAATCACCTTTTCAGGCATAGAAATCTTTTTAGGGTCTAACATAGCAGAGTCATTTGATTTACTGTCTGATGGTCATAACACATTTACCTCTCAAACCCTATCTTCTGTCCTAACCCCATAAGCTGCTCAGTGCTGGCCACCATTGGAAGGATTGGCATTTTGATTTTGTGCTGTCTGATTAACGGTTTCTTTATGCCACCAAGTCCTGAATTGAAGGGATTTTAGCAGGTTTGAAACAAGTCCTGGCCAGAGTGTCCCACCCATGGGTTATTAGGTGGTCTGCTTCAGCCATTCTTTCAACGATTCCAAAGCCATATGGAGATGTAGCTTCAGAAGAGGGCATGGCATGTTTAAAACCCCCAAGTGTCTTATAGGGAATAGGTTCATACTCTGCATGTATTCCTCACTGAGGAAAAGCATCGTCAACTCTTCATGATGGTGGTAGATCCAAGGGTTGAGGGGTTGGAAATACGAGGGGCAAGGTTAGGTATGCCTCAGCCTCCTTCTTTCTGAACTAACAGAATCTCCCAGGATAATGCAAACGCACCAACCTGTAGGGGTGCAGAGGAAGGGCTAGTAGAGGATGCTTGGTCTTCTAAATCACTGGGAGAATCAGAAGACTGGGAATGGGGTGAGGGGAGCTGAAGGCTTCAGACGAGGCTTGGCTACTTCTGTCTCTCTTTCTGTCTGAAGGGGTTGTCTATCTGGTGCTTTCTTCTTGCACCAGTAGGGTAGGGGTAGTTTGCAAAGGCAAATGACTAAGGCGCTCAGATTAAAAGAGATTGGACATTTAATGGGCCCACCTCTCCCTGCCCATGAACTTGTTTAAAATAACACAAAACACCTTTCCACTGCTTTTTAAGTGTAATGTGTCCTATGGTGGCAGCCAGGAGCAGTATGTCCATGTGTTCTGACAGGCTTTGGAAATCTGCTCTTCTTCTTCTTTTTTTTTTTTTTTTTTTTTTCTGCCCCTTCCACCATGCTTTCAGCCTTCTGTACAGTAGGCACACATGGTCTTTTCTTTTGCTTTTGTTTTGCACCCATGATTACCCTGGTGTCCTGGAGTGGGCTCCTGTGTGTTTACCAGAACCACATACTTCTCATTAGATTCCCTCTCTTTTCCTCAGGCCCTGTTTGGGTACCACATGTTTCAATTCACCAGTGATTGGTGCAACTCAAGATTCAACAAAACCAGGACCTTGATACGGCATAAGAGCCTTTTATGGTATTCTGAGGAGGGTTTATTTGGATAGTTCAGAGTTCAAAGTTTGGGCAGAGAAACAGTGAAAAATATACACATTATTTATGATTATTCTCACCAGATGTACTCAGGAGACAGAGGTCTCATAGAAGAATGCACTAAAGCTACATTGCAAAGGAGAAGGAGGAGGTGGAGGAGGAGGAAGGAGGAAGAAGAGGAGAAAGAGGAGGAGGAAGAGGAGGAAGAAGAGGAAGAGGAGGAAAAGGAGGAAGAGGAGGAGGAGGAGGAGGGGGAAGAAGAAGAGAATCCTTCCTGAGGCATTCCTTGGGCAGGCAGAGACGTTCCTCCCAGGGAAATGAAGTTCTATAGGAACAGAGCACATGCAACAAGACAATGTGGGAAAATCTGTTATTGCATGCTACACTGGGATGAGGTCATGCTGGGTCCACTGGGGTTCTTATGTTCTCTGCTTCTCCTTCCTGGGGATCAGGAGGCCTGGAGGCTGCCAGGAACCTACATGGTGGTGCTGATGGAGGAGACCCAGCGACTGCAGATTGAACAAGCTGCGCATCGCCTGAAGACCCGGGCTGCTCGCCGGGGTTATGTCATCAAGGTTCTGCATGTCTTTTATGACCTCTTCCCAGGCTTCTTGGTGAAGATGAGCAGTGACCTGTTGGGTCTGGTGAGCCACCTCCTTGGGCGTGGGACTTTCCAGGAAGGCCAGGCTTCCATGCGCATGCCTCGACTGACCTTAGTGGGCCCACTGCTAGAGGCAGGACCAGCAAACACCTGTGGCTCTTGGTTCCCCAAGTAACTGCCTTGTATACTTGGCCACATCCCAGTGCTGAGTCTACATTCCTAGGAGGACAGAAGGGACCACAAGACAGCCAGCAGCAGAACTCCTACCCCATGGTTTGCCTGCCAGTATCCTTCTCTGGTTTGTCTACTGCATGTGAGAGCCTGTAGGGACAAGGCCTGGGGACACTGGTGTCAGAGGTGTCAAGGTGTCACATTCTTCTCCTCTGGGACAGGGTAGCGCTTCTCCATCACTTCTCTGAATGTTGCCTTTCTTTGCTGAAGGAGGTGAAAGGGGTACAGGCTATCACGTGCCCTCCCTGTTCTTCTCCTCATATTGGCACTCCAGATTCTCACCTGCCTGCTCGTTCTCTTCTCCAGTGGGTGTTCTCAGCCCCCTGCACACCCTTAGGTCCCAGGGCTCAGGGCCTTACCCAGGCCTCTAGTGTGCATTGTGCATGCACCTGATCTTCTGGCCTCAGGTGCTGCCCCACAGCTTAAACTGACTTAAGATCTTGTTACTAAATGACTGTGGGGCATGGACAGTGCCACAGAGCAGGAGGGCATCAAGTCAGTGCCTCCCATCTATCTGCTGTGCACTTTGCCAAGTATTGTCTGCGACACAGCCTTGAGCCTTTCCATCAAGCTTACAGCAAGGGTAGACTGAATGGTTGATGCTAGAGCAGTTAGCTGGTGCTGTGTGCTCGGCGCAGTGCGGAATGAGTAAGACACCTGAAGTGCCAGGTGGCTGGCAGGTGCCTGCTGGTCAGAGTAACAAGCTCTGGACAGGAGCCATAGAATTTGCTCTAGGAACTTGAGCCTGGGAGCCTCAGAGTGAATATTGGCCTCAGCTTAGTGTCTCCCTAGTTTGTTTAACGTAGAGCAGATGCCTCTCTCTCCCATGATTATCTGTAAGCCAGGTGGGGTGATGGGAGCCACCATTGGAGGACTAGTGGAGAATGTAGAATATTTTTTTTTTGAATAGGGATAGGTTGAGACAGTGTCTTGTTCTGTAGCCCAAGCTGGCCTCAAATTCATGATGTCCCCACTCCTGCTTCTGGAATAGTACAGACAGGCGCCAGCACCACCAGCTGACTTGAGTGTTTAAGCAGATCTCAAGTAAAGAAACTGGCAGAGAGTAGGAGCCCTGGGGATACTGAAGCACCTAGAGACAGATGCCTTGAGCCTCCAGGAGTCAGGGATGGGGTGAAGAGAGGAAGCCGAAGCATGGAGGAAGGGTGTGGTATCTGAGGATGCAGCTGTGCGAGCCCAGTTAAGGAGCAGGGTGCAGGCCCCTCTCTCAAACTGATGCGGATGCCTCTTGATAGCCAAACACCCTGGAGGCCTGGGAGTCTGTGGTCTGCGGGGTCAATGCAAAGGCCAGAGATGGGAGTAGACATACCATGGCCAGCACAGGTATCCTGACTTGAGAGTGATGGCACTAAGATCCCTGACCACCTCACTGAAGCTAGGCCTGGCCTGACTCCCAGGTGAGAGGTGGAGCTCAGAATCCAGAGAGAGGAAGAAAGAATTCTCCGAGCAGTCATATAGATTCAACTGCTGGAGTTAAGGAAGATCATGCTCCCTCAACCAGAGAGAGATGAGGGCACTGGCCCCTGGTCTGTCTTCTGGGTCCCAGGAGGGAGACTTTGTGACAGTTGGAGAGGTGGACAGTTGACTCAGGTGGGGCTGCTGTGGGCTGCTGTTAGCTGAAGGGCTTTTGAAGCTAAGTGCATGGCTGTCTGGTTCTGTAGGCCCTGAAGTTGCCCCATGTGGAGTACATTGAGGAAGACTCATTTGTCTTCGCCCAGAGCATCCCATGGAACCTGGAGCGGATTATCCCAGCTCGGCAGCAGACAGAGGAAGACAGCTCCCCTGGTAAGGTCCCCGATAAGCCTCAAGCCTCCACTTGTTTTGCTCTGCCCACCCCCTTCCTGCCCCTCCTCAGTCTGCACTGACCTCTCTGTCCTTAAATGACCCTTCCATCCAGCTTCTCATCCTCGTTGGCGTCATCCCATCCTGTTCTTAGTCAATGTTCTATTGCTCTGAAGAGACACCATGACCACAACAACTCTTATACAGGAAAACATTTAACTGGGGCTGGCTTACAGTGTCAGAGGTTTAGTCCATTATAGTCATGGTGGGAAGCACGGCGGCGTGTAGGTAGATATGGTGCTGGAGAAGGAGCTGAGAGTTCAACCTCTTGATCTATAGGCAGTAGAAGGAGACTGCCACATTGGATGTAGCTTGAACATATAAAACCTCAAAGTCCGCCTCCACAGTGACACCCTTCCTCCAACAAGGCCACACCTGCTCTAACAAGGCCACACCTACTCCCACAAGGCCACACCTGCTCTAACAAGGCCACGCCTACTCCCACAAGGCAACATCTGCTCTAACAAGGCCACGCCTACTCCTACAAGACCACATCTCCTAGCAGTCCCTTCCCTCCCTGAATCTGTCAATGGTCTGCCTAGTGTGTTTTGCCTTCTGAGAGGGAGAAAGAGCCGGGCGGTGGTGGTGCACGCCTTTAATCCCAGCACTTGGGAGGCAGAGGCAGGCGGATTTCTGAGTTCGAGGCCAGCCTGGTCTACAGGACAGCCAAGGATCAGAGGTTCTGTGGAGTCTCAAGGGGTCTGATCCCTTTGTGTATGTAAGGAAGGTTAATCTATTGCTTAAGTAGATGGGGCATGGATTTGGTGAGATGGATGAAGCCTGGCAGCTTCCAGTATCCGAGCTTCTCAGGCTGCTGGGTTAGTAATGCAACCAGCCAGGGTAGCCCCTGAGGGTGGCCACAGAGCTCTCCGTGCCAGGCCACAGGCTGGGAGGGGCAATCCAAGGTTCCTTTTAGACTTGTACCTCTACTGTACCTACTAGGAACTGAGCTTGGCCTCAGGCCTGCTAGGGAGGTCCTCAAAGACTTTCCTGTATGCCCAACCCCGGGATGAGAATTCTTTAAAGATTCACTTTTTTAAAATGTGTGTGTTTTGTCTGCATGTATGTATATGCATCATGTGCCTTGCGTGCGTATACGCCATGTGCAGGCAGTGCTTGAAAGGGCTTTGAAGAGGGCATGTGGTCTTCTGGAACTGGGGTTGGAGATAGTTGTTGGCCACCATGTGGGTGCTGGGAACTGAACCCAATTCATCTCTGAGAGCAGCAAATGCTCGGAGCCATTGAACCATCTCTCTAGTGCCCCAGGATGAGAAATTTTGAGTGTGGCTGCTGCCTTAGGTTCCTCCTCCCTTTCTTCCATTCTCCTAGTTCTCCTTCCATAGGAACCAGATGCGTGCTACCCTCTGCAGGCTCCCTCCACCAGGCGGGCACAGGCACTGACCCCCCCTCCCCCACCCCCTCCCTCCTCCCCTCAACCCCCCCTCCCCCCAGCCCGAGTGTCTCACATAGTGCTCACCCTGTGCCTGTTTCTTGAAGAATCTCACCTGTTCCATAATGGAAGGTGCAGGTGTCAGGCTTGTGGTGAGCTTCCTGTGCCAAGTCCCACCCAGACTCAATGGGGGAAGAAATAGCCCACGGGCTCACCAGGCCCTTGCGGGTGAATCTGTGGACTCAGAGCCTGTTTCCTGCCTGGGAATGTGTTGGGCAGCCAGGACACCAGGCAGTCCTGTTAGTTTCTTTCTGTCTTCTCAGTCCTTGCCTTAGAAGGCTGGGAGTGCATATGCTTGGAAGATTGGTTTTTCTTATACCATAATATTGTGTTCTGAATGTTCCTATTGCTGTTTTTCATGGAACTGGATACCTCAGTTTACCTCCTGGTTCTGTCATTTGCCAGCTCCCAGCCCTCTCTGTGCCCCACTCATTGCTGTAAGATTCAATAGCATGCAGCTTGGAGGAAGTGTGAGGAGCTTTCCTATGAGCAGGTAGGGTGGCAGACAGTTCTGTACATGAGCAATAATGTTAACCCTGTAACTGTTCTCCCCCTCCCACAATGGTTGCCATGGGAAGATGGAAGTAGCCAGGTGGAGGTGTATCTCTTAGATACCAGCATCCAGAGTGGCCATCGGGAGATTGAGGGCAGGGTCACCATCACTGACTTCAACAGCGTGCCCGAGGAGGATGGGACACGCTTCCACAGACAGGTGAGTGTGACTCTTACTTCATCTCAGGGGTGAGTGAAGGTGGGCAGAGGTGCCACCCCTGGAGCATTGTGTCAATACTGCCTAAATTTCCCTGCCATCTGTGGAGTGCTATGTCAGTCTGTCCATACCCTCTCACATGATCCCTGTGTTGATTGATCAGGCAAGCAAGTGTGATAGCCATGGCACCCACCTGGCAGGTGTGGTCAGCGGCCGGGATGCTGGTGTGGCTAAGGGCACCAGCCTGCACAGTCTTCGTGTGCTCAATTGTCAAGGGAAGGGCACAGTCAGCGGCACTCTCATAGGTGAGTGACACTCTGGGTTCTACCTGCTGTGAGAAGGGAGCCAAAGCTTAGCAGGAACCAAGGTCTCACAGTCAGGCAGTCTCTGTGCCACAGTTTACAGTGATAGAGTTGGCAGGGCCCGGAGATCAAGAATGCAGGTGGGAAACTGAGGCTTGGGAGGGAGTGGGGTCAGTCTAGTGGGTCTGTGGGTGAGTGCTCTCCCACAGCTCTGCACTGTTCCCTTACAGTGTTGTCACACGTCACCTTCATTAGATTTGCAAAGGCCCGAGGTGGTGGAAGCCAGTTTTCCCTTCTGTGTGTTTACCTTCTTGGTGGGGGAACTGCAAGGGATCTTTCCAGACATGTGCAGGTTACTCCATCAGTCCACTCCAGTAGGGACCCAGAGGGCTAGAACTTCAGTATGTAGGCAGGGAGAGGAAGTGAAGTAGCCCTGGCTCACTGTATCTCAGCGTGCCGGGCACAGAGTGTGAGGTTTGGCATGTGACCCTAAGGCTGGCATGAGATGATGGCTAACCAGTAAGCCCAGCCAGAAAGGGTGAGTTGGCCAGGGCCCACGGTGGGAGCCTGCCAGCCTCTTGGGAAATGGCTTGACTGCCACCAACCAGTCAGATGCTGGCCCTGAGCTGGCCCGCACAGGATATGGGAACCAGCTTGGCTTATCAGTGGGACTTCTTTAGTTGTTTTTGTTTGTTTGTTTGTTTTAGATTTATTTTATTTTATGATCACGAATGTTTTGCCTGCATGCATGTATGTGTACCAGGTACTGGGAACTGAACCTGGGTCCTCTTCAAGATCATCAAGTGCTCTTGACAACTAAGCCATCTTTCCAGCTGCATGCTTGGGCCTTTAGAGCACAGTCAGTCACTGACAAATTTAAAGCAATAGCTTCTGTCCCATTAGGGACCTCTTGTGCCTGTCCTACCCCCTTTATTGATCAACCTCAGTCCAGCTTGCCATCATCAAAGGTCACTGTGTAGAAAGAGACTACTCATTCCCTGGAAGTCCTTACGCAGGCTGGGCTCTGGCCCCTGGAGGGCTTCTTGCAGGAGAATTGTCCCCACCAGTATGTAAAAAGCTCCTAATGCAGTCCAGGGTGAAGTGGGCTCAGCATGACTGAGCTGTTACTCCAGCCTCAGTCTTCTCTGTATGAAGCTAGAGGCAGGGGTGTCAGGTCTAAGCACAGGTCTATACAAGCTAGGAGCCATTTGTAATCATGAATGTCACCTACACTCCTCTGTCCATTTTGCTGCCCCTTACCTCCTTCTGCTCTGAAGGGTCTCACCAACCAACCCTTACATATATGGTCCTGGACTCCATTTCCCACCTCAGCCACAGCCCCCCCCTTTAAGGGACCCCCTGGATCCAGAAGGTTCTGAGAGGTTGGCTTGGCCAACCTCAACTATGTAACAGAACAGGAGACTGAACAGGAATGAAGCTGATAGGCCAGGCCAGCTGTGCTTAGACTCAGGCAAGCGTTAGAGTTATCTCTAGAGCAGGCTTTTGGCAAAATTGATTTTCATACTCATTCAGTGTGGGAGAACAGAGTGTTGCTATTGGCGGATTACGTCTTCATAGTGGAGAGTTGGGGGGGGTGCTGTGTGATCTTTAACGCCTGACTTGATATAAATAGCACTTGTCCCTTTTTATAGAGGGTAAATTGGCAGCCTGTGAGTGGGTGCCAGGGTGGTCTCTGATTATTTTGGGTGCAAAACTCCAAGTGTGATGAGAGGGCCTCTGAGCAGGCTTCGAGGGACGTGGAGGTTTATGAACCCTAAGGGCTGTAAAGAGGTTCTCACACTTCTGGAGGCCTAGGAATTTTCTGCAAGGCCGTAAAACAGTCTGGTGAGGATCCTAGAAGTTCACATATTCAGATTCTCTGAGAAGCTAGAGAAGTTAAAAGCAGAGAGAGAAAA
The DNA here is from genome assembly GCF_008632895.1 of Mastomys coucha. Taxonomy (NCBI): domain Eukaryota; kingdom Metazoa; phylum Chordata; class Mammalia; order Rodentia; family Muridae; genus Mastomys; species Mastomys coucha. The sequence continues at coordinate 65,725,486 of NW_022196900.1, read as the reverse complement.
TGTTTCCCTTTTTAGGGCTTGTGTTTTTTCTTTTCTTTTCTTTTTTGTTTTTTTGTTTTTTAAATCCACTATTCGTTTGAAAAATTCATACCTGTGTATATTTTGGTCATTTTACTCCCCTATTATCTCCTCTTTCTTCCCCTCTGCTGAACCCCCTCTTCTTTCCAATGAGCCTCCCATTTATTTTCCTGTCTTCTGTTTGATAACACGTTTCGTGACCCACCAAGCTTCATTACAGTTACTGGAAGAGCGGTATTTACTGGAGCATGAGCACTGAGAAAAATGACACCCTTGCCCCGGAAGTGGTTACCTGCTAGTAGCTCCTTAGGGTGGGGCTTCGTGAGTCCCTCTGCTATCTATAATAGATGTTACCACCTGGTGAGGTAACATGGCTACTGTCATGAGTACAAAGGCCTTGTCACGTTCAGAAGATAGCTTTTCACAGTACTGTTGCCCACCCCTGGTTCTTATTTATATCCTTTCTTACCTCTCTTCTCTGGTGTTCCTTGAGCTCCATAGGAGAAGGATGTCCCATTATGGCTGAGCATTCACCATCACTTATCCTCAGAACTTTGAGGTGAGGCTTCTCACACCAGGAGGAGGCGAGTGGTAGTGATGAGGACACAGGAGTGTAGGTGACATTTGTGATTACAACCGACCCAGTTATGTCTCTTTATGAAGACTAAGCTTGGGAGTAGCACAAATTTATGGGTATCCGCATAAACATTTAGCAGGCAGTTTAATAACATGACCAACTAGCAAACCAATAGTGCCATGTTTGCCCTGGGGCCTATGACCTTCCCGGCCACAGGTTTTGACCAGGTTTACAGTACCAGGCATAAAGCCCCTTCAGTGGAGCGGTGGAGTGAGCCTCAGATCCAATCAGAAATCGGTTGATTACCCGAGTGATAGCCATGCCACTATTGCACTAGTGAGCATATGCCGCTGGCCAGGTTTGAACTAAACTCAAAGGCTTACAGCTGGGTAAGCCTGTTGACTTTTATCTCCCACCAGCTTACAGCTGGGTAGGCCTGTTGACTTTTATCTCCCATCAGCCTGCAGTGTGTCCTTTGGCTGTGAGAGCTAGGCAGCAGGGGGTAGCTTCCAACTCAATTCTAGCTTGATTTCTCCATGTTAGCATGTTAGTCAGGGCTATTTAGCATAACCTAATTTATAAAATGAGTCTCTCTCTCTCTCTCTCTCTCTCTCTCTCTCTCTCCACACACGCACACATGCACATACACGTGTATGTACATGTACACACACATGTGTGTGCTTGTCTGATTTATTAGAATGACTTACAGGTCCAGCTCATCCAACCATGGCTGGCTCTGAATGGGGAGTCCAAGAATCCAGGATTTTCTCAGTCCGTGAGGCTAGATGTCTCAGCTGGTTTCACTATATCCCGAAGAAGCAGGCTCTAATGTCAATGAAGGGTTAGACTTGCTAGCAAGGTGAGAGCAAGCAGGCAAAGAGCAAAAGCTTCCTTCTTCCATGTCCTCGGATAGGCTTCCCAGCAGAAGGCAGGACCCAGCTTAGAGGTAGGTTTTCCCAACTGGGTCTGGATTAAAGGTGTCTTACTACCTCGTAGATCTGGATTAGAAGTTGACAATCAAGAATAGCCATTATATCCTGCAACCAAATTGTGTGATGTTTTCAGAAATAACATCTTACCATCTAGTTCTGGGGAACACTCAGCTCCTTCAGTTTTGAGTCTAAATTAATTTAATTTAGGGGCAGAATTATTCCCTTCCCCCAGGGACCCAGTGTTTTCTTTCAAGGCATTCAACGGATTGGGTGAGGACCATCAGTGTTTCGGAAGTTATCCACCTTACTCAAAGAAAGTGAGTGAATGATGTAAAGTCAGCCATACATAAAATACCCTCAAGGCAGCATTCAAATAGGTTAGGTAAAGCATTGGTGGGGCACCAAACCTCCACAAAATAACTGATCACACGGTGTCTCTGAGGGAAGGAGCTGGACGAGGAAGGCATACCTCTCTAGCAGGTGACCTGGGCTTGATTTTTGGCAGGCCTGGAGTTCATTCGGAAGCGCCAGCTAGTCCAGCCTTCAGGACCACTCGTGGTGCTGCTGCCCCTGGCGGGTGGGTATAGCCGGATCCTCAACACTGCCTGCCAGCACCTGGCAAGGACTGGGGTAGTGCTGGTGGCAGCAGCGGGGAACTTCCGGGACGATGCCTGCCTCTACTCCCCAGCTTCCGCTCCAGAGGTAGGTGCTGAGCTATTCTGTCAGAACAAGGGAAGATGGCCCCCCTTGCTGACTGAGCTGCCTGGACTGAAAGTGCTTAGAGCCCCCAAACCGGGGACCCTACTGGAACTCATGCTTTCTCCGCTCCAATGTCTGTAGGAAGCTGTAACCCAGGCAGCCATACTTATGATCCTGTCCAGCCCTTTCTCCCTTATCCAGTCCCTCTCTGTCCCTTGGAAGGCAGAATAGCACCCTCAGTGGTCTCCTCACCCCTCTGCTTCCCTAGATCACCCACGAACTCCCGAGTCATTTATGTATGACTGTCCTGTCCAGTCCCTTAGCTTCCTTCCACACTGTCCAGCTCCCTACCTATAACTGACCCTAATGAGATTGGGGAGGACTGCTGGCCCCAAAGCCCTCATGTCATGGCCTCATGTAGTTATCCGCCATGTGGCAGGTGCACCCTGGGAAGAGGCCTCTCTGGAGGAGTTGACAGTCCAGTGGGCCCATCCTCATCTGGGGAACACCTGCAGAGCTTCTGCTATGCAGTGAATTATTAGCCCTGAACCTGCAGAAGTGGGAGGCACCTGTCCCTGTGCAAGACTTCATGGAGCCCAGCCTTCCCTCCCTGACCACCAGAGCTTACCAAGATGCTTAATTTACCATTGCCATCTTGCCTGTTCTAGGCTTTATACAGTACCATGACAGTCTGATAGCAGGCCTCTTTCCTACTCGATCTCTACCCTAGAACATGGGCTCCACGGGGATTCAGGAAATGGGGTCTGGAAAATGTTGGGGAACCCTGATGAAAGTGAGATGCCAGAGTTCCCCCGAGGAGCTGCATGCATTTTTCACGGCTTTCAGTGGGCCACAGTGGGAACTGGAGTTGGCTAGTCAGAGGCAAGAACTACCTCTCCCATTGTGGCTCTGGTCTTTCTCTGCTACCCACTTCTTTACCATGCCAGGTCATCACAGTTGGGGCCACAAATGCCCAGGACCAGCCAGTCACCCTGGGGACTTTGGGGACCAACTTTGGACGCTGTGTGGATCTCTTTGCCCCCGGGAAGGACATCATCGGAGCCTCCAGTGACTGCAGCACATGCTTCATGTCACAGAGTGGGACATCACAGGCTGCTGCCCACGTGGCTGGTGAGTCACTACCCCTCCATCCTACTACCCTTTGGCAGGCAGCAGGGTCTGTGCCCTGACCTTCTGGGTCAGCTCCTGTGCCTGAGGGCAGATGTGAGGGGGACCAGATGGTGCCTGTGGTGGTGAGCAGCTTTGCTGGTATGCTGCAGTGTCCAAGGTAACGTACTGAAGGAAGAAGGGTTTATTTTGACTCATGGTTTCAGAAGGTTCAGCATGGTCACTTGGCACCTTTATTTTAGGGCATGCTGTGGTGGGGAGTGTGTGGTAGAGCAAAACTGTTCCCCTCATGTGCCTGGAAAGCAGATGGGAAGGGTATACCCCCAATGACCTACTTGTATTAGGACATACCTCCAAAAGGTTCTGTCTCCTTCCACAGGCTGGTGACCAAGCCTTCAATACATAGGCTTTGGGGAGAAATTTAAGAATCAAATTATCACAATGTCCTGTAAATGGAGTTTAATAAACTCTATTATTTATTAATATGACCTAGCTAGTCCCCTATGGATTATTTAATCAGCTCTTGCACAACTACTGGGGATCACCCTTAAATCTGTTTTACTAATTGCTAGACTGTCTACTTTCTAGCTGTGGTACCCAAGTACCTGCTGTCTGAATCTCCCCTGGGCCACTTCTGCTCAAGCAATCCTTTCTGGAGGTTGCGGGGGTTGTGGGAGCCGGGGAGAGGGGGGCATTTCACTTGGGCACATGCTCCTGGTCTAATGGAATGGAGACCTGTTCTCTCTGTCTTCCTCCTCCTTCACTCTCCTTTCTCCTTGTTCCTTGTGGTCCCAATCTATGACCCTCCCGCCTGGTAACTGAAACTCTACCTCTCTCTATTCTCCCTAGTAATTGGCTGTAGCAGCTTCTGTTTAATTGATAGTTTTAAACTGGGGAGCAAAGTTTACATAGCACCACTATAAGTAAGGACCTCATTGGGAGCAACTAAGATCATGGGGGCCAGTATTTAGCATTTGAATGCATAGCAGCACCAGACCAACCCCTAACAATGTCCTGAAGAACACTGGGTCTACCAGGGAAGGGTACACAAAGGATGGAACAGGAAGCAGTTGGAGTTCTCTTAGAGGGAGCCCCATGGAGGTACTTGTACAACCTGAAGGCCAGGGAAGGCTCCCTGGGGGAGGGACGTTTGATGTGGGGTTTGGTGGATGGTTCACCTAGCAAATGGCCTGCAGTTGCCAAGGCCCATAGGCAGGATCAGATGTCTTCTTACCTGGTTTCACCAAGCAAGGGATTGCAGGTGCTTACATTTCCAGAGGAGCAAATTGTGTGTGTGTGTGGTGTGTGTGTGGTATGTGTGTGTGTGGTGTGTGTGTGATGTGTGTGTGTGTGTGGTGTGTGTGTGTGTGTGTGGTGTGTGTGTGTATGTATGTGTGTATGTGTGTGTGTGGTGTGTATGTGTATGTATGTGTGTGTGGTGTGTGTGTGTGGTGTGTGTGTGTGTAGTGTGTGTGTGTATGTATGTGTGTGTGTGTGTGGTGTGTGTGTGTGTGTGTGGTGTATGTGGTGTGTGTGTATATGTATGTGGTATGTGTATATGTGTGTGTGGTGTGTGTGTGTGCTGTGTGTGTGTGTGTGGTGTATATGTGTGTGTGTGTGCTGTGTGTGTGTATGTGTGTGTGTGTGGTGTGTGTGTATGTGTGGTGTGTGTGTGGTGTATGTGTGTGTATATGTGTGTGTGGTGTGTGTGTTTGTGTGTGTGTGTGTGGTATATGTGTGTGTGTGGTATGTGTGTATGTGTGTGTATGTATGTGTGTGTGAGGTATGTGTGTGTGTGTGGTACGTGTGTGTGTGTGTGCACACTCACACACGTGCATGTGTGCCCTGGCAGTAGCCCTGTGTTTGGGGAAGCAGGGCCAGGCCACCATCTTCTGTAATTCTGCACCTCCAGGCATTGTGGCTATGATGCTGACTCGAGAGCCGACACTTACCCTGGCTGAGCTGCGGCAGAGGTTGATCTACTTCTCTACCAAAGACGTCATCAACATGGCCTGGTTCCCTGAGGACCAGCAGGTGCTGACCCCCAACCTGGTTGCCATACTGCCCCCCAGCACGCATGAGACAGGTGAGCAGGATAGCAGGGAGGGTACTCAGTCCCTGCCCTGGCCCTCACAGGAGGGTTCTCTTGTCTTAGCTGCAGTTTGAGGGCAGAGCCTCTGAAAAGGCTTGATGGTATTTTCTTGGGAAAATAGCCAGCTTAAAGCTTCTCCTGCCATTGACTGAGGTCATCCCTAACATCTCTGGCAGATGCTCCCTCCACCCCCAGACCCTACTTATCTGGGCCTTGTTGCAGGTGGGCAGCTGCTGTGCAGGACGGTGTGGTCGGCCCACTCGGGGCCCACTCGTACAGCTACAGCTATAGCTCACTGTGCCCCAGAAGAGGAGCTGCTGAGCTGTTCCAGCTTCTCCAGGAGCGGGAGGCGAAGGGGTGATCGGATTGAGGTACCTGGGTTCTGTTTGTGTGTCTGTCTACCCTTAACCAGTCTCAGCCTTCAGAAGCTACAAGTGGTTGATCCCCGAATCTTCTAATAACCATTTTCAGGCTTAAGGCATGGTCAGAGAGTGCCACATTGAGGATGGGCAGTGCCTATGGGTGTGTGGTCAGGGCCTTGTGGTAGAACATTTTAAGGGGTGCTTCACTGTATTGGTCCGTGGCTCTGGAGCTTGGGTAGAGGGCATTCAGATGCTGTGTGACACTGAGTTTGGCTGGAGGGCACCACCTCCAGGTCCTAAGGATAGCGCCCGTGAAATGTCCCAGGCTGGGGCTGGAGCTGGTATGTTAGTCTCCCAATGTCTCTGCTGGAAGCTTTATGGTAGAGCTGCCTGGAGACAGCAGTGTGCCTCAGGCTTGGGCAAATGACTTGTGTCTACAGTAGTGGGGCTAAGCAAGATGCTGAGGGCTCCAAAGGTCCCAACTAGGTGCCCGTGCACCTCTGTCTCAGCCCCATGTTCTTCCTCCAACTCTCAGGCCATAGGGGGCCAGCATGTCTGCAAGGCCCTCAATGCATTTGGGGGTGAAGGTGTCTATGCTGTCGCGAGGTGCTGCCTGCTTCCCCGTGCCAACTGCAGCATCCACAACACCCCTGCAGCCAGAGCTGGCCTGGAGACCCATGTCCACTGCCACCAGAAGGACCATGTTCTCACAGGTAGGAGTCCAGTCCAAGCTGTGAAAAAAAGAGAGGCCCGGTTGACTGAGACCTGAGGCCCATTTTAAGCTGGTCTCCATCTCGTCCGTGTAGTGTGATCTTCTTTGTCCTTAGCTTCCTTCAGCAAAAGAGAATGATGATGGTGGGGTAAGGTGGAGCATATGATGGGGGTGCCTGGCACTGACCAAGGGAAGGCTCTGAGGCCTATCTCCAAGGAGTTATCCTCAGTTTGAATTCTGCACTCACTAGTGGGATCAAGTTCCTTATCGGCCTGTGCTTGGTTTCCTCCTCATGAAGTACAAGGGGGCGTGCCATGCATGTAGCCTGGTGCCAGGACAAGGCACATCAGCTCTCCTTGTCACATCACTGCCCTGCCACTGTCTGAAACAGTCCCAGGCAAGTAGTAGAGGTCACTGGTGAGGACCTTGCTGTTAGGGGATGGTGGCTCTCAGGTTGGGAGGAGGTGGAACAGTCCTGCATGGATGGAGGATAAGTGCTAGGCAGGGCTTGAAGGGGCGGGAAGTCACTGAGGGATGGCCCACTCAGTGGCAGATTTTGGGATTACAGGCTGGGGAGCCACTGAAGGTTCCAGAGTGAAGGATGGAGTTGGCAAAGCCCAGGCACAGAATGGATCTTCAGGGAGTAGATAAACCTAGTGGGTGGCTGTAGCCTGGACCAGGCAAGGCTCCCTGGACCTTTTGGTTGCACTTCCTGCCTTTATAGGTTACTTGACCTTTTTCCCTTACTGCTTTTAAAATTCTTTCTTTGTTTAGTGCA
>NW_022196900.1:65696770-65717313 GCF_008632895.1 Mastomys coucha | reverse complement strand
GTGTCAGAACTCCTCAGAGTCAAGCTGTCTCTGGGATCCTGTGATTCTGGGATCCTGTGATCCTGGACATGTCAGAGCGCCTGGGAGTGGAGCTTCCTCTGGGTGTTGTGGGACTGGCTGCGGAGCTTGCGTCCAAGGTCTGCTCAGGACACCAGCCCAGACAGACTGGAAGCAACTCGAGTCACTGGACTGGCGGAGTTCCTGTGTGCCTAGTCCCGCTGGTCCCAGTTACTCCCGGTGTTGGGACAGATGTTGGGTCCTCCTCACCTCTGATCCTGGACGTGTCAGAATACCTGGGAGTGGAGCTTCCTCTGGGTGTTGAGGGACTGGCTGCGGAGCTTGCGCCCAAGGTCTGCTCAGGACAACAGCCCAGAGAGACCAGCTGCACTTCCATACTGGGCTCTCAGTTGCCTTTTTGAGTGTCTACAGCTAAGCCCCAGGGCATGTTTGGAGCCATGAGAGCCTTTGACCTTCCCTATCTTCAGCCTAGCAGAGATCCACTTATCAGCTGATCCAGTTGTTCTCAACCCTCCCGATGCAGCAGCCCTTTAATACAGTCCCTCATGTTGTGGTGACCCCCCCCAACTATAAAATTATTTTTGTTGCTACTCCATAACTATAATTTTGCTACTGTTATGAATCATAGTGTAAATATCTATGTTTTCTGATGGTCTTAAGTGACCCCTGGGAAAGGGTCATTCTATTCCCCCCCAAAGGGACCTCAACTCACAGGTTTGAGAACTATTGAGCTAAGAGAGCTGTCCCTCCATGTAGAGTGGCTCTACTGAGCTCCTGTAGCTAGGGCAGAGAGAACTGTAGCCCCTAACATCCTAAGATGCAGAGTCCTTGTCATGAATAGGTTATCTGCTGGGACCACATACGTGGCCTCCATCTTCTTCCTAGCATCCCCGTGGGTGCTTTCACACTCCCACTGCTACAAAAGGGCACCTAAGGCTTAGCATAGCCTAGTGACCATTGTCCCTGGTTCTGTAGCTGGTGGTGTCCCTTACTTCCGAGATTAGAGTCCCACATCCCGTGCAGACCTGGCTCACACCTTAACTTTTGGTGGTAGGATGGATGGACTCACAGAGGCTCCAAGCACCTCAGGCTGAGGAGCCATCCCCTCAGCCCCCGTCTCTTCAGTGGCAGGGGTGAAGTGAGAATCCCAGCAGGGATCTTGTTGCTCAAACCAGCATCATTTCTACTCAGAGTTGTTTCTGTCTTTCCCAAGCTCTAGACTCGGAAGAAGTAGCATCAGTTGGGACCAGAAGGACAGGAAGTCCACAAAATTACAGAGTCTGAGCTGCATGTTCTCTGTTCTAGGCTGTGGCTTCCATTGGGAGGCGGAAGGTCTTAGCATCCAGCGGCAGCCTGTGCTGAGGTCCAGACGCCAGCCTGGCCAGTGCGTTGGCCACCAGGCGGCCAGTGTCTATGCTTCCTGCTGCCATGCCCCGGGTCTGGAATGTAAAATCAAAGAGCATGGCATCTCAGGTCCTGCAGAGCAGGTGAAGGAGTTGGGGATGGCTGGGTACCTTGGTCTTGTTGGGGGGAGGGGTTGCTGCCCTGTGTGGAGGGGCCCCATTTGTGTAGGGTTCCAGATAAGCAAGGCTTGCTGGCCACCCCTGCTGCTCTTTGAGAGCATGCATGATGGTAGAAACGTTGTGCCTGAGCGTTTCCCCATCAGCTGCTTACCAAACAAACCTGCGGGGAGGCCGCAGAGGCTCTGTAGAGTCTGCACACAGTGTTGGAGATACTGAGCAAGTGAAGGCTGAGGGAAGGAAGAGCCCAGGGAAGAGTCTGAGGCCAGTGGCTGGCCTTTCAGAGCTTGAGGCAGAAGTGTCCCTCCTTTATACGGCTCTGGGGGTGGGCAGTGTGAGACTGGAAGCAGGGGAATCTCAGTTTCACTATATCAGTGAGCACAGGCACCCAGAGAGGCTGGCTCCAGGCTGGTCCCAGTAAACTGGCGGAGGTGGCTGCTTGGCACACCAGGAGTGTCCATTCTGGTAGAAGACAATAAGCAGAGCAAGTTCCAGAGTGCCAAGAGGCTAATAGGGAGGAAAATGGAGCAGGGCAGAGTGCTGGGTTGAGGCACCCTTGCAATGGGAAGACAAGCCATAGGACCCCCACCAGGAACAATGTTTCTAGCAGAGGAAACAGGGAAGGCCAAGAAGGGCGACAGTATATCTTGGCGACAGGATCATCCTGGCCAGGGGGCAGGGCTGGACTCAGAAGTCTGGAAACATCTGACCTGGGGGGCGGGGTGTGAGCAGGCCCACAGTTGCTAAACTGAGAAGCAGGAAGGTCTGTAAGATGAGCCCTGCACTGCTCCAGGTCTGGGGGGCGAAGGCCTAGGCTGGGGTGGGAGGTAAGGGGAGGCGGTGCAACCAGAAATGCATGTAGATGAGGAGGAAGAACGGGTTCAGGGTTTCTGTGGAGCCTCTGAACTGCCATTAAACAGGATGGAAGGCCACAGAGCTACTGACTTTGGGGATGTGAAGGTGGGGCCGAGTTAGATGTCTGTCCTGGGCGGAGAGCATGCTGGTTACTGTTGGGTGCAACCCTGCTTGGGTCTGAGAGGCAGTGGAGCTGGACAGCCCACCAGTCTCAGACACAGGCTGTCTTCCTCACTGTCTTCCTCTGGACTCTGGCAGGTCACCGTGGCCTGTGAGGCAGGATGGACCCTGACTGGATGCAATGTGCTCCCTGGGGCATCCCTCACTCTGGGGGCCTACAGTGTGGACAACCTGTGTGTGGCAAGAGTCCTTGACACTGACAGAGCAGACAGGACCAGTGAAGAAGCCACAGTAGCTGCTGCCGTCTGCTGCCGGAGCCGGCCTTCAGCAAAGGCCTCCTGGGTTCAGTGACAGCCTCAGGCAGGGATGGTGCCTGAGGCTGGGTGCAGAACTTCTGCCTGGGAGAACTTGGCGTCTCACTCTGGGTACCCATTCCTGGTCTATATGTGGGGAAGCAACTCGTTCATGGTCAGGGTACCTGTGCTTGACATTCTGCCATCAAAGATGTTAAGCTGTAGTTGGCTCTGGCCAGCTGCTCCAGTATATCAGAACTCGAGGACACTTGCTGAACGCAAGGCTAGGCCGTCCTCAGGCCTCCAGGGTGGATTTGTCCTGCAGGAAGATAATGATGGATAGAGATCCTTGGAGGTTCAAAGATCAAGTACCAGACTGGAAAAGTAAGTCTGAAAGCCGCAGGGACCATCCACTCATAGCCTGCTCACATTGCAGACACCATTTTGGGCTCCCTGATTAAATGCAGGTCAGTTCTGCATACCTCCAGGGGTAGATCCAGCTATAAAGCCATGCCTATATCTTCAAGATGTTCTCATCTGCTGTACCAAAGGCTTTGGCCCTGTTCAGGATAACGTGCTATGAACCTTCAGCTGACTCTCAGTTTACACTGGAGAACCATACAGGGCTTATCTCACCTTACCCCATCCAATACCCTGTGCACTGACTGACTGCGAGACAGGACCAGAGAGGTGATATCACACAGCCAGTGATGTCAGGACATAAATCCAGAGTGGCTGGCCCTGAAGCCATGCCTCTTGGCAATACCAGGCTGGGCGTTGAGAGGACAGGCAATGCCTCAGCCACTTGTTCCTGGATCTATGCTCCCTTAGCCCCAGTCGCACAGATCATGTGGAGACTGGAGGAGTAACAGAGAGCAACTGTACCAAGGCCACACCAGCTGACAAGCACACCTCTATCCTTTTGACCTCTTCTGCCTTTTTGTAGTAAGCTTCCCCCACCTGTGTTGCTTTTGTAACTTGATATTTATGCAGGATTTTGTAGAGTTTTTATTATGTAGTGACTTTTCAGAATAAAAGCGGCTGATGTTACTGACTGCACCTGACTCAGAGGCCACCAGGTACCAGCTATCTGCCAGCCGGTGGGGTGCCCAGGCCTGCAGTGGGCCCATGCTAGGAATGCAGAAATTGTGTCCTGTAACCCCCCCCCCCCCCATGCCTCAGAGTATTGGTGCCTTGTCCTGGGGGATCCTGCCTCCCTCCAGCATTATAGACTCTTTGGGGCTCATGCCTACCAGCACTCCCAGCTCCCCAAACTTCTGCCATCCTTCTGGTGAGGGCCCAATGGTGTTTATGGACTCATTCGCTCCTGAGTCTGAGGGTATTTCTGCAAGCAGTCTACAGTTGCCCCTGATTTGCAATGAAGCCTGCTCTCAGATCTCTTTCCAGTATGGAGTGTGCAAATATCCCAGTCATGCAGTGTGGATGCCTTAGGCATGGTCTACCTCTATACAGTATACACAATGGATTGGCCAAGTCTCCAAATGGTTTTCTGCACATCAATGTCATATGTGAAAAGCACTGTAGCTGACAGATGCTAACGGCTCAAGTGTCACAACAGTGGCTGACACCAGAGCCACTGGCACCTGTGCTTTCAGCTTCTTTGTTGAGACCTCTGCCTGCCCCCTCCGTGGCAGTGACCACCCACTGGTCGGTCAGATGCTGTAGGTGGACAGCAGCTCCTGCAGATGTAGGCAGATACCTAGAATGTGTAGGAAGGGTTTGCCCTACAGGGGAGGGAAGATGCGGTAAAAGGGGTGGGACCCATGTGAACAATGCAGGCTACCAGGAATGGCTGGCTAGTTTCTGAAAGCTGAGGCTACAGGCCCTGAGCCCAAGATTGCTGGCCCTGCCCAAGTAGTACACAGACAGAGATCCTAGATCAGAGAAGGCTGGGAGGCCATATAGCCCGACTGCACTGTGGCCCCCTACCCACTGTCACTGTGACTGCACTGTGGCCCCCTACCCACTGTCAGTGTAAGTTCACCAGGAAGGGACCAGGTGTATCTATGCTGCTCCCCAGTGTCCCCCACAGCCCCAGTCTAACATCTGGAGAAAAATGTCTGTGAGACTCCAAGTCTACATTTTTGAAAAATTTATTTTATACTCTTAGAAGCTAAGAACTCCACCACACATGAACCAAATTTAGAATCCAGAGTCTTTCCTAGTTTATCTACTTCCTTTCGAACTTTTATAAACAAGATTTTGTACACAAGAGGTAGCAGAGGAAAATTCCAGTCTGCTTGTTCCAAGCTCAAAAGATGCTGTACACGCCTTGGTGCTAGCAGGGAGGGTGGGGCAAGCCAGGCGAGTCTGGTGGCTCAGGCTCCAGGCCTTACAGCTAATAGCTGTGGGTGAGCATGAGAGGCCACCTGGGGAGCTCCAGGCCAGCTGCCTGTGCGAGGCTCATCTGTCTGTCCCAGGGGCCTTAGGGGCAGGAGAGCAGTCCTGAGGTCAGCCTGGACTGAAGGAGCTTCTTGAGAACACAGAGCATTGAGTCAATTGTGCAATTCCTGCTTGATTGCAGACCACTGTAAAAGATTATAAAAACATCTTCATCCAAAAATTGGCAGTAAAAATGACAATTCTTTCCAGGCAAACCTGCCATAATTGTCACTTTGTGGTACTACGTTTAAAAAAGTCCTCAGAAGGTTAGTGGACTGAAGCTGTTGAAAATCAAGTGGTTCCTGATGATGTGGAAGGATGCTCACTGCAGCAGCAAAGGAAGAAGACGGACCAACGTGAACAGTGCCGGAGACCCTGACTCAGCTTTATGTGAGGACAGCAGGTGCAGGGCGGAAGGCGTTGTTTCCATAGGAAATAAGGGACTGACTAGAAGTGGCAATTTCACTCCTGAATTCGGGCTCCTGAGTGCAGTTGCTGGCAATGATATTCCTCCATGTATCATGGCCAGTGTTTCAATGTGGGTCCCACACAATCTTCCTGCAAGCATGGGTGTGAAGAGATGGTGAACTGGGAAGGGAGACAATGGGATGGGTGTCCAGGTGTTCAAAATCAACTTTAGACACTCACATTCAAAAACTGTAAGAACACCAGCATCAGACCAGATGTGCCACTTGCCTGTCTGTTTCCCTGAGGACGCAGCTCTGCTCTTACATGCTGTCCCGCCCATCTTCATGAATCTGGCCAAAGCTGGCTCTGGCCTGTTAGGCTACAGAACCCACAGCTGAAGCTGGTTGCATGGAACATCTACAGTGAGATGAAGAGTCCCTGAAGCACACAGCAGGGACTGCTACCTGCCTGCCGAGTGTCCTCACAATGCAAAGGCAACCAAAAAGGCACTTAGGGGCTGGCTGTGCCTCTTTGACTTGGCAAATCTAGCTGACAGTGGCAGCCTGGCACTTCCAGAGGCTTCCCCCAGTTCTGTGCACGGCAAGTGGAAAATAAGGCGGAACTAAAGGCGAAACAAGGCTGACACTGAGCAACTAACTGAAGATACAAAACGTAAAGAACACAGGGAATGGCTATGCAAGCCCAGCCTGGAACGAGTGAGAGACGCCATGTTGGCAAATACAACTAAATGGATGTCATTTAATTATTTTCTAGTAACTTCAGAGAAAGTACATTTTAAATCTTGCCTTTCAGTATTAGTCACATCAAGGAGAAATAAAGTCTTGAATTCTCTCTCTGCAGTAAAATTCTGATGAATCTGATAAAGCAGCAGCTCCCAGCCTTGGTATTCAACTCAGTACACAATCAATACAAGGGCCACAGAAATTATGCTTAAGCAAAACAAATGATTGCAGATCACATGACTTAAGACTAGTTTATTCAATATGTCTCCAAGCATTAAAAGAAAGGATAGTTTTATGAAACTCAATAAACTTATAAAGTGCTTTTAATTTTGTTGTTTTAAATTTTATTTTAGGACCAACCCATCAAGTCTTTAGTGACTGATGTCAGGACACACCCTATTCTTCTAGAGAACATAGCTTTTTGCTTTGTTTTTAATTTATTATTGCTCTTTTCAATCTTGAATCAGAAAATACCTCAAAGATCTTAACAATGCCATAGTTTCTGATCCTGGGAGCATGTCATCGAGGTCTGAGACCATGTGGAGGGCTTTCACCAGACCCCAGATATTCTGTACAGAGGAGACATATTAAATACAAAGGCCTGTGTAAACTGGGTTCATTACTATTTTACAACAGAAAGAATTTTACCACATATCTTCACATCATTCTAAATTGGATATTCCTATTCAATGTTACTACAGAGTAATAATTTTCCCATTTCTTCTCCCTGTATCCCAGAGAGAGCCACAGCTTTATCCCTCGTCCTCACTCTCTTATATCCATGGATCACAAGTTTGCCACCAGATTTATTTCCTAAAATCATGTGTCAATGCACATGTAGATGCTGGAACAGCTGGTCCACATTGCAGAATTCTCCCAACAGCTCCCAGCCTTCTAGTGGCCAGAGAAGTCTCTCCTCTGGAGCACACGGTTCTCATCACATTCCTGGCTCCCACTCAAGGCTCTTTTAAGGCCTTCGACGATGAGATTCTGTTTTCCCAAAAGGTGCTCAGCATCCTATCTGGGCACATTGCTCTAAGGATCAACATCATCAAGGTCACTTCTTAATTCACCAATCATCATGGGAGATTCCGAACCCTGTGGCAAAGAAAGGAAGTTAAGATTCTTACAGTTAAAGTCAGAGAGTTTTCCACACTACCTTCTTACTTGTGGTCTGTAATTTAAGTACATCACTGAACATCTTAATTTGCTTATTAGAAAGGATGAAAATACAATGCTATTACTACTTCTGGCAACTCCTGATGGCCATGCAAAACATCTGCATTTGTACATTACTCAGTCACTAAAACAGCCCTTGGACTGGCCGCAGGCTGCACGTCTTTCTGTGCACCCACAGGGACACTTGGACTGGCCGCAGGCTGCACATCTTTCTGTGCACCCACAGGGACACTTGGACTGGCCGCAGGCTGCACCTCTTTCTGTGCACCCACGGGACACTTGGACTGGCCGCAGGCTGCACATCTTTCTGTGCACCCACAGGCACACTTGGACTGGCCGCAGGCTGCACCTCTTTCTGTGCACCCACAGGGACACCTGGACTGGCCGCAGGCTGCACCTCTTTCTGTGCACCCACAGGGACATTTGGACTGGCCGCAGGCTGCACCTCTTTCTGTGCACCCACAGGGACACCTGGACTGGCTGCAGGCTGCACCTCTTTCTCTGCACCCATAGGGACACCTGGACTGGCTGCAGGCTGCACCTCTTTCTCTGCACCCATAGGGACACCTTACCCATTAGGTCATTCCTTCTGTAACCAAGTGAGCTGTATTTTGTTTATATGTTTAATAACTGGTTTTGAGAACCTAGCCCATGCCCTGGGACTATTCTCACTTGAGGTAGGGAGGAGGAGGAGAAGAGACATTCTCCTGTGGAAGGAAGAAGCATGTTTGATAAACTAAAAGCCAACACTGAGGGGTGAGGTCCATGGGGTCAAGGCAAGCAGCATACATGGAGGATCCTGCAGTGTTGGAATGTGACATGCAAACAGCCACAGTACAGGCAGGGGATTCTTTAGGATGAGAGAACAAATGGGCAGGTGCTACGTAAGAGGCCTGGGATTGGCCCGGTACACACAGGGTATGGGGTGCTGAGGAAGCACCAGCTTTGGTAGGGAAGTGAGGAGTTGGGCAAACTAAGACAAGCCAAGATGAAGAAGTTCACTCTGGAGCTCAGGAACTGCTCAGTGGTAGGTGGGATGGAAGCCAGGAGGCTGTCTACAGGATGGAGGTGTGCAGAGTAGCCACCCAGGAGACTGAGGTGCAGTCAGTCAGGAGGGTTTGTGGAAGCCCAGCGGGAACTGCTATGAAGTCCAGCAGTACTACCTGTTGTTGCTGGCAGCTAGGATAAGACCTGAGAATCTGCCATCCCAACTATGGGGTGACAAGAGGAGGAGGAGATGAGGCTGAAGACGGCCGGTCAAGAGCTGACTGTTTTTTAAGATGGAGGAGAAGTAACTGTGAGGAAACATCTCGAGAAAGGTCAGCAGAGCAGAGTTCAGGGTGGGACTCTGGGAGAGAAAGTTCTATCAAGTCAGGCAGAGAGAAGGCTGAGAGGAAACATTCCTCAGACTATGGAGCTGATGTGTGGGAGCTGGCAGTCGGGGAGCCCTGGTCTGAAAGGCCATTTTCCTGATGAATATGGGTGGCGATGAGGTAAATTGCTGAGAACCAGCTTACATTATTTTACATTGCAAACCTGGGCCACCAGCCATCCGTAAAGTGAGCTGAATAGTTCCCACTGTGGTTGTGAGGATGTGAAAGGCAAGCTTTATGGGAAGCAGCATCTCCAGCTGAGCTGCATCCACTCGCAGGTGGGCAGCTGGTGGTCTCCGTGCTCAGAGGAGGCTGCTGTGATGGAAGGCCGCGGGCCAGGGGAGACACGGACACAGAGCATGCACTTGATTCTCTTTCTTCTTTCCTACAATCATGAGTAACCAAACTTTTCCCCCTCTCTTTTTTTTTTGTAAAACTAATCTTGAAGGGTTTGGAGACCCCTAAAAAGTAGGTGTCCTTCAAGCTGCATGGAACTTTCAAGTCCACATTTCTAGGCAGACTGGGGAAAAGCAACAGAAGGTTTCAGCATCTGGAGAGAATGGAGAAACTGACCATGTGCATGCTGGGAGCAGTCGCCTTAGAGCCTGGGCTTCATTTCCCTTGTGGCGCTGTTCAGCAATGGAAGTGTACAGACCCACTGCTCAGTCCTCAGCACCAGAGGCTGACCTGGCCTATCTTTTATACCAACTTTCTAGAGCAAGGTCCTTTGTTTCTTGACCTTTGGAACACTTAGGAGCAAATGCTGCCCTTTCAGCCAAAGGCAGGCCCGAGAGATACCTGCTGTAAGTGTCTCTCTCCATTCTCATTGGCAGGACTGCTCTCTGACCCATTGCTGCTTCCTGATTGCTCCTTCTCATTCAACAAAGCTGTGGCGTATGCTAAAGTGTCCTGCATAGATTCAAACACAAGAAGACAAGTTAGGGGCTTTTTCTGAGCAGCAACTACTCTTTAGTGACCTCTGGTGGCACCTCAGCAACAAAGCACCTCATAAACCCTTGCCCTACAAAACCCCACTGACCAACCTGCAGAGCCTCTTCTCTGGTTCATCTGTTTGCATTGGGTCTGATGGACACCAGCTCGTTGTCTTCTATATAAAACCCAATGACTGCTTCTGCACCTCATTTCCTACCCTTCCCTCTCTTCTCCGACCCATGGTTTCTAAGAACCTGACACAGGGTTTTAAAGTATGCCAGATCAGACCCGCCTCACCTGAGCTGAGATGGTTCGCTGAAAGGTTTTTCCAGTTGAAGTTTCATTAGAGACATTGCTCTGCGGAGTCCAATAATGCTCTGACATCTGGAGACAAAGGTCAGGCAGAGGTGACAAGTAAGCCCCCACAAGTGCACAGTTCCTGTCTCACACACCAAAGTGTAGCAGCCAGAGGTGCAAGTCTACCTAGTTATCCACCACCTCAGTTATCATGAAACACTGTTTGTCAACTTCCCACAGGAAAACACTGCTCCTCAACAAGAGAACCGGCCTATAACCTTTCATCTTTAAAGATAAGACAAGCTACTTGTGAACAGCCATGGTTCAAATATATTAAAAGGAGAGTTCAAAACATAGGTCACTCTTAGGTTTTAAATTGTGTGCCAGTCCAGTCTGAGTGCTGTGATGAGGCCCTGCACTGTCCAACTCTGTCCTGCTTCAGACATTAACATTTGTCCAGCCATGTATCTATCCTCTCTATATGCTACTGTCTCTGAGCTCTTTCCACTGGTGACAGTCATGTGGTACTCACAGTTCCCACCTCTTCATCTCCTCACACTTCATTTCATATCACCACAAGTATTAGTACAGTACAAGAGCCTTTTATTACAGACCCTTTTATTACAAATCTTTTATTACAAAATGTTATCATTTTTCTAGTGTATTCTGTCCCCATCTCACCATTATTCTTAATCTCTTACTGTGCCTAACATCTAAACTCAAGTTTGTCATAGGTGTATGTATCTAAAAAATCCATAACATTTGCATGTACAGTACTATCATCCACTTGAGGTACCTCCATCAGAGCACAACTCTTTGGGCTGCAGAGATGGAGCAGTAGTTATGAGCACCTGCTCCTCTTGCAAAGGACTTGAACTTGGACCCCAGCACCTCTAGGTCCGGAGGATATGACACCCTCTTCTGGTCTCCATGAGCACTAACAAGCATGTGTGTATACTCTCACACATAAATATAAATAAAAATAAAATCTTAAGAAAAAAAGAACACAGCCTTGTGAGATGTGGGGATGGGGTGTTACCATATTAAAACACAACTTTAATACATGTATGTATGTATGTATGTATGTATGTATAAATGTTTGAAGAGCTAGAGAGAAGGCTTGGTGGTTAAGAGGATGTATGTCACTTGCAGAGGACCCAAGTTTGATTTCTAGCACACATATCAGGCAGCTTACAAATGCCTATAACTCCAGCTCCAGGGCATCTGATACCTCTGGCCTCCATAGGCACTAACACTCACGTGCATATACATACACAAACAATTAATAATAATAATAATAATTTAAAAAATAAATATTTGACATATGAAAATAGTTTGAGGCCATTTTACAAGTTAAGTCTAGGAGAAGAATCCTTCTCCAGGTAAGACGTGTTGCTTTGGATTCCCATGTTGTAGAGAAGGAACGCTCAGGCTCCTATTACCTTCTTTTGTAACCACTGCACAGCCCAACTCCAGTGGTGGGAATTCTCCTTGAAGTATTCCTTAGCAGCAGGGCACCTGAAGAGCAAGGAGATTATCGGCAGTCAAATACTCTTTTTGAAAATATTCTTGTTCAACCACAGTGCTCCATTTTGAGATATGTGTGCTACTTTTTTTTTTTTTTAATATTTATTTTATGTGAGTACACTATAGCTATCTTCAGACACTCCAGAAGAGGGCATCAGATCCCATTACAGATGGTTGTGAGCCACCATGTGGTTGCTGGGAATTGAACTCAGGACGTCTGGAA
Organism: Mastomys coucha; assembly: GCF_008632895.1. Taxonomy (NCBI): domain Eukaryota; kingdom Metazoa; phylum Chordata; class Mammalia; order Rodentia; family Muridae; genus Mastomys; species Mastomys coucha. The sequence goes on along the minus strand of NW_022196900.1, from coordinate 65,705,421 downwards.
GAGCTGTCAGTGCTCTTAATCAATGAGTTATCTCTCCAGCCCAGTGTATGCTACTTTTACTAAAACTAAAATTTCCCTTCATGGTTAGACAGGTAAGCCCAACATCCACTTGACCGCAGAGGCAAATGCAGTGCCTAGGCTCACCGTCTCTAACTTAGCAACAGTCCTGCTAAAATTGAAAGCTGGAACTAAAGAAACCCAACATATTTAATAAATAATCTTTTGATCTAATTCTGGAAGAATAACTTTTAAAACATGCCTCAGAGTGTCTCTCTCCTTTCCCCTTTACTTTGCCTATTCACTTGAAGACAGCACTGAAGATGATCTTGCCTCTCATGTGTGTAGAAGGCTGTGTGAGAACACTGGACTGGCAACTGTGTAGCTGCTGATAGAGAATATGCCACTGGTCTTGGCATTACTCAGAAGTGCCCATCTGGATAAGTCTAATCAAGGAACTCACAATTGTGGTAGGGTGACACCTACCTGTCTGTGGTCAGAGTACTATGTCCTCTAGGAATTATTTCAAGCAAGCCCTAATTCTTGGCTTAGGAAGTTTAAGCACAAAGGATTAAGCCCAACAAATTTCTCATTCTTAATCTGACACAAATCCAAGAATGGCAATTTCTATGCCTACAACCTGGGAGAAAAAAGGTGGTTAAGTTCAGACACATATAACCACTATCTAGTCACTGACTGTGTTTGACTGTGGACTACACAGGCTTAGATGAGCACCACTGTATGTCCCTACATCAACTAAGGAACGACACACAAAACGTGGCACATAAATACATTAACAGCCTTCAAAAGGAAGGAAGTTCTGCTAAACTGGAGCATGGAAAAACCTTGAAGATATGGCACGAGTCAAGCAAGCTAGTCATGAGATACCCAGCATGGTCAAATTCATGAGGCAGAAATTAGAGTGGTTGCCAGTGACTCATATGCTGGGAGCCAGCCTGGCCTGGAATGGCTTGAAGTGGGATACAGCACTGGGCGATGAGGTAGCTTTAAAGACTGATGGTCTCTGGCCTTCTAGTTTTCTAACTATACCAAATACTTGCTGATAGCTTCTGAAAAAAATCCTAAAAATGTTCTTGCTTATTCTATGGTTAAAAACCCTCTGGCTTGGGCGACTGATAGCTGTTGCATAGCAGGGTGGGATTAAGTCAAGAATTTATTGCTATCATTCCCTTCTCTGGCCAGGTAGCCAGAAGCCTCTCAGGCTAGGCTGGTTAACTCTTTTGTGAGCCAGAGAGGAAGGAAAGAATAGGATGCTAAAAAACCTTTTATACAGGCAGATATGCACAGACACACACATTCATACACACATTTACATTTTCATTCACATTCTCATTTACACATTGACACATTCGCATTTTTGTTGGGCCCAACCATCTGGTCTCGTACATTCCACAAGTATTCATGCATGCTCACATACATACAGATACCTACACATGTACATTCAGACAGACAGATACATACATACATACATACATACATACATACATACGGATAGATGGATGGATGGATGGGGCAGAGGCCCCCAAGCCAAACCATCCAACCAACTTTCTTTTTCTGCTCTTTTATACCTTCTTAGACATAAAGTTCTTTAGAAAATTATCTTAAGAGATAAAATGTTACATAAAATGGGAGTCACAGAAGGATGTTGATAGTAAGTTCAAAGCAACAGTTTTTACATGGCCTTGTCTTATCATAGTGCACACCTGTGACTTTATTCTTGGACCTAAATGTTTTTCCTTAAACACACAATTGTCCCAAGTCTATTTCTCTTTTTAGTGTGACTATAAAAGCTCATTTTATTTCTTATTATGCAGTCTTTACTTACTATTATGAGGAGTGGGCACATTCAATTCTTGATTCTCACTTTGTGAGAATCCATCCATCCATCTATCCAAATGTATGTATGTATGTATGTATGTATGTATGTATGTATGTATATGTCTGTCTGAATGTACATGTGTAGGTATCTGTATGTATGTGAGCATGCATGAATACTTCTGGAATGTATGAGACAGGTGGTTGGGCCCAACAAAAATGCGAATGTGTCAATGTGTAAATGAGAATGTGAATGAAAATGTAAATGTGTGTATGTGCATATGTCTGTGCATATCTGCCTGTGTAAAAGATTTTTTAGCATCCTACATTTCTACATCTTTCTAGCAAAGCAACTAAGACTATCTCTTAAACATTTCTTCCTAAAATTATTTGAATTAAACCAGGAATTCTATGGAATCATTAATTCATCTAAACAGCCTTAATTCATGAAAGTTCATCTTTATGATGATCTTCAGGAAATCTGATCAATAGGGCGAGCTAATGCCCAGAGATTATTAATTTAATAATTAGTAATAAATTTAATAATAAAGGCCTATCAGCTGCAAGAAGCAATCTTGAGATGAAGACTCTTCGGGGATTGCCTCATAGAACTCACCCATCACAGACCATATACAAAGCAGTGGGCCACCTCCAGGAAGGCCACTTGCTAGTGGCAGCCTCTCCAAGATAGCTCCTGACACTCAAGGAAGAAGGAAATGGGGCCCCAGTATTCAGCAGGGTTAAGAGTTTTAAGTTTGGAAAGGTGATCAGTAAAAATTTTCTTTAACAATCAACATTCTATACTATGTACGAGCCATGGTGCACATGGGCAGGCCTGAAAACAACTTGTAGGAATTGGTTCTCTCCTACAAACACACAAGAGATAAACAGTACTGAGCTGGATGGACTGTGACTTAACAAGGTTTCAGGTGAGATGTTCTGTATACTGTGTAATGGTTAGAAAGTTTGAAGATGGTGGGCATGCATGTCACTCAAACCAGTCTGTGATTGACATTCCTGCCTCCCAACAGTTGTAAAGATTAGATGAGGCAGCACAGGCAAAGCACTTGGTAAAGTGTCTTGGCTCACAAGTGCTTGACAGATATAGGTGACAAGATTTTGTTTCTTGAGAGACTGCTTTCAAACTGGGGACTTTCGGCTCAAAGGAGCTGCTGGTTAATGAAAGGGACTTCAGGAAAGTACAGCAGCTGTTGTTCCTGAGGTCTCCAAAGCCACCTGACTCCTGCCATAAGGCCAGGTGATCCATCTTTTCTCCTCTTTGAGATTCTGGGACATCAGTTACTTCTCTAACATTCCCCCTTCAGTTGCTTTGGGAAAACAATCTGGACACATTCATGTAGATTTCGAGCAAGCAGGCCTCCAAATCATTCAGTTCCACTCAGGTTTCAAAACAAGGCAGTTCCCAGCCGACAGGTGAACCCACTTTTTTTTGGCATTTTTAGTTTATACTTACTTTTGAGCAAGAGTAACAAGAAATTTGACACACTGGTAACACCGACTGCTGTCCACATGATTGCTGTGGTGCATCAATGCTGCAGGGAGAGAGGACACTTTGATAAGAAGGCCCTGGTGGGCTCAGGTAACAGTGACTGTCCTTGCTCTGGAAATAAGTTAGCTAAGTGGGGAGGGAACAATGACTTGATTCAATAGAACCATCCAGATTCTAGTGTTTTACTATGTTTAAAAACAGGCGTAAGTAGCAGCTTGACTTCTTAGAACTGAAAGAACTACAATCTTCACATGCACTGCTACCCAGACAAGAACAGCAGTTCATCATTTGATAATGGAAACTTATGATATTAGTTCTTCTTAATGTTTCCCATTTTCTATTTTAGCAATTTAAGAAAAAATAATACTTATTATTGTGCCACGTGTTTATGCTTTTAGGTTGCAGAGGACCCAGTATGGCTGATAGCTACGATTAGGGTAGACTGCTCCAAACTGGGGCTTGGAAACCTTGAGCTTGTAGCTCCTTTCTGTACTAAAAGGCGGTTTTTAGGTTCCTCTTAACGCTGCCTACCATGTGCTGCTTAAGGAGGGGGATATGTTTGGCAGGTAAGGCATTGTGAAAAATCAGGAGAAACATATACAGAGGAGGACAGCTATACCACTAGTGATGTAATCTTATGTGACTTAAGTCAGTCTTCTACAAAAGAAAGCACAGACACAGAACATGGCAGTCAATGGGCATGTGGATCAAAAGACAATCATACTTCATAGATCTGACAGTTCTGTGAGTCCAAGGTGTTAGTTTTTCCTCCCATGGCTGCTAAGGAAGGAACAGATTTCTGCTATCAGAGAGACTCCTTTAGCTTGTAGACAACTTTACAGCATTCCTGAACCTTTCCCTGAACTGGGAAAGAATCCCAGTCTGCATTATACTGAGTAGAAGGGCAGTCTCCTGGTCAGAATGAGGAGCTTCAGTGTCAAGTGCAGTCAGCCATTCATGTAAGCCACGGAGAGCAGAAGGACCATGCCCATTGGAGCAGAGCTTACTTCTAAGCACTTTACATTGCAGGCACTTGTTCCTAAGCTGGCATACTTGCCTAGTAATCCATTTTCTGTCTCAAATACAAACTTGATGCGCTCTACTTGTATGGGATCTTCAATGACCTGGAGAGGAAGGAGACAGAGTGAGCAAGTGACAGACAGCACAGTCTGGGCAGAAGTTCTGTTTCCTCACAGTTCTACTCAAGAGGTTAGCTTTTACAACGAAGCTCACTACTACGGGATGTTATGCCACAGCTGTGCATCTCAAACACATCCCTAATTCAAACCCAAAATATAAATTTATTAAGGATCTATTCATCTCCTATATATGTGTTTCTAACAACTATTTCCATAGTTTTCTGAAGGCTGTGAGGACCAACGTTCTGTGGTCATAAGGACACAAGTTCGTTTTTAAATTTAGCAAAAATATGCTTAAGGTTTACTGTTGGACAGGCGCTTCTTACATGTCTAGTTATTGGCACTGAGTGCTACATACTGTAGCCCACTGCTTGGGTCTATTGCTGCTCAGTACAATGATACAGCACTATGCTGTATCATTTCCCAAAGTTTGTAAACAGGCCTGGAGTCAAAAAGAAGAAAAAGATCAGAAAGTTTTTAGCAGATGGCATCCGTCATGTATTTTCCATGATGTATATTTATATATTTTAAGCTATTTCAATGCCTCCTCTGAGCCAAGGTCAATTATTAAGCTCTAGGCTTTTAATGGGACACAGTCTCTTTTCTCAGAGGCCCTTGACTAGTCTCTCTCACCAGCTCATTCCAAATCCAATTCTCTTAGTTCTTTTTCCGACTGATCTGCCCATTGCTGGCCTTCTATCCTCTGCCTTATTTTCTTGCCAGGCTCCTACAGTCCTGTTTTCCCAATCTCCAACCTTGTTTGCTTTAGTTGTTCCTTCAAAACAATTGCCAAGAAAGATACCAAGTGGCCCCTACCCACTCAAGAGGAAAAGGGGAGGGGGTGTGAGGGAAGAACTGTGGGAGGGGTAACTGGGAGGGAGGAGGAGAGAGGGATGTAAAACAATAAGTAAAAAAAAAAAAAAAAAAAAAAAAAAAAAAAAAAAAAAAAAAAAAAAAAAAAAAAACAAAGATTACAAAAAACAACAAAAAACAAACAAATGAACAAACACCACCCTCCTACCCTCCACCCCCTGAAAGAAACCCCCAAACAAACAAAAAACCAATTGCCAAAGGCTCTTGCTATGCAATTGAATCATTCCACTTTCCTGCTTAAACTATTGGTATGGCCTGCCAGCAGGGATGGCAGAGGCTAGGAGACAATGGAGAATAGCAAAGAGCTGGGTTCAGGAAACAAGGAGCTAAAGAACTGGAAGCTACATGCACATCCAAGGAAGCCCATGGTTACTTATCTTGATGACTGCTGTTTGCCAGAAATGGAACTAATACGGCTAGATCACTTTACACTCATATTTATTGGCTGAATATACCCTGGGCCCTATAGGAAGAAATTCTATGTCCGGGACACTGGCAGCAGAAGCCTTCTGTAACCTGCCTTTGTCATTACTTCCCCTACGCTCTACTGCACGGTTCTTTAGTCGCTGCACTGAAATCCGTAGAGGTCTTCTGTTACAATGGAAAGGGTATGACCAACAATACACACATGCAAGCCCAGCAACAGACTCTGAACATTGTCCCTAGGGTTAGGTACAGTGGTTACACAACTGAGGCCTTGACGAAGGTTAACTGTCCTCTGATCTCTGCAGTGTAACTAATTGCCTGTGGTTTTGCCTGGCTTCCACAAGACCCTGAAGGCTCCAAGGAGGTATGCTTTCATTGCTGCTCCTCTCTCAGTCAACAGTGCAAATGCCATGATTGTTATGAAGAAGAATAGGTAATTGCAGGCAAACTGAACCTAACCAGTAAGGAGCTAGTGGTTTAAAAACACATACTAAGTAGTAAACGTGTAAATGCAAGTGAGACAGTAGACAACATGCGACTTACCAGTATCTCATGCAGTAGCTGGAATGTGTTCTTTAACTCATGGGGCGGAGCAGTTTCTAGCTGGTTCTGAAAAACGTTGTGAAAGGATAAACACTGGTAACTGTTCAGTGGAGGGCACTGTTCTGGAATCCAGCTCTAGTTCTGTCACCGTTTGCCTCCACTGGTTAGGTCAACGCTCCCCTTAGGGGCCCAATTTCCCTACATCCTTCTCTGGGAGCAAATAAGCCATGAAGGCAGTCTCAGCTCAATATCTCATGATACTCTGCTACATCATTGACAAAAGGGAGCAAGAAAGGGAAAGGGAGGATTCTAAGTCACTGACAGCCCCATACTTACACAGCCACATTCACAATAAGTCACTGACACTCTATACTTAAGTAACTACATACACACTCTATACTTTGCTCTCTAAAGACGCCGGTAGTGAAGAAAATGCAAATTAAAAACTCTGAGGTAAGCTTTCTGTGAAGTATATTAAAAAGGCATGTGTACGAAACAGAAAAATCCACTAAGAAAACAAGGTTTATGAAATCCTTTTAAACATCTGAAATTTTATTTTTACTTATGTATATGTATGCACATTTGTGTGCAGGTATCTACAGAGGCTATAAGAAGACACTGAAAATTCCACTGAGCTGAAGTATAGGCAGTTACAAACTGCCTGATGTAGGTGCTGGGGACCGATCTCTGGTACTAACTCCATCTTCTGTGCATAAGCGAGTTGAGAAAGAATACCACATTTTGGATCAAACACTTCTGAGGTGGCAGGGATGGCACTAATAAAACACTTTGCCTAGTGCTGCATGGATTAGGAAGTCGAGCCCTACTCCTTCTGCTCTGTAGGGAGGAAGCTGCTTGGGCTCACAATCAACGCAGTGAGTAAGCAGAGGGGGACTCATCTCTGGTGAGGACAGAAGACCCCGCTAAGAGCCAGTGTGTTCCTCACTAAGCACCTACTCCTGTTAACACTACTGTACTACTACACAAAAGAACTTCTGTGGGTAGAAACTAGTACACACAGTATGAACTTCATGCTGTGAAAGGACCTAGAAAGCTGCCTACATGACAGGCTTGCTCCTTAGGGCAGACTGCGAAGCAGATTATGGATGGCTAGCAGTCCACGTCAAAGTAGACTTTGGTTATATTTGTGTACTTATATTTTTTTCACCAAGAGAATCAAAACCATATAATTGTAAAGATTGAAAAGCTAAGAAAAGGACACGCACACTTAAAGCACTTGTCCAGTAACATGTAGGAAGGCAGTGGGCATTGTGGTAAAAGCACTGGTCCACAGCCGTGTTCAGTCTCCAGGCCCTACTGTCACTGGCTGCTCTGACCCAGTCTCATGTATTGGAAACCACATCTAACCCACAGGACTACTTGAAAAGTAAGCAAGTTAAATGTAGCACATTTGGCATAGCTTTTCTGTTTAGTAGATACAGAGGTTGAGGTGGTAATGATTATTGATTAGTGCTTTATAATTAATTTTATCACTGTTCTAGAACACATAAAACCCTACTTTTGATTTTTAAGACACTGTAAGTAAAAAAAAAATTACAGCTGTTAAACAATTTCACCTAATAATGTCCATCATAGCATTAATATCATTAAAGTAGTATTTTTAACTAGTTACAATCGAACCATATACAAATGCTCTCTACTAGGAAAGGGCTAAGTGACTTATGGAACATGAAAGGATGAAATTCAGGAAATTATAACACCAAGTGAACAAAGACAGAATTATACAGTCAATAAAATCTCAATTATAGTAAAATACAAAGACAGAGAATAAAAGGACATAAGAGAGGAAACATGTTATCCATACTGTCTGGGAGCAGGGGAATATTCTCCAAGAGACTTCTCAGCATGCCACCAGCTACGGCTAGGTGGAACTGAAGTATACCTTAATGAAATGCAGCATTGTGAAGGAAAAGTGCTCATTGCAGAAACAGCAGTACACTACCATCTCCATGAGTGCCAGGAGGGAGCCAGTCAGCTCTCGAAGAGCAAACATGACCTGTGGGAGGACAAAGGAGAGGGGTTAACAGTCAGCAGTGGGAGGACACGGGAGCGGGCATGCAGTCAGTGTCTGCTGCTCTTGCTTGTACCGTAGTTTCAGAGATGAGGATCCACTGACACTGTTCTAGAAGTAGGGTTTGTTTGAGGTCTAAGGATGGATTCCAGGGAATCTGAGCTTATCTGTTTATACAGATCCGTACAAACATGCACTTTTTATTTCCTAAAGAATCATCTTAGCCAGGAGGTGGCACATGCCTTTAATCCCAGCACTTGGGAGGCAGAGGCAGGCGGATTTCTGAGTTCGAGGC
>NW_022196900.1:65607131-65696681 GCF_008632895.1 Mastomys coucha | reverse complement strand
AAAAAAAAAAAAAAAAAAAAAAAAAAAAAAAAAAAAAATCACCAATTTTCAAATTTCAAATGCAAGCATTCTCATGAGAGACTAATGACTGATGATAGGGAAATAAGGTTAAACTAAAAAAAAATATGTTGCTCATCAAGTTATTTCCATATTACAATAGATTCTGGAAGAATTCATAGGAAGGTAGCTCTGGATGGAACGAGAGCTGGCTGGAGATGAGGCACACAGTGTATGCCCTGTGTAGACATGGGAACAGCCCATAATCATATATATACTTTTTTAATTAAAAAAATTATTGGTTATCTTATTTATTTACATTTCACATGTTATCCCCCTTCCTGGTTTCCCCTCCACAAACCCCCTATCCCATCCACCCTCCCCGCTGTTTCTATGAGGGTGCTCTCCACCTACCCATGCCTGCCTCCCTGCCTGCCCTAGAATTCCCCTGCGCTGGGACATTAAGCACAGGACCAAGGGCCTCTCCTCCCAACACAAGGTTCACACACACATGCTTCTATGCTGCAGTGTTTTGGACCGGGGAGAGACAGACCAGGGACAAAATCTTTTGGTAATTAAGCACTTTACATGTGAACTGTCACTCACCTTCTCTGGAGCCTTCGGGGTAGGTTCTTGGTTGAAGAAGATGAATAATGCCCACTTAACAAATTTATCCATCCACCCATTCAGCCATCCATCTCTGTATACGTACATACAGGGAGCATGCTGGGCTCTCTGCCATTCAGTAGGCCTCATCTTTAATGTTTTTGAAATGTGTATGGAAAATAAGCATTTCTTCTCCTAACTACATTTCCTTTTATTAGAGAAACTTGAAAAATATACCAGCAAAAGGATTTTGCTCAACTAGGAGGAACTAACACACAGGCACACCGCTTCAGCACAGCAGCTACCTACCTCTAACAGATAAGGCTTCCCTTCAGACACGAACAGCAAGGCTTCTACCTCCTCATGGAGGGGCAGCAGAGGGCTCGAAGGAGCAATGCTAACAGGCGGTCGTTGTTTAAATATTCCAGGAGCTTTAGGAGACCCAAGAAACAAAACACAAAATACAACCTGTCTCACTCGGACGCATTCCACGAAACGTCCACCAGAGGGCAAAGCTCCAGATCTGCACACACTATTTGCTATATTCTTACAACTCAATCCTTCAGTCTACTGGACCAATGAGCTATGTAGACAAAATCCTATTCTCTTCAAAGTTCGCCTCAGCAACAGCTATGAAAAAGTAGCCAAAGCTGCTAGCAAAGAGACACTGAACAAGTCACTGTTCTCTAAACAATTGTTTGCAAAAGACCACCTACGCTAAGGCAGACTCAAGCCACACTGCAGGGCTGAGTCTAGAGAACTGAGGACACACACTCGGATTTTCTGTTGTAAAACTGTTTGAACTCAAACAACATAGCAGCCTTTTATTTGTGAGCTTAATCACTCAGGTGTAGAAAGCAAGCTAGATTCACGCCACGGGTCAGAGTTTTAGCTGTCAGCTTGACAGTAACCAAGGGTCACCTGAAAGAAAGAACCTCAAGTAAATAAGTGCCCAGATCAGATTAGCCTGCAGGGCATTTTCTTAATTGCTAATCTATGCAACAGGGCCCATCCCACCAGGGGCAATCCCACTCCTGGGCAGGTGGACCTGGGATGTGGAAGAAAGATGGCTAAGCGAGTTGAAGGTAGCAAACCAGTAAACAGTACTCCTCTGTTGGTTTGTTTCAAGCTCCTGCCTTGAGTTCCAGCCTTGGGTTCCCCTGATGATGGATTATAACCTGTAAGCCCTTCCCCCTTCCCCGTAAGGTGGTGTTTACCACAGCAACAGAAAGCAAACTAGAACTCCATTTGTGTGTCCTTTAATGTCCCTTTATATAGTTTTTAAGTCTCTTTCATCTGGAATGATGCACTTTGGAATCTTCCTTATTTCTTGCCTTTAGATTTTACTATACACATTACCACCACATGTAGAAGTCTATCACTTATGGCTGTGAACCCGTGTCTTTATGTTTTCTCATCTACAGAAGGGGATACAGCATCTCTCGAGTTCGCTGTGGGGAAGGAGCACAGTAAATACAAGCACACAGAAAACACTCATATAGTTAGCTGCCTTGTAGGATTACTGTGTGACTGTCAGGACAAACCTAGGGACTGTATACAACACAGCACACGTGTATGATTAGGATACTGGATAATTATATAGTACAAGGGTGTTTCTGTGACTGTGCCATTGGTGGGGGACAACAGGACACATTTCCAATTCTAAAATATTAAAAAAGATTTCACGAACTTACATTTGAATCACCTTTGCTTTCACAAAGGACTTTGGTATTTTATCTAATTAATCCTTACTATACCTGGAAGTTATTTTTAAACTATTTTCATTTTGTATGAAGGATCAGAAAGGTGAAGTGGCTTGGTCAGGTTCACACAGCTAAGAGACAATAGCTCATATCTTGACTATTTTCCTACTGTATATAAGTTGTTACATTATGGTGATGAACTCTGAATTAGACTTTAATCCTAGAGTACTTTAAAATAACCTTTTTTTCTCTCTGCTCCAAATTAGCAATTAACTTATCTTCTGTTGTTATCAATAAACTAGGTTAAATAAGGTGAGGTTTAGAATTAATTGAAAAAAAAATTTTAAGCACTCCCCAAATATCAATAGTCATTTGAGAAACAAATACTATTCATTCAGTCCCTAAGATGAAAACCACTTCTCATGCTTCTGATGTGGGAAGGTGTGGTCACACTTACCAACATTCCTTTGCGAAGAGACATCTGTGTGCAGGACCAGCAAGGCAACAGTGTTGTGAAGATTCCCAAACTCCCGTGCTTGTGCTGAACTCCATCGGCGTATCTGACAATAGAGAAAATGCAAACATGCTTCTGTGTTGGGTGGGAGAGGGGGCGCTAGCTGGTGATCTATTAAACCATAGCATCTCTTGATAGCCACAGTGGAAGAGGTCAACATATAAAGTCACTGGTCTAAAGGCATCTTCAAAGGGTTTGCTCCCTAGAAAGAAAACACTAACTCAGATTCTAGAAAACACTAACTCAGATTCTAAAACTAAGTATACACTATAGGTTGGGCAATTTTCCAGAGCCTGGTGTAATGGAAAACCATGAAGCTAGAGGATAGGAAGCCTGGCCCTGTGGTACCTCCAGTGTTTTGTATAAATGGATATAAGCTCCCTAAGAGTGCTTCATGTAATGGCAGAGATAATCTACCTGCTCTGCCCACTTTGTGGTTTTGAGGATCAAGTGAAATATTAAAAATGAAGATATTTTAAAAGTAGTATATTCCACAAATGCAAGATAATATTGACTGCATGTGCAGTGCAAATACAGAGAATTCAAGTCAGTCCTCGGTGTGTGTGAAGGGTCAGAAGCACTGCAAATCCTAGCAGTCAACACCACAGCACGCTATGTGTCAGCACTGTGTTTACTACTTAAGAGTGACAGCAGCAGGTGATGTGACAGGGCTGAGAGGAGCTTGCGAGTGTCAGTGCCACGTCTGCCCATGCAAAGCACAGCACACAGTGAAAAGGCCCAGACTCTGAAATCCCCAGAGTTGGGCCTAGATCCATTTCACCAAGACCTGTGCTTTGTCATCTTGTATAAGTTACTTAGCACAGTTGTGCTTAAGCAAAAATTCTTCCTGGAGAATGGGAGTAACACTGCATGTATATGCAAACTGTACCACCACAGAGAATGGGAGTAACACTGCTGTGTGTATCCAAACTGGGCCACCACAGAACACCCAGGTGTACACTGCTGTGTGCATGCAAACTGTGGCACCACAGAACGGCCAGGTGTACAGTGCTGTGTGCATGCAAACTGTGGCACCACAGAATGGCCAGGTGTACACTGCTACAAAAGCAGCACTCTATTTACCATTATTGGATTCTAGCATTTTACGCATTTAAAAATATATCAAAAGAAATACATGGATAAGAAAAACAGAGCTATATAAGGATTTCTACCAGGCCAGGCCAGGTATGGACATAATATCCACCCCCCTTCCCCACACCCCTACCTCCCTCAGTGCTCTGGGAACTAATACGTTCCTAACATTTGACTGAGAACATTAAACTGCAGTATAGTTCGTTTTTTAACAGTCCAGCTTCACAGATGGTTTCCAACTACTCTAAAAAATTTCACAGCTCCAGGGAAGAAAGGAGAGAACTCCAAGGCCATTTGAACTTCCTCTTCTACTGATCTCCAAAGACTTAAGGCCTACATAGTAATAACACCCAGAACTAAATGAAGTAAAACATTTATCATCCACAAAATGAAAGGCAATAGCATCTCACGGAGACCAGGAAAACAGTCCTTACCTGACTATTCTGCCGACTGACCCCAAGGAGGAAGCTGATCATGTGTCGCAGTGCTGAGTGCCGCAGAAGAAGGTCTCCAGCCCTAATACCTTGCTGTCACAAGGCAGTAGAATGACAAATTATACTCCCAGCCAGATAAAAAGTTGTTTTAAAATTACAGTCAGATGAGAAGTTTTAAGAAATCACCAAGTAACTTATGTGTATACACCATAACTTGGTGTAACACATCAAGCTGTAACTTATGTGTAGCGAGTACTTGTTAATGACTAGTTGAAGACTTCTGAGCCTTCCACTGCCACCCGATTACAAAACCATCACAGCTGCCTAACACTGCTGTCGGTAACTACACCTACGTGTATCAGAATTCTTACAAGTAAAATTATCCATTAATTTGGATTTAATTAGAAACACCAATGAAACCACAGAACTACACAGAATGGAATCTAACATTTTCCCATGTATGAAATAAGTTTTAGATTACATATCTGCTGTATTAGGAAAATGCATTAGAAAACAGTATTTACCTTTTGTACAAAAGTGTTGAATAGTGAAAAGTATTGAGCACAGTTTTTACAATTTTCTGGGACATCTTTATCCAAAAGAGCAAGCAGGACTTCCAATAACTGATGAAGGCTTTTTAACTGGGGAGAGGAGAAAGGAGATTATATAAAGAAAAAGAAGACAAGATAGACACTATCACAGGGTTAATTTGAAGTAAATCACCATAAGAACAAAGGGAAACTGATACAACCCAGTCTGATTTAGATGGGTTTATGCTTTGGAGAGCAGAACAGAGTTATCCCTTTACCTTCCGGGAGAGTGTCAGTACTGTAGGAGAACTAAGTGAGAGAGAGGCTAGAGCGACTGCCTAAGTATCAGAGTCCAGGCCACGATCCTACCGGCCCAGTTGTCACATGGTCTCCAGAGCCAACCTCTCTGTCAAGGGGAGATGGATTCTGAATCCCTCCCTCCACTGGGCTGTTTCTTTACAGTCACGGAGGCAGAGAATAGAACACAGACACAGGCAGAAGGGCTAGAAACCAAGCCAATGGAGCAAATGGAGAGCAACAGCCTGACATGACACGGCAATACCGACTCACTAGGAACTTACTTGAAAGCCCGCTGACGCCTCATGGAAAGCTTTGAAAAACATTTTATTTGTTTAGAAACCATTTTGGTATGACAGTGCTTCTGCTTCCCCTCCCACCCCAACTGTTTTTGGACAACTCCCTAGAAATTCATTTGTTATCCAAGCATTAAGACCAGGCTCACTACTCTTATTTGTTCATTCCTTTGAAGATGGTATTCATAGACTTCTGGAATACCCCATCCACCTGTCACACCCATAATAAATAATACAAGTTAGCATTTACATAGTACTTCATTTTCAAAGGACAATAATATGGTGGGTGCCAAGAGGTATAATTTCCATTGTGGAGAAAACAAACACAAAAATACAACAGCTGGATATCAAATGGAACTGACTTCAGGAAGTAGTTTCCACGCTTATACCTTACTCCTTTGTCTTCCACTAGCTGCTCTTCTGTCTTTAAACGGTTGGTGATGTCCTATACCCTGGCTTTTCTCTTTGGACTACACAGTGGAAGAAGTAAGACAGTCCAGGTAACTCTAAGGGTAGATCACTTCCACAACCCCACAGGAGTCTCTCAGGGCAATGGTAGTCAAGCTCTCTGAGCAGCTTGCAGGGACCTGCATCAGGCATGGTTTTGCTTGATGAGAGGTTCTGCTGTTTACGGGAATGAAAACTATTGCTCTAGAGTGCACGTAAGTCTAACAGCTCCGGAACTGAGAGGACGTTCAGGATCTTTCTAGGAGCACATCTGACTTGTTGCTCCTTGCTTCCTGTTCCTCTGGTGGAGCAACACTCCTGAACTTGTCTGGTCCAATAGTGCTTGCTGGGACAGGTAGTACCAGTTCCAGGAAGTGCTTGGGGGCCCAGAGACTAACTAGATCTGGACCATCCTCCTTCAAGGTTGCATAACAAAGTCAGCATCTGAATTTGAAGCAGTCATTCTTGTAATCACAGATGCACAAAATGCCTGGAGCCAATGTTTATAAGAAGCCAATTTATCCTGAAACTATTGTTTTTCAAAGTTTTCCATGAAGTATCAGCTGTTTAAAACAGCAAACTTGGGAGTAACTGCTGTACTCGAGAGACTTAATAACAAACTGAGAATGTACATCACATATTTCCCCAAGCCTTAAAACACCATAGTTTGTTTTATCATGTGCGGGCTGGATTAGGATTCCAAAGGTATCAGTGCAGAGAACAGGGTTAGGAAGAACAAACAAAGCTCAGGGAAGGCTGAGGCTGAAGGAACTGGGATGAATGGCTCTGGTTTGCCTGCCAAAAGCAGCCAGATCAGGAAAACAGCTTTTGAGGAAACAGAGCCAAGGGTGACTCAAAAGGTCTAGATTAGAAGTGTCTAGATGCTTATTAGTCTCAGTTCATAGAGTCTAACACAATTTCTTGAGAGAAGACTGGTCAGGGATCTTAAAGCAGACAAAAGCAGACCAGAACTCTTTCAGTCTATCCTGGTATCTGGAACATAAGGAAGGATGGGCAAGGATGCCTTCTATCCTAGTATGTATCAGAAAGTGTGTGTGTGTGTTCATGTGTGCCATGTGGCAAATACACCAGTCCAAACACCAGTTCTAGGTCATCTTATTATATACAATTGAGAACATCTGATAAAAACAGGATATATCAAGTTTACAAGTGAGACTAACCTTATCCTGATAAAACAAGGCACTGTCTAAGGTCTTCTCCAGAATGGTGGCCACAGCAACTCGTACTTCTCTCACACTGCATTCCAACAAGAAAACCCTAAAATAAATAGAAACAGGATATAAAAAGTACACAAGTATATAACCCTAACCTGCTCTACATACCTCCAACCTATAACAGTCATGGAGTGAAATGACTCAGAGGTATTAGTCCAAGTATCCTGAGGGCTTCTAGGCCCACAGGTACCTGGGCTTCCCCAGGTCACTCCATATGCTGTAAACAAGATTTGGGAACCAGAAGAAAGTTCACCAAGATTCTAAGCTGTAACTCAAATGCTTTAAGGACAAGAGACACCTATAACATTTGCAGTAGGACTTAACCAGATGCATGAATGCTTGACGAATGCTGGATATTTCCTAGTGTAACACTAAAGAATGAAAGTAGATCTAGAATGGGGGGCAGGAGGGAAGTCTAGCAGGCAAGTGGCCAGTCTCCTCCAAAATGAAGAGCAAGACAAAGGGGAGACTTGGATGCAACTATTGAAGGTTAACATTCAGAAGAGACATAGCAAAGCCCATGTGTGGACTCTGTAGGATGTGGACCTGTACAAATGTGGGGAGGGCAGAGGATGCCAGTACTAAAGGTTAGCATCCATAAGAGACACACACGGAAGCTCTGTGTGGACTCTGTAGGACCTGGGTTTGTGCAAGATGACATTTCTAAGGTAATTGGGGGGAAGTCTGAGTGGGGTGTAAGAAGATATGAAGGAATTCTTAATTTTGTTTGGTTTGAAGATGATAAGGTGCTTATGCTGGAAAATGCCAAACTCCTTTATGTGATAGAGACATACACTGAAAAATGTTAGTGAATTCTGTGTCTGGAACTGTCTTTATATCAGAAGGGAAAGCCAACTCCATTCATGGGGAGAACTAGGACAGTAAGAGAGGGCTTTACAGAATCCTTCTGCCTAGCTCTATTCTGTCTGTAAGTGTCTAAAGGATGGAAAGAATCCTTTGTGCTTAGTGGTTTACAATTTAAGTCAATTTGAGAACATTCACTATTACAAACCCCAGAAAAACTATGTTAAAAACCTGTATAGAGAAAGAACCATTATGGGGTGCTGCTATGAAAGAGGCCATTGTTATCTTCATGTTTCAGTTAGAGAAATATTTGTACAACTCAACTACCTACCCTCACTCCAAAATGCAGTAAAATCTGAGATCTTTGGACGACAATATGATGTCACTCTTGGAAAATACT
This sequence comes from Mastomys coucha, assembly GCF_008632895.1. NCBI lineage: Eukaryota > Metazoa > Chordata > Mammalia > Rodentia > Muridae > Mastomys > Mastomys coucha. The sequence goes on along the minus strand of NW_022196900.1, from coordinate 65,688,326 downwards.
ATGCCATGAGACTGTTTAGCATTAAAAAAGATGAACATTATTGTATAGAATTATCTCCAGATTATGTATATACTTAGATAATAAAACAAAAGTGAATAAATATTTGCATTTGTGTTCCATCCTGAGACATATCTCTAAAAATGTAAATATCCCTCAATTCAATGAATTTCCAAAGTAGTCCGGTCCCAAGCATTTAAGAGAAGGCATGTTCACCTGCGCTCTCTCTGACTTTGTGTGTGCCATGTGTGCTGGTGAAGACACATTTTAATTACATTAAATATAATTTTAATTACATTACGATAAACTGTCTTTAAGGTTCTGTGGGCTGTAGACATAGCTCAGTAAAGTGCTTGCCCTGCAAACATGAGTTCAATCCCTAGAATCCATGTTTTAAAAATGAAAAAGGCATGGTAATGCACAGTTATAGGAATATAAGGTGAAGACAGATGAATCTGCACACCAATGAGACCCTGTCTTTAAAAAAAGTGAGTGGCTCCACTCCTGAACATGTCCTTGACCTCCATATACAAGGGCAGCCAGCTACACACACATACATAAGCATACACACATGCCACATATGCAAATAAAGTGAGAGAGAAAGAGAGACAGACAGAGACAGAGACAGAGACAGAGAAGGAGAGAGAGAGCCTGAGTTTCTAGAGAAATAACTAGATAAAAAATTATTTTTCTTAGATTCTAAGGCACTCTGTGTATGGCAAGGAAGCAGCAGACTTCATTCTATCTTTAAGTAGCTGAAGCTTACTCAGCAGAAGAGACAGGCAAATCCCTAAGGAGTACAGAGAGCAACAGGACACACCTGCATCAGTCTTTGTGTATGTGTAATCTAAGCTGACATCTGAAGGAACAGAAGCAATTACTATGGTAGAACAGAGAGAACCATGTTCCAGACAGGAGGCTTAGGCATGAGGGGCTTGTCAGATTGCCTGAGTGATGACTGACTGTGAGGAGTAAGCATGTACCGAGAGCCTGAGAGGTCAAGTGAAGCTCAAGTAAAGCATGTGAGTTTTACTGTGGTGTGAGGGACCCACTCAAGACCTTCCCGGAAGGAGTTATGTCACACAGCTGTTTCAAAAACCACACAGAATTTTATAGGAAAAAGAAATGGAGATAACAAGTGGCAAATGAATATTTGGAGCTGAGGCAAAGAGGTAAAGGGAATATGTATGAGATAAGAACTCTGGTCAGGGTTCATATGTAGCTTAGCCCTACATGTGTGAGGCCCTTGGTTTTATCCCAGTAACATAAAAAATAAAATAAAAATCCAACCACCAGACTGTGCTCCCTTGTAGGAAGGGACCTGTATTTCTGAATTTCTGTTTTAACACAAGAAATACCAGAATACATTTGTATGCTGACAAAGTGACCCAATAGAAGTCTACAAGGCACTAACCACAAGAAACTCAAGAAGAAGGAAGACCAAAATGTAGACACTTCATTCCTTCTTAAAAGGGAGAACAAAATACCCATGGAAGGAGTTGCAGAGACTAACTATGGAGCAGAAACTGAAGGAAGGACAATCCAGCCTGACATAGCTGTCTTCTGAGAGGCTCTGACAGTACCCAACTAACACAGAAGTAGAGGCTCACAGCCATCCACAATGAAGGAGCTAGAGAAAGGACCCAAGGAGCTGAAGGGTTTGCAGCCCCTCAGGACGAACAATATGAACTACCTAGTACCCTCAGAGCTCCCAGGGACTAAACCACCAACCAAGGAGTACACATGGTGGGACTGATTGCTCTGGCAGCATGTGTATAGTAGAGGGTGGCCAAGTTGGTCATCAATGGGAGGAGAGGCCCTTGGCCCTGTGAAGGTTTTATGCCCCAGTATAGGGGAATGCCAGGGCCAGTAAGCGGGAGAGGGTGGGGTGGTAAGCAGGGAGGCGGGGAGGGGACAGGGGTTTGTTCTTGTTGTTGTTTTTTGTTTTTGGAGGGGAAACTGGGAAAGGAGAAATTATATGACATGTAAATAAAGAAAATATCTAATTTAAAAAACATAAAAAAAAAAAAGGAAGTCTATAAGGTAAAGATGGAGCGAGGGTTACTTAAGAAGCTGAGTTCCTTGAGAAGGCCAGCAGATTGATTCATTCTGAGAGGCACATGCTTTATAACCTAGAATGAGACAGGCTGTGGCACTTGTTTGACATTTATTAATCATTTCCTCTGTGATACCCAAGGCCAGGCTATTGCCAGAAGCAGCGGGCTTCTTCTCACATGACAAGTTTGAGGACCAAATCAGAGGGAAGAAAGAGCCTACTGGGGCCAAGAAGATAGGACAAGGTTTATAACATTGAGAGAGTCTTGCTGGGCTCCTCATACAGTGGTAAACTTGCCAAGGATAAGGAAATTGACTCTTAAGAGTTCAACTGGGAATAAGTATAAATAATAAATGTGACTGGAGAATCTTGAATTTTTATGTGAAAAGGCAGATTATTCATTTACCTACTGCACATAGGTAATATAGTTCCATGGGTAACTTTTTTTGGGGCCAGAGTCTAAGCATACTTAGACTGTATAGTAGTAGGGCTGTAACAGAGGCCGCGGATTCCCTATTTCCTTGTTACTAGCCTGAGCACCCTAGGAAAGGGACTTGCATGCTTCTCCTGAGTCAGAACATAGTGGATTAAGGGCTGCAAGCTGTGAGCACCTGCGGCTATCACCTTCTACTCTCTGCAGTCACTGAACCCTGGCCAGAGTCTAGTCCAGCAGATGATTTTGGAGAGGACTAATTCCCTTACTACTTCAGTGAAAAGCTTAAAAATGGACTTTAATCTGAAAAATGATTTCAAGTTGAAGCTTTACTCTAAGTGACAGGAAAAGATAGAAAGTTCCTTTAATTAAAAGATCTTGATACTTACTTTACCAATTCTCGTCCTTCAGAGCTAATAAAATATTCAACAAGCCACTGACAAGCATCCAAACTTTTTGAAAGTAATGCTTCAATAGTAGCAATCCATTCTTCAGTATCAACCCTTTAAAAGAACAGAGTGCAATGTCAGGATCCAGCAAGAAACTATAGAGTGTATCTCACCCGCCACGCACATCTGTCTGCCTAGCTATCCCACAGTGGCCAGGAACAAAGGGCAGATCAACTCTTCGCTGGCTCATGACTCAGCGTTTCCATGCTTGGGTTATGTATGGTGTGATCCTCACCCCCACACATAGGACACATGTGCAGTGCCTATACCTTTGACTGATTTTCATCTTTTATATCTTCCTCATCAACTTCAACTGCTGAAGGCCAGATCTGTCACATTTTGTCTGGCACAACTAAGTGTGTGTCACCTTCAGAACAGCTTATGATTTATATCAATTGCTAAAATCATTAATATCTTGTTCAAGATTTGGACAGAGCAAACATGGCCTGACAATACTACCCATAATCTCACACCACTCCTGAGACCCCAGTGCCTCAACAACGACAAAATGGTGACAGTATAACATGCAGAGATGAGTGATTTTCACAAGTCAAAATACCAACTGAACTTCTCTACTTAACCCTATGCAGACTGTAAAGGACAGAGCGTGTTCTTTTTAAAATCATGTAACTCTAGTGATTACACATAAAATAAGGCTGCCACTGTTAATTATTTTTCTTCATGAGTCTGGCTGAAAATTCTGTCCCCAAACCCAGACTTGAAAAGCTTATCCCTTTGCTAGCCAGAGCTCAATGGTTTTCCAACTTTAACCAGTTTCCTCTTTCTCTAGGTATTTTTTCTACAAGACCCCCAGCTCTCTCTCTCCTTCAGTCATATACTCACGGACCAACTATTACTAACCCTGAACCTTTAATGATCCAGACACCTTGTCAGATGCTGGAGATAAAAGCCAGTGATGACTAAGATGCAGATCATGTCTGGAGCTCTTACTATCACTCTGAACATACTGCGTCCAAGTCCTCCATGAACTGCTACTGAACATAGCCCAGACTTTCTGGTCTGGCACCTACTGATTAGTCTTAATAAGTCCCTTTTAAGTACCAGAAAAATACAACTAACCAGTTACTCATGGGTGGCCTTAAGCAAATCCTGCTTACTATTCTACACTTTCTTTCCGCCTAGAATGATGCTTTCTCTTCTTTTTAAAATCCTGTGAAGGTAATTGACAGATATGATTTTACCCAATTCTCAAAGACATGAAACTTATGTCTTATAGCACAGCAATTTGTTCTTTAAAAATCAATCCTCACTAAACCTTTCTTAAAGACCGAAGGTATGTTTCAGTAAGCTGATTATGTGAGGTAGTATTGCGATATTTTGAAAAGCAGAATCTATAAATTCATTGAATTAAGCAGTGTTTTCTGTAACAGAGTAGTAAGACACAGCACCCTTACCTGAGTTTTTTCTTTGTCCGTAGGTAAGTTTGGAAAAGGAACTGAATGGCAAGTTGCAAGCTCACCTTTGCCATGCAAGGATAATACGGGTGCTTTAATTTAGTCTGTGAGAGGGAAGAGGAGAGTTTTCATAAAAACCTTACACATCATTATATATCCTATAGAATGTAATAATGCCAAATGATAAAGTTAGTAGGAAAAACCCTAATCTTAACATTTAGGAAGTGAAGGCAGAAAGGTAAGTAGTTCAGAGCCATCCTCGATCACTTGGAGATAGCCTGGGTTACACATAACACAAAGGTAAAAGAAATGCCTAGCCAGTTAATAATAGAAAACACTCATTTAAAAAAGTTACGATAGCTTCTTCATTTTTAAATGAAGTCCTTTTAGAAAACAGTCTTTGCCTCTCTTGGCATTATTAACAATGGTACTGTAGACAAGGAAGTACTGGAAAGTTAATTTTGAGTCTGACAGTATATGATTACAGTTAGCTTATAGAGCACAGAAGCAACTGGTAAAAAACCAACCCCATAGCTCTCAGTCTGATAGCCCCTAACCCCATAGCCCTCAGCTTGATAGCCCCTAACCCCATAGCTCTCAGTCTGATAGCCCCTAACCCCATAGCCCTCAGCTTGATAGCCCCTAACCCCATAGCCTTCAGCCTGATAGCCCCTAACCCCATAGCCTTCAGCCTGATAGCCCCTAACTCCACAGCCCTCAGCCTGATAGCCCCTAACCCCATAGCCTTCAGCCTGATAGCCCCTAACTCCACAGTCTTCAGCCTGATAGCCCCTAGCCCCATAGCCCTCAGCCTGATAGCCCCTAGCCCCATAGCCCTCAGCCTGATAGCCCCTAACTCCACAGCCCTCAAATTTGTCACAAAATCTAAAAATTCTGTATGTGCAAACCTATACCACTCATTCACAGTGTAGAGCCCAAAGCTGCCTGCATGATAGTATCACCCACTAAGTAACACATTTATAGGAAGTGGAGTTTTGCACCTAGCCTGAATGCTAACATCTGAGATGAGACCACTGCTTTTTTAGTACTTTAGTTACAACTGGCTACTTACGGCATTCAACGAGGCTAAGGACAAAACAAAACTGAAGTAGTCACTACTGTACACATCTCTGTTCTTCATGAACTTGAGGTTTTCATCTCGCACCATCTACATAACAAAATCAGTAGTCATTTTTAACAAACAGGTAGAATAATATGTGGAAGGTTATTTCTAGCAAAATGTTTAGGTAATAAAGGTATGTAAAAAACAAATACTTTATAATTACCTTTTCAAATTTTGAGTTTTCTAACAATGTGGGAGAAAAATCTTTCCTTTAAATCTAAGGCACTGTAGAAAGGTAAGCCATCTCTAATCTCTTATTTACTTATTTATTTTTTGGTATGTTTGTTTTTGGTTTTTGTTTGTTTATGAACAAGCAATTCCACATCTCCCTGGCTCAGACAGCCCAGTTCTTTTTTCTTCTGAAGGCTCCACACTGTCTTTAGATTCTCTGGTTCTGACTATTTAGCCTTGGGCTGTCAGTATATAAGGTCTGGACTGGGCAAGTGAACAGTCTTGAATCCAAACCCTTGCCTTGTGAGACGGTGGACCATTTCTCTGTTTTAATCAGCCTTGTTTAGTTCCATCTGAAAAATAGGAGTAATATCTCCTATTCTACAATGGATTTAGAAAGCTTAATAAATTCCTAAAAACCTCTTTAGACAGGTGTGGTGGTGCATGCTTTTAATCTCAGCACTTGGGAGGCAGAGGTTGGAGGATCTTTGTGAGTTTGAAGTCAGCCTGGTCTACACAGTGAGTTCCAGGGCAGCCAGGTAGTTGAGAACCTGTCTCAAAAAAAACAAAAAACAAAACAACAACAACAACAAAAAACAAACAAAAAACAAAACAAAACAAAACCAAAACAACAACAAAAACCCCACTAAAACTTGTTTATAGTCTGTAGCACAGAGCAGGTATTTAATAAACAACAGCTGTCATTGTTGGCTTAGTCTTAACTGAAAGGTTCTAGGTCTTGATTTGTTTTCTCAGATAAAATAATTTCATCATGTTTGTCTGCTCAGGGATGGTGCTGGCCATCCTGGATCATCTTTGTGGCACTATCCCTAATCCTCTGTATCTGGCATAGATGACACAGGACAGTGAGGGTAGTTAAGTGGCCCATGACAACAGTAACCACAGAAGGCAGCCACCAGGAGTGCTCTGAACTTAAAACATGGATTCTGACATTCATCTTGATTTTCTCCCTTAGAGAATGATTTATCTGCACTCCTGCCCCTTTTAAAGATTTATTTATTTTCATTTTGTGTATCAGTATTTTGGTTCCATTTATGTATATGCACCATGTGTGTGCCTGTTCTGGGAGGTCAGAAGAGGGTATTGAATCCCCGGAACTGGAGTTATAGGTAAAGGTTGTAAGCCTCCATGTGGGTGTTGGGAATTGAACTCAGGTTGTCTGCAAGAGCAATTAAGTGTTCTAACCAGTTGAGCCCTTTTTGTTCATGGAATTCTTACCTGGTATATCCGAGCAGGCATTTTCTCCACAAACAGTCCTTTCTTCTCACCCTTTTTAACCAGCTTGGTTAGAATAGAGAGCCTGTCATTATTAGGCCTGTGGGGCCGAGGAGAGGACTGCGGTGAAATCTCAGGGGAAGATGGAGCTGACCTGAGAGACAAAAATCAAAGAACTGTTAAGTGTAAAAGGTTTTTGTTTGTTTTGTTTTTAACTTGCTAGATTTATATACTGGGACTGTACTTAAACATAAACTGTATATGTTTCTGATTCAATATAGTAAAGGCAAATTCATTGAGAATAAGACCATAAAAAAATCTTTTTGGTTATAGTATTATGCTTTGGACAGAAAGTGCATTCTATATATACCTTAATTCCAGATTGAAAATAAAAATCACAATTCTTCCTCTGCCATGAATAATTTATATGCATGTTTCTAAATACAAAGTAATTTCTTGGCAGGACAATAAAGTCCGGGGAGCGACAAACAAACAACTTATTTTTGTTTTAAAATTTCTCTTATGCTTAATTATTTTTAAGCATTAAACATTATATTATGGGGCTGGAGAAATGGCTCAGCTGTTAAGAGCACTGACTGCTCTTCCAGAGGTCCTGAATTCAATTTTCAGCAACCACATGGTGGCTTACAACCATTTATAATGGGGTCTGATGCCCTCTTCTGGTGCATCTGAAGACAAAGACAGTGTACTCATAAAAATAAAATAAATAAATAAACTTTTAAAAAAAGCATTATATTTTGAAGATCCTATCAATACCCACTGAAATCACATGGCAGAGCAACTTACAGAGAGAGATCCTCAGCCTCCTGCCTTACAACGCTCACTCGACTTTTCTTCGGCAGCACGGGTGAGTTCTGGTCGGACACCCTTTGATAGAAGAGCATGTAGGCATTCCAGTATCTTCGACGAACATCAGTGTATGGGTTTGCTATTTTATAAGACGTTAAGAGAGAACTTTTGGTAAATAAGATGTTTTTTAGAGTGATTATCTATAATTAAGGGCCTCCAGACTCAGCAATTTATTTACTAAATTTTCAAAGTGCAAAGTGTAAGTAAAATGTGGGTCTTTGTAGTGTTGCCGAGAATGCAAGTTAAGTTGCATCCCCTTGGGGTGGGAGATGGAAGGAAGACTTCTTTATCACACTACATAATGAGGTTTTGAAAGCACAGGTGCTAGAATTGTCTTCTGTAAGTAATCATATCTCTGTATAAGAAAAATAAGAAAATAATAAAATCTATTGTATTTGTATATAAAGGATATAGCTTCTAATCTGAAAAAACCCTACATAATAAAAAATAAAATGAATGGAATATATCTACTTATAAATACTTACTTTGATCATAAACTTTTGGTCTATATTCTCCTCCAAAGCATTCATACTCCAGGGTCTCATCATTTAGGTCAAATTCTTCAATAACGGTGTCATTAAATTTATACCACTTTCCTTTTCCACACCCCCTAGGGCCCAGAAATCAGATAAACATTTTAAGATTTAAAAACAATTACGTTCATCCCTTGCATTTGTCTCTACAGATTATGCACAGAAAAGCAGGTGACAGTTAATCAAGAGCATCAAAGAAAAACATAGCAATAGAGGTGTAGTGATTTCAGTTTCTAAAACAACTTTTCAAATCAAAGGAGTAAAAAATTATCAATTCAAGATGCAGAACAAAGTATAATATGGATTTCTTTATAGCTGGGCATTATGATGCATGCCTATAACCCCAGCACTTGGGAGATAGAAGCAGAAGTACTAAGAACTTGAGGCCAATGTGAGCTATAAAACCTTGTCTTATCCACTACCCTATCTCCCTGTCCCACGATGTCTCCAGGGGTGAGCATGGATGGCAAACTACACCATGAGGCTTCTGTGGGAACCCTTACCGCCTGTCCTTGATGAAGGAGTAGTAGTGGCCAGCATGGGCCTGTCCACTGTGCACAATGACACCAACAAGCTCATAGTTTTCTGTGAGGGCAACTTTTTTCCGTGGGGATCCTCCACCTCCTTGATCCATATTCCTCCCATTTTCACCAACTTCAGAAGATGAATCCTGGCGAGCCATTCCTGCAACTGTGTAAGGCTCCATATTTAGCATCCAAGGAAACTATGTAAAAGCAAAAAGAACACATCAATGTTAAATGGGAATGTACTGGGTAGTACCTTGTAAAGTCAAAGTGAGTCATGCTTTCCCAGAGAAGGGCTGACTTCTACTCCCATCTGAACACGGCATCTCTGACAGTTTGTCTGTGTCACAGAGAAAGCATTGTACTTCATAACCATGGCTAGGGTGCCTTCCAGAAGTAAAGGGCAACATTTGTAGGTCCCCCTGTTGTACTAGCAGCAGCTTCTCAAATGAGGGCTGCGCACCCTCATACTGCGTCTCAGAGGACACAGAGGGTGTAGAAAGAGAAGGAAAGAAGGACAGGAGGGTCATGGTGGAGAGAAATTTCAAGAAGGGAAAGAAGTTACCCGTATTTGTTCATCATATTTAATGGATCGTCCGCTCTCCCAGTCAAAGCCAAATCTCATCAGGTGAATTACCAACACACTAGGTAAAGACTTAATGCATGTTCTTTTCACTGTTATTCTCTAAGAAAAAGCAAAAACCAAATTAACTCTCTGGAGAAAATTGAAATAATGGATGTAAAAGCTTTTGGTGCCCATGTAAAAACAAAGAGCAGCACAATCTACTGGAAGCAGCAAGCAGAGGCTAGCAATGGCCTCCTGGAGGCGGCACACAGACGAACACTGTTTCTTGGAAAGGGCAAGTGCGATACCTTCTCTTTACACTTTTCACAGTAGTATGCATTACTTCCTTCTAGAACTTCACCTCTAACAAACTGGTCCAAAGAAATTTCCAAGCTTTGGCAAGATGTAACTCCTAGATTGAGAGCCATGAAAGCTTCCTCACGCTCATATCTGATTGGGAGAAGACAGAAACCCATGAATGGAGAACCAATTCAACTGTCATCAGACCTGAACTTCAACACACTCTGCAACAGCCAGATTAGACAAACCTCAGCATAAAAGCACACTGACAAAACCATCAATTTCAACAAATACTTTAAGACTACAAAGTAATTATAGAAACTGAAGAAATAAAATTCACTGAACATTTATAAATGCACTAAGAAATAAATCTACAAGTCAGGGCTGGTGAGATGGCTCAGCGGTAAGAACACCGACTGCTCTTCCAAAGGTCCCGAGTTCAAATCCCAGCAACCAGATGGTGGCTCACAACCACCCATAATGAGATCTGACACCCTCTTCTGGTGTGTCTGTGGACAGCTACAGCATACTTACATATAACAAAAAATAAATCTTCAAAAAAAAATAAATCTACAAGTCAGTCAACAAACTAACATTATAACTTTCTAAAACATCATTTTATTTTCCCTCATGGTGCTGGTATCAAAACCAAACATGTTGTTCCACTGAGCTATCCTCCCCATCCCTAATAGTCACTGTTTAGTGCAGTGGTGACATCTTTACTAACCTGTGAGGACAATCTTTGCAGATCTTCTGATCAGAATAGATGCCTTGGAAAGTATTCTTAAAAATTTGTTCTCGTCCCATTTTCTGTTGGAATAAAAATTTAAGGTTTTAACTGACAGCCCTAGAATGTACAAGCTGTTTCACATAAAATCTTATTAAAAGACTTTCAATTTAGCCACCAAAATATAAAGAGTATTAGTTTTGGCCAGATGGAGGGTAATAACCAAGCATTGGCCGCAGTGTCAGAGCAATGCAGACATCACAAGAGGAAGGAGAGTGAAGGCCATGAGAGCTGGTCACTCCAAGTCATATATTATGATTCTGAACCTCCTTTCTGTGCTCCAGGTTTCAAGGTGGACGACCTTTGCTTTTGCTCAAGGACAGGTAGTATAGACCTGTAAGTTATCTAAACAGATGAAGCACAGTGGTTGTGCCTATTGATACGATGTACAGTGGCAACTCTGGGAAAGTCTGCTGTTTTATTGAGAAAGGCAGAAATCTTAAGAGTCTAAGCATCAAAACAAATAGTAGTCTAGTCCTCTGGGCCCTTTGCCTGAGAGTTTCTAGTTCCCAGAGTGCCTCCAGGGCCATCAGTTCACTAAGCACTCTGCAACCAGATTACCTCTAGGAACACTGCAAAAAACAAACAAAACAAAACAAAACAAAACAAAAAACCTCATGCACAAATGGCCATTTATTATGAAATACAGATTAGAAACTATATTATCTTCTCAGCTTAGGTGAATAAGAAATATTAACTACAGTAATGTGTAGATATTCATTTTAAATGCCGAAAGAATGAACTTGTGAGTCTCAGTCACCGTACCCTACACTGTTCTCATAGCTGCAGGAGCCGGAGGGCAATGAAAACTTCCTTACCTTGAGATACTCATCCATCTGATCAATGAGGCTAGTGAAGAACTCATATGCGTCCTGCTGCTCTCTCACATAGAGCTCCTTGTTCCACATCTTGAAGATCTACATAGTGAGAATTACACAGGTGTTTAAAGAAAAGCAGCATGCTCTGAACAATACACGGGATCACATAAGTCTTTCTGAACAAGCTCACTCTTAGGGTCTGGATCTTTTTACTGGAGTGAGACAGGCTTGTACTCAGCCATCTGTGCATTTTCTTGGTCCTTCCTAACATAGCAAGTCTGAAACCAAACCTTGAAACCAAACATGGGTTCGGGGTAAGCCCTCAGACTACACAACAGCGAGTGGATCTCTTAAAAGTGACCTCTGCTCTGTGACAAAATGCAGCATGTCCTTTATTTGGAGGCACTAAATGACACTGGCCCAGGTTCAGAGAAATTACTTAAATCATTGCTTTAAGATTCACTTTCCCTACTATTTTAGCTTCTGCGTTTATCGCTGTCTCTGTGCAGGTGTATGCACATGAATGCAGAACTCAGAGGTGTCAGTCAGACCCTCCTGGAGCTGCAGCTGCAGAGAACTGTCTGGTGTGGGTGCTGGGAACCAAAGCTGTGCTTCTGCAAAAGCAATACAACTGTTGAGCTACCGCTTTTGTTCCTCTAAAGAATAAAAGAATATTCTAAAGAGCTAAAATAAGAATTGTAAGAAACAATCAAAACTGATAAGTGGATCCCCAGGAATTACAAATGACTTTCTTGACATTCTAATCATTTTAGAAGCACCAATTTGTTGAACATTCAAATCTCTGACAAGCTGTTAGTGATGAGAGAAAACCAAAATGGAGCCAAACTCTAAATATTATCTAACATCAAATACAGTTATTATAAATACCTTCCAGAAATTCTCAGGCACATAATACTGCAGCTTGCTTTCCATCAAATGCCCAAAGAGAGACTGCACTTGGTAAAACACACTGTCATCTGGATTGTCTGTATCATCATCCACTGAAAGAAGTGACTATGAAGAAAATGAGACACTTGTAACTGCTTCACACTAACCGCAAACGCAAACACGCATGCCCACTCTGCTGTTATGCTAAGGAGACAGCCTTGGAGATATCTAGATTTGTCATCTCCTAGTGGGTGTGGTTAAGGATAAAGTATGACGCTGATAAGATGAAGATCTCTAGACACATACTTATAGAATAGTCTCAAAATACTGCCTGCTACTCCACAAGTTGTGACTATGTTAATAAGAGGTGCAGAAAATAGAGCCAGATATTCTAAAATATTAAGTACAACTTCATAAAATAGCTTGAGAATTAATTTTGTATGTACAAAAATTACATTTGGCCAAATTACTGATTAAAAGAATAGATTTACAGAAATGTGTGATTATGACATCTTTACAGATTTCACAAGCTAATAAAGACTTTTTAACTATAGCTACAAACAGAAGAAATAATAATTAAGCATGCCAAACAGGACAGGAGGAGGAGCTCACCTCGGGGAGCCCAGGCTGCATGTATAGCTGCTGGAAGACTGCATTCATGTAACAAGTAGCGCCGCCATTCCTCAGTCCCACAAACCCTGAGCTGGACCTGCTATCCACTGGGGGGAGGTACTGGGAAAAAAGGGACATAACAGTGGGGAAGAGAATGAGTATTCTACCACAGCACACTTTCACAACAGCCATCTGGGATGACCAAGAAGAAAAAGTAAACTCAGACCTATCCATCCAGCTTGGCTTGAACACCAACAGAACCTATGTTCCTCAGTACCTCAGCGTTAGGTGCTGGTACGATGATGAAAAATGCCATCACCCTTATGCCTCTTGTCTGTCAATCAAGATCAACCTACAGTCATTCACTTATCATTCAACAAGTGTTTATTAATGACCTATCATGTGCCAGGCACTGTGCCTGGGATGAAGAGGGAACAGAAATGTTCATGGTCCTTCTCTCAAGAGCTTACAATGTGGTTGTGTAGACTTTATGGCATTAATCAAGATGCCTATTGAACGCTGACTTTTTTCTGAATATTCTGAAATTTATCCCGAGGAATCCTGTAGTGCAACCAGTTAATAAGCAAGGTAATGTTTTTATATAGTACTTTAAAAAAAGCTTTTATACATTACTCTTTTTAATACAAGGTAATGTTCTATTAAGCTTTTCCTATAAGTGTACAATTAAAATGACAAGAAAATACTCCATTGTTTTATTTACAAATATTATCAAACGATGCAGAGCATAACACATTGCTTTTCTGGGTAGAACTAATCCAGATAAGACATCTTGGCTAGTGTTCAACAAACACCCGTGTAAGCAGAAGGGCAGTATAATTCTATGTGGAAATGTGAGTACAGCAGGAGCTTGGCTCTCTTACTGTAACCACACAAGTGCATGCATCTATGTAAGAAGCAAACAGCTGACAAAGCCGTGCAGCACTGAAGCATTATTGGACCTCACACGTTTTTCATTAACATCAGTAGTAACTGACACAGACTGTTCTGTAGGAGCTAACAAGTACTGACATTTATTTGTAGTAAAAAGCACAGATTTTCTTAAGTTATGAAAAATTTTTTGCATTTGATTTTTTGAGGCAAGTGTTCTTTCTCTGTGTATCCCTGGTTGTCCTGGAACTCACTCTGTAGACCAGGCTGGCTTCAAATAAATTATTTTTTTTAAATGCTAAAGTCTAGCACTTAGAACACACCTCCAGCTTCCTCTGTGTCTCACAGTGCCGAGGCAGTGCTGCTGGCTCCTCTTCCACTGTCCGTGCTCTGGCCTGCCCGACAGCTGGGGCAGTATTTCCTTTCTCAGCCTCACATGTCTAGAACTTTTCTTAATATATGATAAACTCTATGAATCTCACTGAATTTATCTGGCTTTGTAACTCCAGTACCTGGCATTCTGCCAGCATAACTTGCTCAAAAAACAAAAACGGGCTAGTGAGATGGCTCAGTGGTTAAGAGCATCGACTGCTCTTCTAGAGGTCCTGAGTTCAAATCCCAGCAACCACATGGTGGCTCACAACCATCCAGAATGAGATCTGATGCCCTCTCCTGGTGTATCTGAGGACAGCTACAGTATACTTATATATAATAATAAATAAATCTTTTAAAAATAAAAACAAAAACAAGAATATAAAAAAAGTGAAATAACAAAATGGTTGGAATGTCACTTTTGATTGGAAGTAACTATTAGTCAGTTTTGAAAAGGCTCATCTCTAACTGAAAGGATTTTATAATAATACAGTGGTTAAGTATGATAAAAAATTTAGTTGATTTGGTAATATGTAAACATGCCATGCAAAGAAAAATTGACTTGGTTATGGTTAGGATAATGCAACTTGAGTCTAAAACTCCGTATTGTGGGGCTAGAGAAACCCCACAGCAGGACAGGACACGATGAAGCCTGAAAACCTGATTCTAATCTGGCGGTGGAAGGTGAGAGGACCTAACTCCTGCAATTTCTCCTGGCCTCCATCCTGCTGCTCGTGATGGACATACCCACAAAAGGTAGATAGAAGTTATATATTTAGGAGACCATTCTAAAAACAGGTAAATGAGGGGAGGGGTGAAGACTTAGGGTAAAGTGCCTTCTATGCAACTGTGAAGTCTACATGCAGTCTTGCTCGGGTCCCCAGAGCAAGCTGGCTTCCTAGTCTAATCAGCTCTGGGTTCAAGCGATGCTTTGCATCAGCCAAAGTGGTGCGTGACAGAGGAGGACACCAGGATCTCCAGCCTCTAGCTTCACTTACACAAACACACCCAAGAAAGGATATTAGTAGGTCTAAAAACTTACATCAAACTCCTTGGTGAGAGCAGGGTCTGGCTGATGATGCATTGAAAGTAGTTCTTTTGTAATAATCTGAAGATTTGAAGGTGAGCTGTCCGCTAACATCACAAGAACTTCATAGGCTGCCAAGCGGCTATTTACTGTACTACACCTAAGAACAACAGCACAAACCATCTTCAACAATCAACCATAGAAAATATAAACGCTACACTCTCTTAAACACAGGTAAGTTAGGCCTATTCCAAAAATTTAGTAATCTATGTGCCCTAAATACAGGGGCAGGAAGAGGTTTCAGAACTATTATCTTAGCCTGATAATAATCAGTAAAATCTTCTCAAATAAGAAAAAGGAAGCTGTGAAAATAAAGATAGATTCCCACAAACATTTCAAATACGCCGATGGTCAATAATTCTCCAACAACACTACTAGCTTTCTATTGTGTTAGAGAAAATGGAGACAGAAACAGCATGCCAAATCAGTTTATGAAAGCAGATTTCCTTTACTGCCTGCCTTTTAACCCAGGCAGCAATTCTGAACTCTGATTAACCTGGCACTACTGAAGTGGTCACAGATAGAATAGATACACAACGAAGAGGATATCTAATGGACCAGTTATAAAATTACAGGGGGTGGGGGGATATAAAGTTGTCTTGCTGGGGAAGTGGTGGTGCACGCCTTTAATGTCAGCACTTGGGAGGCAGAGACAGGTGGATTTCTGAGTTTGAGGCCAGCCTGGTCTACAGAATGAGTTCCAGGACAGCCAGGGCTTTACAGAGAAACCCTGTCTCAAAAAACCAAAAAAGAAAAGTACAGGGGAAAATTGTGGAGCTCTTGGGTTAGCATTGTACCTGCCGCCGAGGACAAGGGCCAAAGAGATGGCTGTCCTTTAATTCTTGTTTAGATGTATGGATTGAACAGGCTGGACAAGGAGGGAACAAGGAGGCACTATACGCAGAGGCAAAAGCAGTTGTTTTGTAATTGTGACAAAGGATACATTTACTTTCAGAAAGATGTCATGTATTTTAAATCTCTTGCGCCTCACAGTTGTCAAAAAAGGTCACTGATGGATGAGCATATTTATACACAGGGGAGAGTAAAACGTGTCTGCTTTTCCATCCAGGTGTTACACATGAGTTTATTATTAAAATAAAAATAAGGGAAAGGAGTCACCAATGAATTCTTTCCATTAAAACTGCTAGAGATATATTGTTTTGTATTTACTGAAAAGTCAAAAATGCTAATGTATTTCTGGTGCTTTAATTAGAATCCCAGGACCTAGTGCTTCAAGACAAGACCAGACAGGAACGAGGTAGGAGCTACAGACCTAAGGATAGATCAAGAGCTCTAAAAATGTCCTCTCCCTACCTTCCACTACATTCTGCTACTAAGGGATTTCTCTAACTAGAAAAGTATTTCCACATGACACTTCACGGGATTCCATGTAAGGATTGTTCTTTTTACTATGCCTTGCCTCTATCAGTCATCTCTGAAACTGTACCTCTGTTCTTTAGAAAATTAAGTTCAATTCCAAGCAAGGTAAGTGGCAGCTCATTGCTGCCCTTTTTAGGGACAAAAGTCTAAACATAACTTGACTTGTAGATATTTCACATTTATATCTCCAAAGACTAATATAAAACCTTGCTTCCAAAATTACAACTTTAATAAATTACTAGCAGCTGCAGATATGAGAACATAGTATGACCCAGCAGATGACAAGGTTCTAGACCTTTCTCCTAAAAAATCCTGAAGCCTACAGAACAGACTTGGAGTCTATTTACATTGGAGATAATTTGTTATTTCCCCTTCGGTGCTGGGACTGGACTCACATCCACATGGCTAAACGCATGGCTCATCACCAAGCTGAAGTCCCAATCCCTACACGGAATTCTTACCACCTCTGCTTCCCTTGGGATTGGTTACGGACCAGATTAGCACAGTTACTTCCTTTCCCACCTTGATGATGAGAACTGTACCAGGACACTTTCTCTCTGTTCACTATGTGCCAGGCACACTTTAAACAAAGCTCATTTGCATGCACTGGCTTAAGTGGAAGGAAACAGGACAAACTCACAGGATGGAAGACAAATTCCAAGTTAAGAAAATCTTTTTGGACTACAGTTGTGAATTAAGAGATTTTACCAAAACTGAACACAACGTGCGTTTTCCATACTTTGGATGAAAGTCCTGTTGACTGATGGCGGCACTGCTGGCTGGAGAATGACTATTTAGAATAATTCTAGAAGCTCGGAAAAGGAAGTCATCTAGTAATGGTTTAATCAGTGATGAACCTGGAATAGAGCAGAATATCACATTGAAGAAGAACAGATTCTATTGCACCTTCCTATCAGAGCAGCATAGGCACCCAGGCCACCCAACAGCAATGTGTCTGCTTTAACTTCAAGTGTGCTTTTTGAGAGCTCAGTATGTTGCACAGATCTGTGGCATGCTGGGACCAGGAAACAAGGTAAGGAGTGGTCAGGTGACAGTGCCGTCTTTCAGAGTCTGTGACAGTGAAAGGAGTCAAGCTTTCACCTCGGAAGCACAAGTGTCAACACCACTACAAAGCAGAACGGTCTGAGGGAATGATTCATATCTGGGCATCAGGAAGTCCTCCACACAGGGGCTACAGAAACTTTTAAGCCTATCTTCGTCAGGTAAAATGATATTCCTTCCGTCCTAGTTAAGAATCACTCTTTCTATGTAGCATCAATAGCCATGAAGATTCTATAGGGCTGGTATAGTTGATACTACAACTGTGGTAGTTACATTTTGGTTTGTTTTCTAAATATAATTTATAGCATTTGGATATGTACATCCAAGTTATAACTGCACTCCAGGGGAGTCTTACAACATGGAGGAGATAATGGCTGGGGATTACTTCCCAGATGAGAACCATTCTTAAGAATGAAGATATATTATAAAATATAACAAACAACAAAAGAGACAAATTTCTGAGTTATAATTTTTACTTGAAAGAAAGTCATGAGGTAACTATTTCAACAATATAAAATTATCCATGTGATTTAAGGACACAGGTAAAAGACACCTATGTTTTACTAATCATTACTACTAGTGATTACTAATCATTTTCTACTCCTAAAAGGTCAAATTTTCATGGAACATTTAGCAATTATATTGTCACAATTATACACAACACTATGGTAGTAACTAAGAACTGAGGTACTCTTTCTCACACAATAAGATGAAACAATAGTTACCAAGCATTTCCTTTTCTGCCCCACAGAGTGACAGGAGGGTCTTAATGAGCCGCAAATGTCCTGCCAATAGGATGTTGTCTGCTTCACTGGTTTCACACTCTGCTGTTCGATTAGGTTCAAAGTTATCCAGCCATGTAATCTCATCTTCAAGCATGGTAGTGGGGCTGATTCTTAACTGATCCATTTCCGAAGCTGAGAGGGGATAAAGGTGAGGAGGTAGAACTCTATTACAAGGAAAGATTCCTGTTCATGGAATCAAAGTCCTGGACTAAAGATATCAGTCTAAAGTCCTAATCTTTCACTTTACAGATCTCACAAACCTTGTCATTAATAGTCTTCTGGCTGCAGACCCTGTTAAGGCCATCTCCTGCATCAACTAAACACCTGACTGCCTCCTCTGTGCAGGCCACCATGCTAATAGAGATGATCATTGCTCTAACAAAGCACCTGCTTTAGCAAACAAGACTTCCCAGGGGAAGGGAGGAATGGAGAGTAATGAGAAGAACTAAGGCTCTCCACAGTGCTTCCTAAACCAAAGAGGCAGATCTATAAAGAGAAAGATCAGGCATCATAAGCTCCCGTCTCCAAACCATGAACCAAACAATAATTTCTCTTACCCTACCAAATAAGGACTGACA
Organism: Mastomys coucha; assembly: GCF_008632895.1. Classification (NCBI taxonomy): domain Eukaryota; kingdom Metazoa; phylum Chordata; class Mammalia; order Rodentia; family Muridae; genus Mastomys; species Mastomys coucha. The sequence goes on along the minus strand of NW_022196900.1, from coordinate 65,669,397 downwards.
GTCAAATCCTACACTGGAAGCATGGCTCCATCTGTTAGGTCGAGGAAGGTATATGGACATGGTCCCATTCTCTCTACCTTATACCAGAGTCAAGACATACAGTGTAACTATTATTTACTCCAATCTCCAAGAGGCTCACTGCACTGCTTAGAGGCGGAGTCCTGATCTGAAAGCCAGGAAAGCACCCGCCTGCAGAGTTCTTGCTCAGGTCACCAGACACCAGAGCTCTGTGCTCCTTTGCAAGAAGGAAGGTCTTTGCATGAGCATGCTTTTAGAATGAGGTGTTGGGAAAAGGTTGCTTCTCTTAAGAAGCCATTCTGTTACTTTCTAGAGCACAGACCCCAGCCTCCAGGAACTGTCTCTATGAATCCCCCATGGGTCTGTCTAACGCGTACATTCATAGTGGACATTTATTTTCACCTGGCTTTGATGGTCTACGACAATTAATATTTCTGTTGATTCTGAATTTTATTTCCTGTAATCTGAAGTGAATTTGAGGGTAAAGAGTAGAGAATATATTAAACACTTGGTCTGAACAACTAAAGTTTACATGGAAAATTTGTATTATCTATAATATATTTGCATTATTTGAAAGTACAGATGAGTAAAATCTCCACATTCTAACAGGCAACTTCTATCACTGCTACTTCACTCCCTGACTGACCTCTGTCACTATCAACATGTCCTAACAGATTCCAGCTGCCATTAAATAATCCCACGTGTCAGAATAGGGGCTGGAAAAGTGCTCAATGGTACATGCATTGCCTGCTCTTTCAGAGGACCTGAGTTCAGTTCCCAGTGCTCATATCAGGTGGCTTAGAACTGGCAGTAACTCCATTTTGAGGGTATCTAACACCTTCTGGCCTCTGTAGGCACCCAGGCACACGTGCATACATTCATACAGAACATACACATACACATAAATACAGTAAAAATAAACCTTAAAAAATAAAATGTGATAGAGTAAATTATGCTACAGAGTCAGGCCTTTCATGTTAATTCTTTCTTAGTTCAATTACTAATGAGACTTTCTTATTCTAAAGTTCACAAACCTTCCTTGTACCTGGTTGGATATGTAACAGACGCAGAGCTCAATGGCGCATGAATTTACATGCCATTTCCAAGAAAACAAAACCCAATGTCAAAAATGAATGCACTCTCACTTTCTCACTTTCTGACCGGTACATCAGCTATGGTCTGTCATTTTCACTTCCCCCACCCCAAATCAAAGTGAGACTTTACTTACTTGTCAGATCATCTAATAACTGGCACCGCAAATCAAAATACTCCATACATTGAGACAGCAGTCTAAAACCCAGATAGATTTCAGTTACTAAAAAGGCCTGATCTTAAAAGATAACGCATTTTCCTTTAAAAAATAAGCTCCCAAAGCAGCTGAACAAGGTAATTTCCCTAAATATACAATACTTACATTAAATATCAATTTTAGCATTATGGAAATTAATAATTGTAATGCACTGTAGTCTAAGAACAATGGGGTAGAGAGAAGAAAACTTACAAATGTATCGCATTTTACACTAACACAGACACTGATTGCATTTGTTCACTCAAACACGAACCAATATCTACCAATTAGCTGTCAAGCGCATGGAGTTGCTGTATTGTGGTCCAGTGGGCAGGAACATAGGTGGTAAGTCAGACTGGCTTTACTACTTATAGCTGGTGACCATGGACACCTTATTTCCCTCAGTCTTATAATTTCTAAATGCTTAGTATAGTCTTATTATAGAATGGATCAAGTGGATGTAATGAACCAAGATTTTTAGGTTATTTAAAATTACAGATAATAGAACATCCAAACTCAGACCTTTCTGAGGGTAAAACACACCCACCCATACTCCCATCCCTTGGTAAACTGTGTGGCACAATTAGCTATGGTAATTGCTAATTATATACCAAACTAAGACATTTTAAAAATGTTGTGAAATACAAATTTCAAATTTATCAAAAGTATAACCATTCAACTGTATGCAAAATTAAACAGCTTTACAAGTCAACTTCCTGTCAAAAGGTCCTTTTGTTAAAAAAAAAATCTCATTTCATGTTTTGTCTTAAAATTTATTCCTTTTATTTTACTATGGATGTTTGTCTGCACATGTATATGTGTGCCACGTGTGTGCTTGGTGTACTTGAAGTTAGAAGAGGGCAGTGGATCCCCTGGAATGGGGTTATTGATGCTATCACGTGGCTGTTGGGAGTTACCCCGGGTCCTCTGCATGAGCACTATGGCTGAGTACTCTCAGCTGCTGAGCCATTGCTGCAGCCCTCTCCGTTTTGCTTTTTCTTTCAGTTGCAGAGAAATTAAGGACAAGCCCAACAGCTTCAGCTTCTTAAACAACTGAAGACTTCCACTAGACAATTACTATCCTTCAAAATTAAATGTTTACATTTAGAAAAACTTCACTGGGAAAAGTTCTAATTCCAAAGTCAAAAGTACTCAAGGGAAAAAGACATCTACTTTAGTTCAGATGGTTACAGATAAAGATATTTCCTGAAAATTAGTTTTAAATTATTAAAGAATTATTTTTTTATTACTAAAAATATTCAACTAACATCCACTTCAGGTTTAATCCTGATGGTAAGTTGCCAATATAAGTTTGGGTTGAAAATTTAACAAGTCACCCATAATGATCTATTTTCAAAACCAAAATACTGACTTCTTATTTACACATCAGGATTTTAAAACTTAAAAGTCAAATGCTTTAAACATGTTGATAATTAAATATGTGGACCATGAATTTTGACACATTAGAAATTGTATGGAAGTACAAGCACACACACACACACACACAGACACACACACACAGACACACACACACATCATCTAGAAAATATATGCATTTTAAAAGCCTAGAATGGATAGAAAAAAATTACAAAAAGAAAAGAATATCTTGATAACTTTAGTTAGATTAACAAAACAAACAAAAACCCTCAAAAAACTCAGGTATTAAACTTGGAAATGAAAGTAAGAATATTGCCATTGATTTTTATAGGAAAAAAAAGGTTATGAGAGTACCATGAGTAACTGTCCATAAAATTAATATTCTATATGAAATGAAAATTCTAGAACTCAAATATTAGCAAAGTAGAATTTTAAAAACTCCCAACTAAAAAAAAAAAAAAAAAAAAAAAAAAAAAAAAAAAACAGGCTAGGAAGCTTTATTGATAAATTCTATTAAACATTTAAAAACTAACTGTAGTCCTTCTCAAACTCTATGACCCTGAAGGGAAGGCAGTGCGTCCCAGTTCTTACGAGGACAGCAGTGTCCTACTACCAAAGCTAGACAGAGATCCCATAAGAAAACTACAACCCAACATACAACCCTCATAAATGCTAAAGCAAAAATCCCCAATACTAGCAAACCAGTACACTTAAGAAATTCTAGAACATGAACAGGCTGGTTTCTTAGAAGGCAGTGACAGTCAGACATGAAACATCTTATTACCAGAGAGGGAGTGAAGGAGCCCACACAAATCAGCTCCAGTGACAAGGACAAAAGTGATAAGGACACGGAGGCTAGATGGCTCAGTGGTTAAGAGCACTCGCTGCTCTTGTACAGCACCTGGGCTTGGTTCCTAACATTTGAGTGCCAGATGAGCCAACACCTTCTTCTGGTCTCTACAGGTACTATGCACACACATAAGCAGACAAAACATCTATACACATTAAATACAATTAAATATATTTAACAAAAAAGGAGCCAGCCATGCCCACTGTCACCATCTCTGTTCAGTAGGACACTGAAACTTCTCGTCAGAACAATTAGGTAAGAAAGAAGCATCCAGACTGGAACAGTAGAGATGGACTTACCTGTTCACTAATCTGACAAACATTAATGTATGGAGAACACTAAAGATTTCACCCAAGCCCTGTTAATGCCCGTTAATTTAGCAAAGTTACAGAATATAAAAGTCAATAACAAAAGTATTTTCCCCATCAACAGTGTACAATCTGAAAAGTGAATTAAGAAGACAATTCTATTTCAATAGCATCAAGAATAATAAAACACTTGAGATTCACCTTAATTAAGGAGGTAAGTCTTATACAGTAAAGCAGTGCACACTGCTGGGAGAAATTAAACACAATGAGACACCTCGTGCTTACGGATTAGAAAACAAAGTTTTAAGATACCCAAACTAACAGAGTCACCTACAGACTCTATAAAATATTTGAGCTGAGAAGGTGACATGCAGGAGAACAGAAATGTGACGTGGACCAAGGGACCAGGCTCAAATAACCTTGGGAAGTTGCCAAATGGGAAGAATAGTGTGGGAGTAAGGACTGGTGAGAGAGAAGCCTGGTGGGGTTTAATTCTCATCCTGTATCAGGAAAAACATGCAGAACTTGCATGCGAGGAGAGAAAAAGAGAAGCTCTCTTGTCTCAAGAACCTGTGTGGACTTCACAGGAGGAGCAGAGAAGCATCCCCACTCTGTCTTTATTCCGTACCTCTGATTGACTCCTCTCATGATACTGGTAGGGGACCAGAGAGGCAGCTGAGCCGTGAGAATGACGCCCAGAAGGAACTGATTTGGCTTCTGCACTTCTGGATGGGCTGAAGTGTCTGTCTGACTAAGAGTGTACAGCTGATCGCAGGCAACCCGGCGGATCTGAAAGGTGATCAGTGAAATGACAGATGCCATCAACATTGCAGACTACTTCCAAAGTGACACTCTGAAAATCCACACCATTTACTTGTTCAAGAGACTGAAATATGTCAGAAAGATGTGATGATTCTAACTTTGAATGATAAAGATTCTGCAGAGTAAATGGACTAAAAAATAAATGTGGTTTGGAAACTAATTTCCCAAATTACTTTACTATTTTACTAGAGCTAACAGGTTTATAATTCAATGAAATAAACCCCATTTTCAGATATTTAAAAAGTTTATTTTCATTGTCACATGAAAGAATTAAAACCTAAGAAAAGTTCACGGTTTGCAGGTGATCTTTCCAGACTCTGACCAACATGCTGAAGCCTACGTCTGCTGCTTTTGCTGTTAACAGATGCTTGACACTGGAGGCTGCTCTTTGGTTATTAACAAAATTCAAACATCAATCAGTTCTAACACCAGTGCCGAAATTTTTGTTGGAATGTGGAGGGAGAAAGAGAAGGCAGGGTATAGTCTGAATGGTCACCTTCCTTCAGGGTGGTGGTCTATAGCCATACCTTCTGTACTTCCCGCAATGCTGTAGGCCTTTATGAAAGCCCATAGCAACAAGACCGAGAGGTCTTCTGCTAAGTAATAGAAATCCTTACCTCAGCACTTGGTGATCCAAGCAGAATATCGATGATAAAATCGGCAACACATGGCAAGCTGTAGAAAGATGCTAAAGAAACAGGGAGAATGAAGAGTAGAAGGAAAGAATCAGGCGATGCACTTACAAAATGACAGTATTCCTAAGTAATTTCTTAAGACCAAACTTAAGGAGAAAAATTTCCCCTATTTCCACAGAGGCAAACCCCAGGATTGTCTACAATGGTCTCTGTGACTGTCCACTAGTCCCCAGGAACTGAGCGTGCCTCATGGAACATCTCGGCACTACTGGCCTGTGTGAGCCAGTTACAAAGTAAGGAGGTCTTCTCCCTATAACTACAGTGCTACAATTGCTACTGACTATAAAGTACACCTTACACTTAGTTCACACACGATGAGATTAAAAACTTGGAGAAGTTCTATTTTCTCAACTTAAAAATGTTTCAAACAATTTCAGGAAAAAAGTTATGAGTATGGTACAAATTTAAAAAGCTATTTCATAATGATTTAAACTTCCCATATAAACATCTTCAAATTCATTTGTTCTCAGAAAAATTGTGCAGTTATTAGTTTAATAAATTATAAGTTGGAACTATAAGTGTCTAATTTCTATGTTGATCTTGATAATTTTAACTTCTGACTTATACAATTAGTTTGGATGTTGTTATAGAAAGCACACCATGACCATCAGATCTTTATCTGTGGTAGTCTGAAATAAGTAGCTACAGCTAAGACTAGACAATTAGTACAATTCCCAGTACTGAACTTACTTTGCTTCTGACTATTTCTTGAGAGCTTCCTGCATATTACAAAGTGTTTGGGGGCTGGAGATTCAGCAGGGAATGCAATGAACAAGTCTCTGGCTTAGTGGAGCTCAGTGTAGTTGGAGGAGACGGGATGATGGCAATACCATGAAAAATGAGTGTATTGTGTTGACAGGGTTATGAAAACAAATGATGTTGAAAAAGTAAGGGAAGGGTTTGGGTTGTGTGAGGCACAGGAAAGGCTTAGGCTTTTGGGAAGATGGTCAGGGATGTCTAACCAGGGTGTGATGTGTGCAAAGACTTGCAGGTGAGAAAAGAGCATTAAGAGAAAGAGGGAACAGCCGGAGTAAAGGACCTATGGCAGGAACGTATCTTATGTATTGAGGAAATAGCAAAGAGGCCAGCAAGTGAGGGATAAACTAGAAGCTGGGAGAAACAGAGTCACTGGTATATTGGATTGTGTTGGGCTTGGGGACTTAGTTAAGAGTTGGTTTTACTGTGGATGAGCACAGAAACCTGGGAGTTCTGAAGGAGTGTGCCTGAGGAATAAACTGTAAGGGCAGGAGTAGGGAGAGAAATTAGGTCAGCATTGATTGGTACAATCCAATTAAGAGGTGGAGGCAGTGTGGAAGTACTAACCACACACAAAAGGGGTACAAACAGGTGTAATCCAGAATCTGAAAGAGGTTATGCTCACATAACAGAAGCAGAGACAGTAAAATGTGATCGTTAATTCAAGGTTCTTAGGCAGAGAATGCAGGAAGCTGGAACTGCTCTACTTATAAACTGGTAGAACTTCTGAATGCTATGGCAAGATCAGAGTTATTCTGGACAGGTTAGGTTTGAGATATCTCAAGTACAGCGATGAGGAGGGTGTTCAGACGGCAGACTTACACTAACGTGGGGAGTAACAGTGTCTAGTGGATTTAAGGCTGTGAAACTGGATGGAGACACTGAGAAAAAGAGAAAATGGAGCAAAGATACTGAGGAACTAAGGCCCAGCATCTCCACCAACTAGAAGTCATTAGCAAAGATTATAGAGCCAGACCTAGCAGTATATAATTCTGACATCATTTACTTAGTATAAATGAGTAACCTGGGTGCTTCAATTCCTTAGTTACAATTATCTCCAATAGAGCAGACATGGCACCCTACAACACCTGATGTAGAATTGTATGTGAGGACACATGTGTCTGTGCACAAGAGGCTCAGCAAACACTCAAACATTCCTGCAGAATTAACCACTCTAGCACTGTTTTCACCTGTTCTACATCCTTACTCTCTATAAAGCAATGCTAGTTCTTAACAGAAACCTGGCTTTTCTCTGGAAGAAATGAATTCCTAATAAGCCGCCTCCTACCCAGTTGCTGGCTCCGAAGCTGCAGGCACGTAACAAGAAGAGACAAAGCCTCTCCAGCAATCAGGGCATCCTTGGTGGACACAGACTGCTGCCGGACACAGATCCCAGCATGCAGGGCTGCTGGCTCTCCTTCACTGCTAGAGCTGCAATTGCTTCCTGAAAGCCGGGAACACAAGTTTAGTATGGCTCCTAGGAGCATGCAGTATTAGTATTTTCATGTAAGACCCACAGTCCCTGTGCAATAGTAAATACTGCAAGGAAGCATTGCTGGGGAGCAGGAGATGTACTCTCCCTATTTGATGCATACCAGCTGCTTTGTCTTAAACACATTTGCAGGGATTCAAAATGTTTTCACATGGCAAAACTCCTTTCAGGTGGGAGAATGCCTTGTGTCTTACAAGATGATCTCAATGGACTACATGGACACAAGAATCCTAAAAAATATAACTTACTTAACATTTCTGCATATTCTATCATAATTTAAAAAATATTCTTATGCTGGGTGTGGTAGCATGCACCTGCACCTTTAATCCCAGCAATGGAGAAGTAGGGTAGACAGTTTGAGGACACCCTAGTCAGGGCTATAGTGAGACCCTATCTCAAAAAACCCAAACCAAGCTAAACTAGAAAACCCTTTTACTACTGATGTATTTATAAACATATAGAGCAGGAAGAACTAACAAAACTAAGAAATAAAGCTACATGAAAAGGCCCAACAGAAAATAAGTTAACATGGTCTAGAAGGGTAGTTCAGTTGGTAAAATGCTTAGTAAGCTAACTATAAGAACCTGAACTCAGTACCCAGAAACCATGGGCGCAGCTGGGCATAGTAGTACACTTGCAAATCCAGCACTGTGGAGGTGAGGACAGTGCTTGCTGAGTCAGCCCAGCCTAATGGGTGATTTCTCTGTCAATGAGAGACCCTGTCTCAAAATAGCCGCTCTCACCCCAAACCAGAAAGAGAACAAAATTATCTGAAGAACAATAATCTTATATTGATCTCTAGGTCACACATAAGCTACGCATGGCATATTCTCTCTCTCTCTCTCTCTCTCTCTCTCTCTGTCTCTCTCTGTCTCTCTCTCTCTCTCTGGAGTTGGGGCATGGAGCTGTGCCAAACCAAGAAAAGAACTGTTTACCATGCTAGACTTCTGGGAAATTTGTTTCAGCCACGAATTATAGGTGTAACACTTTTATACTCAGCAAAGCTAAAGACGTCAGACTTGACATCTGCACTTATTCCATGTGTTAATAAATGCCCTTTCCTTTACATTAGTTGTCAAGACTCATGAATTTTTTAATCATGTTCAAAAGCAAGAGAAAAAGCTTCTTTTTATAATCTGACAAATCTGCACATGGATTATACTTACAGCTAATTCTTGCCCAATGATCTATTATTGTCCTTTTTGTTCTGGAGATTTTTCTACATGGGCATTGTATTCACGTCACTTCTACCCCCATCCAACCCCTCCCCCACTCCCTCTCAAATTTATGGCCTCGTCCTCTTTAATTATTATTGTTATAAACATACACACACATACATACATATGTAAGCATATGTATACAGGTGCACATACATACTAATGAGGACCAAAAAGCCATAGGGAAACATACAGTTCTGTGTTTACTTAAAAGCACTGTCCCATTTTAAATCAGTACCTGAACTGCTGAGTCTGCTTCTAATTCCAGCAGGAAACAGAGAATTACTTTCTTTAATCGGCTGGCTACTTCCGACAAGGTCAAGCCGTCCTGCAGCTGCAGCCCATGACAGTCTCATGAAACAAGCCACAGTGGCAGTGAAATCACTTGCTTCCATAGTCTAAGGAGGCATGGGAAGGGTATTAGGAGAAAGACATGCTGACTTCTCTGACTGTGGTCTCAAGGTACAACCCTCCCGTCTCAGATCTTCGATTGCCCTTCTCACACTGTCCTCACACATGCTCGTTAGGAGCCGTTACCTGCAGTCCCTAATGCCATGTTCTGGTTTTACCCAAGCATTCCTCAATTTGTTTTCTTGCCATGTCCCCTCCTACACAGTACACTTAAGTTTCTATGAACGTCCTGTCACTCAGCAAATGAGCTCCGGTTTTGTTCTTTTTACTTGAACAAGTCTCCTCTCCACCTCCCTCATTCTGTTCACCATTTAGTCTTTAGGACCTTGTGGCTTAAACACACACGACAGCACAAGTGAATGACATTATCCCTTACTGCTGAGACGGAAGGCTGGGTTTCTGTAGTTTCACCCTGATCATATGGTTTCCGTACTTGTAGTCAGTCTCCTTCCTACTCACGATAAACTGCTTACAAGCAGTGTTTACACGGGGCTGTTCTATATCCCGGCTCCCTCTCCCAAGCAGGAGGTACTCGGTACTTACTTGGATTGCAACTCGAGCAGCCGGAATGATTTCCTCAACCCTAATGGAAGACCTGTCTGACACTGACAGCTGTCTGTAGGATGACTTTTCTGGGGTCCCACACAGGGACATCTGTCTGCTTGTCTGCCGGCTGACATTTCGGAATGGACGGGAAGAAAGTGCTTCTATGCCATCTTTGGTGAGATCTTCATCTAATGACGTTGGCATTGTCTGTCCGACAAGTAAAAACCTTAAACAGACGAGGCAATGTGCATTCCAAGTTATTTCATACTCTTTTAAAAATGATAAAAATTGGAAAAAGTAAAATATTGCCTTGAGAGAATAATGGAATACACCTTCATACCTTGCAAGTTGTAGACAGATAGAATAAACACCCTGCCTTGTCTCATAGTCTACTTCCGATGGGATGGAATCTCTCTGCATGACATTTACAACCAAACTTCAAAGAAAGAACAAAGATAGAATATTAAAGATTTAATTTCTTTAAAATAGAAAACTAAATGCAGTATTCCATAAATGTTTAGTTACCAAGTTTCTACATATAAATGAACTATCCACATTCATATTTCTCTCCCAAGGACTTCCATAATTACTTGACAGATAACCAAGATAGTATGTACAGATCACAGCTTTTCTCACTAGCTGGTTTGCCATCACAGAACAATGCCTACCCTGGTATTAGTAGAATTAGAAATTCAAAAATATATCAAAAATTGGTGTATTCAATCAAGCTTGTTTTCAATCTCTACTTTTCTTTTTTTTTCTTTTTAAAGATTTATTATATGTAAGTACACTGTAGCTGCCTTCAGACAGCACCAGAAGAGGGCGTCAGATCTTATTACAGATGGATGTAAGCCACCATGTGGTTGCTGGGTTTGAACTCAGGACCTTCTGAACAGCAGTCAGTGCTCTTAACTGCTGAGACACCTCTCTAGCCCCTAATCTCTACTTTTCTTGTTTCCATTCTTACCTCTCCACCCTCCAAATCTATTCTTAGAAGGTGAAGCAGAGTGATTCTTTTAACATAAATCAGATCATGGTACTCATCTGCCAAAAGCTGTTCAATAGCTTCCTACACAAACAGAGAAGGCAGAGTGTGCTGAGCAGTGTGCTACACATCCTGATCCTGAGTGTCCGCAGAGTGTCGCAGTCATTGGCTTCGAGCATGCTGGCCTCTGGTGTCCTGCACAGGTTCCAGGCAGCTCCCCACAAAGTACACAATAGCTGCTCTCTGGGCTTTGCTTCTTCCCAGTTTTCAAGTCTCTGTAAAATGTCACCTCACCAAGTGGACATTTTTTCATCTACAACTAAGAATCACAACCTTCCTCTTTAGCTTCCTCTTTTGTGTCTTCCTATCACTCTTAATCCCTTTAACATGAACCTTTACTTATTGGCCTACTGTTTTGTCTCCCTCTCTAGTTGACTGCAAGCTTTATGGGGACATACATTTTGTCTACTTTACTCACTGCTCTCTGTTCCCATTGCTTAAAATAATGCATAACACATAAACTAAAAATGCCCACAGTAAGTTCAAGAATAATGCTTTGACTATCATAAATATGCAAACTGCTGGGTAATTTGAAATGAGTGTTTAAAGAAGAACATTTCTAAAATGCGGAATGAAAACTGGATGTGGTGGCTGAAGCCAAGGCTATAGAATTAGCATAATCACAGCAGGCCTGCCCGAATCAGAAAGTTAGTTCCAGGCTAGCCTGGCCCATAGAATAAAACCCTGTCTCAAGGAAAGAAAGGGTAGGGGTGGAGAAACAGAGGCAGGAAGGAAGCCGGTGGGGTGGGGTGGAGGGATACAGGAAGGGGTAAGCACAACAAGAAATTTCTTATGCACACCAGAACTTCTGCAATGCTTGGGAAATCTTTTTTAGTATTAATTTTATGTTATGTGTAAGTGTGTGTGCATGTGTACTATCCTGCAGAAATCTGAAGATGGTGTTGGATCCTGCGGAACTGTAGTTAGAAGTGGTTGTGAGCTGCCATGTGGGTACTGGGAACCAAACCCTGGTCCTCTGTAAGAGTAGTCAGTAGTCAGGACTCTTAACCACTGAGCCATCTAACAACCTGCTGCTCGGGAATTCTTTTAGCTCATTTCCCCCTCTTGATCTTCAAGGTCCCTGCCTAGGTTCTCTTCTATTTTTCCACACAGGACTTCTATTAGCCATCTTTTGCTCAGACCTCACACTGGTCTTCATTCCTTCCTGCTTGAGAACCTTTCTTCACTTTGACCTTCATGCTTTTTACTCACTCTGCCCTCCGCTTGGATTACAGCACTCTCCCTGCTTACTGACCTAAGGAATAGTCTACTCATTCTCAACTCCCAGCTCAAAGGCCCCTCTTTTGTGAAGCATCTCCTAGCTTCTTACTCCAGCTTTCTCTCCGTCAGCCGTGGCCACATGCCACTGCTTTCAGGCTAACTAGCTCTTCCTCTCCACTTAAGCACAAGCTCCTGAAAAGAGATACTAATCAACTCCACGCACTAGCATCAATGTTGCTACAATACAGGACACAAACTCATGGATGACTCAAGAGAGAGAGGCGACCACTTCAACTTTACTTTTCTTGAAAATCTCCCTGTCTTGCAGAGGGGAGAGACATTCTTCACTAAGTTTTCCCAAGTAATGAAAAATTAGAAAATGAATAGAGACATTCTAAGACATCAAGGCGCCATTCCTAACGCTCTAACCCTCATAATGCCTCACACAGTTCACTGGAGGAATAAGCAAGGCTTATGTGGGAGAAAGAAACCAATGTGACCAAGATGGGTTTTGCAACTCACAAACCTCAAGCCTCCAGCTTTGAGGAAGTTCTCACAGAAGGACTTTGCACAGCTTCTTGCCATGTCATCATCAGCTGTGGGCATGAGTTTGGAGCTTAGAACCTGTGAGCAAAGAAGCAAAGTTATTCACTCTGACATTCTCTGTAGAGCGGACTTACTTCACAGTTCAGGGAGGAATCCCTTTGATGCCGCCTTAGTTCCCCAGAAGATTATGAAGGCTAATCTTCCTCAGTTAAGACAATCACATTTTTCCATACTGTGTTTAATTAGGATTTCCTTTTCCAGTTTTGAACCAAATGTTTTCATGAAATACCTTCAAGCTTAGATAACAAATAAATTCATGCAATATGCAAAATATGTTCTTTAAATACACGCAGGCCAGAGCTTAATAAACAGCTCAAAACTGAAAAGCACTAGCTGAAGCCCCTAAAGAGCACACTTACTCCCTGGACACATGCTCTGCCCTAGGCTCATGCACTTACTCTATAGGTGAGGTGGCTCTTACTCCGGTGTCTCTGCCCTTCTCTGATACTGCAGAGCCTACCTTAAAGTAAAGCTTAACCGAATATTGTGATGGGTGAGGGTTCTATCACAGAAATCACAATTTAGTAGCAACTCATTTAGTCATGTTCTAATGTTATCAGCTTTGAGCTGAGAGATCACACACATGTAATTTCCTCAGGGCCTCCTCTTTCTTATCAGCTAAAGGAGGATAATGACTACATGTACCAGCTGCAACAGAAGCCGTCAGACCAATGAAAGACAATGTTAAGGCACTCAGTGAACAGCAGCACAAACAAGTGTCCAGGAAACAACAGCTCATTTAGTTGTTAAGATTTAAAAATCTCATACAATCTTAGTTTTAAACTAGATATTTTGAACTCCACAGAGTTTTCTATTCTAAAAACTCTACTTCTATGAACCTATGAGCATTACAAGCTTACACATTTAATATGGTTTTTTTATGTTTATTTTTTTATTAGAGACACTTTCTTTTCTTTGGGAAGGGGGCCCCCAGTTTCAGAGAATAAGCACAGCATACACAAGGGGAGCCCTCTGCTCTGCAGTCCTTCCCGTTCACCTTCCTTTTAGCCACCAACATGCACACACCCCATACTCAGCAACAATTTAGTGAAGATCAATTTTCCTCAAAGAGGCAGGTATTTATAGTATTAGTTTTGAGGTTTTCTGGTAGACAAGTGTAAACTAATGAGTGAAGTTCAAGAAAATTATGATTTTTAGCCCAAACAAATACTTTTGGAAGAGATGTTTCCACATATTTTGTATTTTGAAGCAGAAGGAAGGAATTCAGTTACTTTACAGTCCTAAAATTACACTGGGGTGTTCATAATGAGCACTCTGGCTCTAAGACAATGCACTTCAGGGAGTTGGTGATGAACTACACCCCACTGCTTGCTTTATTAGGTGCTCTTAAAAACAGATGATAAAACTACACCTTAGCTTCCCAGAAACATCTACTCAAAAGCAATAAATCCAGTAGAAATCATAAGATGAAAATTTAAGTAGGCCAAAAACTTCCAGACAATTTTGTTTTGGAATATTATACTTATTTTCAAATGTCCATGTTATATAAGGGCATATTTCATTTTAAAATGACTTATTAAATATGTTCCTCTCTTAAACTAACCTGTCTTTTCAGAACAATGAATACTGTATGGCTAATGTGTAATATCATCTGCTCTGAACATATAAGCAACAAGTGGAACAGAAAAGGGATAACTATATACTCCAAATTAGATTAGATGAGTACACTTCAGGGAAAATACATGTTTCCCCTCACTAATTATGCATTTGTTATGCTCAAAATCTACTGGAAATACATACTAACCAAGATACCTGTAATGTATTTAGGCATTACAATACACTAAGGCTGCTTAGATACTGATGTGAACATACCTCTGAGGATAAAGCCAGTTCATTCAAGGCTTTCTTTTCTACAAACACAGTGATTAGAGGGCTTGATCTATGAGCAGAAATGTTTGCACCCAGACACTTTCCCCTTTGGTTATGCTTTGCTTTCCTGATTAAGTGTACCTAGCTAGCATCCCCTGTGTCTTACGTAAAAACCTGGAAGCCACTACTTTGTCTTTTTTAACTACTGTAATAATTTGCACACAGGAAACAAGTAGTGTTTGGTGAATTAAATATATTCATTTAAAGCTACTTTTAATGAGGCAACTGCATTTGACTGAATGATTGTATGCCCCCCAAATTCACCCTTTGAAATTTTAATTGCTAGTGTATTACAAGGTGTTGGGGCTCTGGGAAATGATTAGGTCTTAAAGATGATGAGCTCATGAGGTAGACTGGCGCTGTAAGTGACTTTGGAGAGCCCTCTGACCCTTGGTCTACCAAGTGAGGACCAGTGAGCAGTGTCTATGAACCAGGAGCAGGCTCTCATCGGACACTGAGTCAGCTGATGGTTTGATCTAGGACTGTCCAGTTTCCACAACTATAAGCAATAAATTGTGGTTGAAGCTACTGCAGTCTATAGATTTATTATAAAACCCTGGATGACTAAATAAAAGATAATAAAATAACAGAGGATAATAATTGCTCTAATTCACTTAATAGCCTTCTTAGAACTTAAAATAATAATATTAATATGCTTCCTGACAAATTCTTCATAAATCTGTTAATGGCAACAAACTATAATTTAAAGAAATATTACAATGTATTTAATCAAAAAGGCTAAAGATAATTCATATTATAGACTTACAAAGTTTATAGAGGAGGCAAAGAGAAGTCTGACACAGGATTTCCTAAATCTTTTCCCTAGATGCTAGTTTGTGAGTAAACAATGTATAGAGGTATAAATGGGAAAAAAATTAAGAATTTTCAAAGGTGAAAAGGTTTCACTTTTTTTCCTGCATCAGTTTTCTGGTAGATGATCCCATAATAAAACCTTTCTTTCACTTGTTTCTGGTATCTATCAAACAGAATGGAAGGAAATTGTGTTTCTTACTTCTAAATTGTAGAGCACTCTAAAGGTTGACATGCCAGGAGCAAAAGAGCGAAACAAACTTTCCAAGATGGAGCTGGCACTTGGCTGATGCTGCTGCTTTGACGAAAGCGATGGAGACTTTGAAGATTGGGAGCTTGTTTCAGAAAGCAAAGTTTTCTATGTTTGGAAGAGTAGGAAAACAACAACAACAACAAAAAAAACATGTCTTAAAATCACACTTTAAAGAGAAGCAGATCTCAGTGCTTTGATCTCTTTTTCTCTTTAATATAAGCCACAATAATAAAGTTCTCAAAAAAAAAAAAACCAAAAAAAACCCAAAAAAACAAACAAAACAAAACAAAAACCCCCAAACTTCATAAAACCACCTAATTCTCTCTTCACAAAACATCAAACTCACTATACAACTGAGTTCAGTGAATGATGGTCACAATGCCTTGAGACTGCATTTTCAGAAACACTTGCAAAGTCATTTTAATTTGTTTCCATGTTTAAATTTTATGCTTTTAATAAAACTGTAAGACTGCTAATTTAGTATTTCTTTTCAACTGATACTAATGTTGTGCTTCAAGGTTATATGGATTCTCTCTCCACACCTAAGCAAGCCTCAGATAACATGACTGAGCAGATCCACATTTCAACTACTAAAATATTAAATAAAAAACCCAGTTTCAACAACTTTGATATAAATTAACTTCTTTTGAGAAATAGTTGATGTGTCAATCTCTTAGGGAACACTATTTTAAAAATTAAAACAAAATGAATTTTATTATTTTTATTTTTTCTGCAGGGTTAGGTACTGAATCTAAACCTTTGTATGAAACCAAGTGTCATGAGGCCCAAACCTTGTCTTTTTGAGACAGGACCCTGTTAAGTAATTCAGTGTGACCTTGAACTCAGATCTTTCTGCCTCGGCCTCCTGAGTGCTGGGATTACATGCAGGCACCAATAGCTCAGCCAGAATGAACTTTAAGTGTTACTTGTGAAAAAAAGTAACAATGACTCCATTGGGCAAGACTTCAGACATGGAGTGATGGGATCCAGGAAGGCATCTTTTGGGAACAGAGGTCCTTGGACCCACAGATCTCTAGTGAATCCAGGAATGTGAAGCATGCAGGACCATCCTCTCAAAGGAATGGACACATAAAATGTTTAGTCTAAATGACTCTTACATTATCTGCATACCCACAGATAGCCCAAGATCCCATAAGTAGAACAGAGGTAACTAATAGCCCTCCACTATCTGTATGACTGAGATCAGACCAGACCCTTCCCTAGGCCCTTAGCTAGTACAGGTAGTATTTTTCTAGAACCCACCTTCTTGGAAGAAATGACATGTATCCTGAGTTGAGTTTCAATGTACTTACATTTCCTTGTGCACTGGGAGATTATATTACACCAGGAAACTTTTTTTTCCAAATTATACTGTGTTTAAATTTGTTGGCAATAAATCACCTGGCATCAGACTTCCTGGGGTCTGACACAGGTTGATGAAGTCAATCCAAGTTTTCATTCTCATCTCTTAGTGCTTCACTCCATAGCCTGACACCTGCGGAGGCCCTCTCAACATCAAGAAGAGAAGCATCTCAACGCATCAGAACTGCCTGCCCCTCTAGGTACATATCTTTGGGCATCAGTCTCCTCTTTTATACCAGGAGTGCAGAGAAGACAATAGAAAAGGCTCTTCCTAATACTCATCTCATAATTAGATCAGTTTGGACTTTTTACAAAGCAACATAAGGGTCTGGTTTCAACATATGGCAAGGGTATTTTTCAAAAAAGAAAAGTATTATAGAAAGATGATATCATAATGACCTTCATAGGATTCAGATAATGTTTTCAATGAATCATGGCACAAAATTTCAGCTGGTTAAGGAACTATTAAAATATGAATACCTTTCTGCCTAAAGAATCCAGCTGGTCCAGGGCTTCTTGAATGGCCGGATCAGTGGGTATCAAGAGCAGAAGCTTCCGTACTCGTAGAGTTATTCTGAGAAAATTTCAAAAATGAAGTAAGTTTCTTTAATTTGTTTCATATAAGCTATAGCTTCAGTAACAGGTCTTTTAGTTTAAAGTTATATACTACTATGAAATAAATTTAGTGGAGGGATGGCTCAGTGGTTAAGAGCACTGACTACTCTTTCAAAGGTCCTGAGTTCAAATCCCAGCAACCACATGGTGGCTCACAACTATCCTTAATGAGATCTGACACTCTCTTCTGGTGTGTCTGAAGACGGCTACAGTGTACTTAGATATAATAATAAATAAATATTAAAAAAGAAAAAAATTTAGTATGTATATTTTAGATATGTAATGAAATATACTTCAAGTAAGATTTGCTTGGCTCATTAACTTGAATAACAAGCCTCACAAATCCATGCATTTACCTTGGCTCCTCTAAGTTGGCAAGCTGGTACAGCATGTCAAACACATTACATACAAGCGCCATCACCACACCAGGGAGAGACTTCTCCTGAGGGAAAAACACCAAATATAAATACATACTAGCAAAAGAAGTTTCTTTTTCTAACCAAACTTACAAACAATACTTGTTCTGAGAGGTTGGCACTACAAAGTTTGGGGGAGACTGAAGAATGGAGTAAAGGTCACTGCCTATCTCTGCTTCCCAAGTGATAGGAATATAAACATGCATCACCATTCTCTACTTTTTACATGGATGCTAGGGACTGAACTCAGCTCCTCATGGTTGTATGGCAAATACTTTACTCAGTGATCTACCTTCCCTGCCTCTGAAGTACTAAGATAGCACAACACATCTGAGTACTGAAGAAGGACCCGGTGGAGAGATAAAAACCAACAAATCAATGGAGAAAGATGTATGAGAGGCCAGCAGGAGGTCAGAGAGGAGGACCAAGTCAGTGCTTCACAACATCCCCAGACTAAGACTGGGAAATTATGTATCTTTTCTGCTCCAAATCAGTTCTCAGATACATAGTTTGCTTTATTCAGATCTTGCCAGAATAAAGAGATGTGATCACTCACGTCTGTACAGGCTGAAAGCGGAAAGGCAGTAGCTGTTAAGAAAGGTAGAGCAGTTGTCTCTACCTGTTCCATGGCATACGATGAACTGAAGACCCCACTGCTACTGCTGCTGGAGCTGGTTGAGGAATCCGCAGAGCTCCCGGAGGGGGTCCCACTGCCAGAAGTCTTCACGGTAAGAACTTGTTCATCAGAAAACCCTAGCTGGTGGAGGAGCTTTTGATCTTTATTCACAGTCAGCTGCAAAAGGTTGTGTCTTAGTTACTGAGAGCACAAGAGGAGGAAACTATTCAACCTGGGCCAACATGCCAACAATTGTTGTTTAAACCCACCAGACTATCGTTCGTAAATATCTGAATGTTGTCCACAGGAGAGCACAGCTGTTTGGCTATCTTCCACCGGACACTGCCTATGGTTTCATTGCTGTGAGCCTAGGAAATAAAATACAACACTGGCGTGAGAGAATTCATTTATTCACTTCATTTCATTACTCCTCTGGAAGAGCAATAAGTGCTCTTAACAGCCGAGCCTTCTCTCCAGCCTTTTGTTAATCAGCTGCTATGCACTGGACCCTTTGCTATGGGTCTTCTCAGGAACTCCTGCTCTTGGGTGGTCCCCCTTAGACAAGTGTTCAATGCTTTATGCCACACTTTCATTCCTCCTCCTTGTGTATGGAGGGAGGAAGATCTCAAGCCACTCCCTGGAAGTCATTTCTATTCCCATACTTTCTCAAGAGCCACCTTGTGAGCTTCTATACCTGCGGCTCTATCTGCAAGACTGTACTAACAAAAGCAACTACTCTGCTGCTTTACAAATCCTGCTTGAACATGAGCCACTCAGGGCTCCATCTTATCTAAGATAGTTTATATTAACATCTGCAAACAACTTATTATCCTTTACTACTACTTCCTCTTTATAACAATTATCTTCACTTGGCACTGTACATCTGTTTATACTCCAAGCTTTCCTTTCATTTTAGGCTTACTTAATTTTATGTATGTGTTTGTGTATGAGTATATGTATTCATGAGTGTGAAAACCAGAGACTGATGTCAAGTGTCTTTTTCTACTGCACTCCACCTTATTTTTTGAGACACTCATTGAACCTAGAGTTCACTGAATGGCTAGTCTCTAGGGATATCCCTGGACCCTGCCTCCAGCTCTAGGATTATTTTCACCCGGGTGCTAGGGATCCAAGCAGGCTCTCAAGCTTGCTCCCAGAAATCTCAGTCTTTATTTTCAATTTATTTATCAGGTATTGTTAGGAACCATCATTCATCTCCACCAACATCATTCTTATGAAAATAAGTATAGATATTAGTGTAAACCTACCTCTACAGTGAAGGTATCTTTGGTAGACTCGTAGGTAACATTAAGAGTTAAGAGATGTCCATGAAATGAGGCACCATGAGGTAGAATAGTTCGTGGGACAGAGTAGAAGTCCTTGAAAGAGATAAGCCAATGGAGTTAGACACACCAAGGCACAACTACACATGAAACACATGCTTCACCACCTCTTCTAGCAATATGAATAATGCTGCTCTAAAAAAGAGGGCATACCTCTATTGTGATCACATAGCGTTCTGCCAGAAGAAGCAGTCTCTCGATTATCACAAGTTTTGTTGATCTGTGAGTTACAAAGACCAAGAAAGTTTTAAAATATGTATGAAATGAATTGCTGACTTCAGCTCAATTCTATTCTATTTCACCAAACCCAGAATCACAGTCAACACTCACTGGTCAAAACTGAAACACACAAAGAGTAGACTCCCCTTTCACTCAGTGAGCAGTATTTAAGCCTGCTCACAGCTGCCACGCTCAGATGGGATATGGGAGGTGAAGCCAGCCTCTTCCCATGTTTCCTCTCCTTTTTAAACTGTTGTTCTATAAAAAAGTAGACCTAAGTCTTTAAGTCTTCATGTTCACCAATCCACCAAGAACAAACAATCAGAGAACTTGATGTTCATAATCTTATAACTAAAATATGACATAAAATTCTGCAAAAACATGGAATTGACAAAATTCCAATTTGATGGGAAAATCAGAAGACAAGTGGAAACAAACGTACCACTAACACAAGTTGTTAATTGAAAATAAAATCTGATGACTATTTGATCAATGACTTCCAGAATCTTACTTATCATCAGAGATAATAAGACTTGAGTAGCTTATGTTCAGTAGCTTCACCTGCTAAGGAACAGAGGTGCATGCTAACACCCTCGCTTTAAATAGTGTTGTCTCAATCACACTGTCCACCCTCCCAAAGGCAGATAAGAAATACCCAAGACATAATGGATAAGAGAAGTGAGCAACCTGTTCTGAGGCCATCTCAACAATGAACTGAACTACAGACAGCACTGTGATTGTGAAACTACAGCAGAATAACCCAAACTCCCTAGGCTACAGTCACTACAGATTCTAAAAAGTTCTCTTGAAACTAGTGAAATGAGATGAACTACAACATCTTACTCAGATTCAACTCTGAAATACCATTTATTAACATTTTTTAAATAAGAACACTTTAAAAATTATGTGGTCTCTTTAGCTTACTATATTTGAGATTCAGAATAAAAAGTGCTAGAAAAGAGGGGCTATATTCATTTAAAGTAGTAGATGGAAAACCCAATCCAATAGGCCATAAATGACTGATAGATAAATTGCTAAGGAGCTGAGCAACAGAACTGAACTAAATCTTAGAAACATTGTAATAATATTTCCATGCACATGCACACACAGAAACACATGCAAACAGGTGCATGCACACATGCATACAAGAATGTGGAAAGCATTCATTCTTATCATGAACTGACTCTATAATCACTTTGACCATTTAAAAATGGGGTCTGTGGGGGCTATGTTTCATTCCATCCCTTCATATTAATAAATTATAACATATAACACTCAGCATATTTAAAAAAAAAACAGATTTTAAAAGAATCTTGGAAAGGACATTGTCTTGATTACTCTGTGTGTGTGTGTGTGTAAAATATCTCAACAAGTTAAAATGCACCCACCTCTCCAGGAAAAAAAAGGACCGTACATGTATCTGCCAATAGAGGGCAGCAGAGGGATACTCAGAGCATTAAATTCTAATGATTAGGTTATACATAATCAAAGTAGTAGAAAATGAAGTCAATAAAATAATGTGTTCACAAGGCAGATGGGTAGGTACAAGCAATACTCAGGTGACTCTAGGGATGACCTGCAGATCTTTAGGGCACTGACAAAAGGTGGTTATTAGGAAACATACAATTAGGTTTCTCCAAGATAGAACAGCTTGCGGAAGCTCTGAGGACCCCAGTGAAGAGATGCTGGGGAGGACATGGCATAAACATTTTTAACAATATTCACTTTTGGGTTGTGTGCTTGTGTTCAGGTTTGCAGCCACTTACCTATAAGGAGACTGAACTGATGTTGCTACAGTTGGCATGGCAGTTGCAGTGAGCATTTTGGTTGCTCGGGTCACAGCATGTGTTAAAGTGGGGCCACCGAGTGCTGAACTGGCTGCCTGTAAAGTAGAAAATAACATTCTATATCTGGGTTTCTCACCCTGGTCTCTGACACTGAGGTTAACTTCTTGTTGCAAAAGCTGCCCTGGATACTGCAAGGTACATAACAGGATCCCTGGCCTCTAACCACTAGGTGCCAACCAGACTCTTTCCAGTTGAGACAATCAGTATTCACCAAATAACCTATCGGAGGCAAAATAAGAGCCAGTTGAAGGCTATGAGATGGCTCAGCAGATAAAACACTTGCCAAGAAAGCATAAGATCTGAGCTTAATCCCTGGAACCCAAGTAAAGAAAGGAGGAGAACTAACTTTCATAAAACCTTGTCTTCTGACCTCCACATATGCAACATGGGATGTGAATCCCTCCTGTTCACACACACTCACACACACACTCACACGCACACATACACACACACACACACACACACATACTCACACGCATGCGCATGCACACATACAGGCACACACGCACATATACACACATGCACGCACGTGCACACACATACTCACACGCATGCGCATACACACACAGCATGCACACACACACACACACACACACAGGCACTCACGCACATATACACACATGCACGCACATACTCACACGCATGCGCATACACACGCACGCACGCGCGCGCGCGCGCGCACACACACACACACACACACACACATACACACACAACTACTTACTTATATTGTACTCCATATAGAAGAACTCAAATACTTGAGTCTTTTATGATGACATATTTGCATGGAAGTCACAATTTGAGGAATATTGTATACAGTATAGAATAGTACGTTTGCCATGAGGAAGATCAATTTATTAACATCTGGGCACAGTGGCATTTATACTTTTGAAACACCCCATTAGCTATAAAACTTAAGCACAGATTTCAACTGAATATTAATCTTCAATACTTTAATTACCATGGATGGAACTAAGAACTAAGGTGGTCAAAGTGAATGAGATATTAAACCACAGGCCTGTAAGGAACAAAGACTGCCAACATCATGACTTCTAAGTCTCCTGCTGAGGTTTAAAACAGCATTTATTGTATAAATTAGGTGAAGCATAGACACCCTACTACCAATGTGGAATCTATGTACAATAGATGGTTTCTTATGTCCCAGAAGTGGGAGCTTGATGGACAAACAGATAGACAGAAGAGAGGATGAGATAGAAGGTAAGATTTTATACAGAGTATAATTGCTGTGTGTGTGTCAGCATGCACGCATATGCGCATATGTTCACATGTGTGAGCTCATGCATGTGGGGAAAGAATTTAATACTAGGTATCTACTGCTCTCCACCTTCTTTTTTGATACAGGGTCTCTTCATTGAGCCTGAAGCTCAGTGATTTGGATTAGACTTGCTGGCCAAGTGAGCCCCCCTGAGAGTCGTCTCCAGTACTGGAGTTACATATCCCCACAGCAATGCCTGCCCCTGGTCCTGAATGTAGTTCTCATGATTTGCAGCAAACACTTAGCCCCTGACCAACATCAGTGGTCATACCCATTCCCAACACCATGACTTGGCACTTTTGATCAATCCTCCAATAGTACCTAGCTACAAACATCAGCATTCAACATTTATCTGAAAACACAAACTTATAAAAGGGGAAAAGAACTCATTTAAAAGAGCAGTTAATAAATTTGTACTCACTTCTAGCCTTGTATAGCAATCGGCAATGAATTTCTTATGTAAAGACACTGAGTCCTGAAAGTCCAAAGTACATGGAAATTAAAATTAGACTTTGGCATTTAATTGTAACCATTAGTCAAGACAAAATACTAAAACAAATCAAATTGGAATGCAACAAGGATCGCAACTTACCAATAACAAAAGACACAATTTTTTACATTTTTATGTCTGAGTAACGTTTTTCCTTGGAGACTCACCTTCTTTAACCTAGGGTTTAGATTAATGTAACTGTAGTTTATGATTAATTGAATAGCTTCGTTAGCAATTTCTTCATCAGGTGATTCCATGGCAATTTTCCAAATGAAATCCATTCCTACCAACTCCAACTTTTCTACATACTGTGTAAAATTAAAGTATATATAATTAAACTTAATAGTACACTAGTATTATAAAATCACAGGTCATTATTTTCTGCTACGTTACTGAACCTCTGTTTAACAAAATGAAAACCACCATGTCAACACCCTACTGCACTGATACGGAACTCTCACATGAAAAACCACCAGAGGTGACAGGCATCCTCCATGGCGTTCAGAAGAGGTGCAGGGATGTTTCTCTAGACAGTCCTGACACAAGGCAGACATCTACCCAGAGAAGTTTCTCAATCAGAAACTGAGAAGGCTATTAATCCTGGGAACCTGATCCAGTCCTTCCCAAAGCTCAGAGAGAAACAGCAGGATACAAGCGCAGAGTATCTTGTATATATCCCGAGTACTTCAGGTAGCAGAACCTAGATACCAGGGACTTAGAAAAGATCAAATGCTTGTTTTTCTGTCTTAAGGACGTATGTGAATAGAAGCACTCTGTGGCTCTCCATTTCCCTACTTCATAGTCTGTCCCCACATTCCCCTGCAGTCCTTGCCACTGACATCCTAGGATGTCCACCTTTTCATTATCAGGTTCATGGGAATTGCTATATGGGAGCCTACTGGACCAATGCCCCTGGAAACCTAACTGATAACCACAGATGCAGAGGTGCTTTTACATGAGAGAGATGAAGAGTGGACAGACTTCCTGAGGGCTGGGGAGGGAGGCAGGGCTAGGCATGCAGCTGCCGCAGCTGTCAAGGAAGCCTCTGCCACTAATGCCGAGTAGGCAGGTAAAAAGACCCCCTTATTTAAACAAACGTGTTTATGTTTCAATTCATTAGAAGACAGTTTTTTTCCTTCTGAATATCAAGCTACATCAAATATTTCAATGTATCTAGATGGAGAATAAGATACGTACCAACTGAGCTCCTTGTCTTTTCAACCGATGATCACAGAGATTCACATTTTCAAAAAAAGTCTTAAATAAGTTGAAACCTAAGAGTATAGAATGCCAGTCAAACCCATGCACTCAGACACAGATAATCAGGGAAGGTCTAAAGTGAAGCAGAAGTGAAGGCTACAGCGCTCCGAACAATGGCTTCTTAAACAGTCATCAAAAGTGTAGTGTACAGTGTATGATGGTGCAGGCCTGCAGTCCCAGAGCCCAAAAACTCCAGATAAGCCCACTCAAATCCTATTTCAAAAAAACCAAAGACACCTTTGAAAAACCACAAGCAAGCCATACAACTTTAGTCCTAATCGGGAGGTGGAGGCAGACCTCTGTGGGCTGGAGCTAGACTGGTTTGCATAGCAAGTTCCAGACCAGACAGGGCTACATAAAGAAACTCTATCCTAAAAAAACCAGACAAATCAAAACAACAACCCACAAACAACAGAAGAAAATACATGTAAACCAGACTTAATCAAAATTTAAGACACTTGTGCTTCAAGGGGCATTATCAAGAAAAGGACACAACATACAAAACAGAAATTTTTACAAATGATGTATCTCCTAAGAAGCTAATACCCAGAGTATATAAGGAGCCCATACAACACAACAGTCTAATTAAAAAAAAGTCAAAATCATAATTAGCCATTTCTCCATAGAACCTATTCACATGGACAAAACCAGTTTGAACAGATGCTCAGCATCATTCATTATCAGGAAAACAAAGTCCTAACTACAGGACATAACTCACCACCTACCAGGACACCTTTTAGAAGGCAAATAAATAAAAAGTACTGACAATGAGGAAAATTGGAACCCTTATATACTGCGGGTGGGATTATGAAATGGTGCAGCTACTTTGCAAAAACAGTTTGGCAGATCCTCAAAGTTATATCTCATGGCAATGTGGCTCTAAAATTTATAACCAAAAGAAATGAGAACACAAAAAACTACTATATGAATGTTTATGGCTCAAAATGGTAACAACAAATGTTCACTGACCTATGAATGAAAATAATGGGACATCTACAGTGCAATATTATTCTCCTACAGTGACATCACAACTTGGGCATGCCTTGAAAACATTACTCTTCAGCCACAATCTGAGAGGCCAGGTAGGAAAGGCCCCAGATAGTCATATGATTTCACTTGTACCAACTGGGCCAGTCCATAACGGAAAGAGGTTAGAGGCCGGGCAAGGGAAGGTTGGAAAGTGGCTGCAACCAGTGCAGGGCTCCTCTTTGGGGGTGATAATGTTTACAGTTAAAAAGTAGTCAAGGCTGCACATGTGAGTGCAAACTAAAAGTTGCTGACAATATATTTACAAAATGGAGTTTTACAGAACTCAATAAAATAACTCAGCTAAAAGAAATAAGTGAAAGGAAGCATTATGTACCTTAATATATCTTTACCTAATGAATCCTATTTATTAAAGAATACCAGAAAGATATTTTCACAACTTAATCTATTAGGCTATATTGTTTTAAAACTCAGTAAGATACCACACAGTTATGAATGTGGAGAATTACAAACTGTTCAGCTGCTTCTGAGAAGTAGGATTAAAGTTAAGAATAAAATCTCTCACTATAAAAATATCTAAAACAAGTACTTGTAAGCTTTCCCTACCATTCATAGTGATTTCATACGACTCCAGTTTCAGAATCTTCTCCTTGAAGAGCTGCTGCTGAACGTCACTCTCCAGGTCGTGCTGCCCCTTTGTGAACCACTCAAAGCACATCTGTGGGTGAAGACAGAGCTGCCTCAGACCAGCCACAGTCCACCACAGACACAAACATATGGCCATGCAGATTGACAGAACTGCCTCAGACCAGCCACAGTCCACTGCAGACACACACATGTGGCCACCTGGATCGTAAAGAGGCAGTTTCAATACTTCTAACACTCCTGTAACTGCTCAAACAACAGAGGGACCTGAAATGTTTGGAGCTCTGAAGCGGATGGGACAGGAGCTCTTTCTGCTGGTCATGAAAACATGCACTCACACCTCTCCCTGGATCTTATGTCTTCCCGCTAGCACTCAGTCCTTTCAATATGCTTAGGAAGCAACTATTACTATTATATAAATAATCGCTCGCTGTCAAACGAGCGGAGACCAAGACTCATCATTAGCAAGTGCAAATGTTAAAGTCAATGTTTCCATTTTTACTGTAACTGTTCTTGACTCATGTTTTCATTTCTAGGGATATAACAATTTTAGGAACTAATATTTTAGCAGTGATTTAAAATTTAGTCTCACAGTAAAGGAGGAAAGTAAATTATACCACAATTCATTTTGTTTGCTTTGGTATAATAACCAGAATTGAACAAAACGATCAAAGAGCCCACACACTTATGGATTATGGATGTCTTTTTTCCCTAGTACTTACAGTTCCTACTCCACCATTCAGTGTTCACATACTCACAGTCACAGCAAACAGGACTCAGAACACAGATGACATGAGACACATGGAGGAGGGCGGAGTTTAGTACAGTGTCACAAACCTACAACCTTACACCTTACCTCTCGATCTAACTCACAGACGTCCTGGCCAGTCACAAGGCACTCCCAGATTTCTTTGGCTCGGTTCCACCCAAGATACAGCGTAGCTTCTTGTAAGAAAAATGCCAGAAATTTCAGATGTGCCTCTAAATACTGAAAAGAGCAATAATGCAACTGGTTAACACGTTTGAGGCATTCATTCTAAAACAAACATTACAACACAATTCTATAAAACAGATTTACACAGAACACTTGTCATGTAATTTACGATAAAGTAAGTATGACAAATGGACTTATCAGCCAATAATTCAAGAAGCAACCTCAAATTTATTATAAAGTTAGTTGATTATAGATATGAATGAAATTCAATTTCAGTAATCTCAAAGGAACCGTCATACTCACAAGTGGTGAAATTAAATTTTATTTCTGGTAGTTTTTTGATTTTCTGTTTTGTAGAGAGCAGGTCTTACTCTGAATTCTATAATAGCCTAGAACTGAACCTATATAGCCCATGCCATGAATTCACAAAAATCCTCCTACCTCAGTCTATGGCAGCAGTTCTCAACCTGTGAGTTGTGACCCCTCTGAGGAATCAAAGGAACTTTTCAAAGGTTACATGGAAGATATCCTGCATATCAGGATACTTACACTAGGATTCATAACAACAGCCAAATAGCAAAATTACTGTCATGAAATAGTAACAAAAATAACCTTATGGTTGGGGGTCAGCACAACATAAGGTACAATATTAAGGGTCTCAGAATTAGGAAGGGTGAGAACCACTGGTCTCATTGAGTACTGAATTACAGATGGGAGGCACTATACCCAGCTGAGATTTTTTTTAAAAAAAAAAAACATTATTAGCCATCAATTGATTTGAAAAAAAAATGCATGATCTACAGAGTTAATGACCGTTCCTAAGAAATACTATTTTTCTAAACTTAATTTTAAATTATAGTAAAGGGTTGGAGACACAGCTCAGTGGGAAAGAGTACGTATTGCTCCTGCACAGGGCCTGGGTTCAATTCCCAGCACCCATGTGGCGGTTCACAACCACCTGTTTCTCCAGTTCCAAGAAATCTGATGTCCTCATCTGACCTCTGTGAGCACCAGGCCCACATGTAGTGCACAGAGAAACATGCAAGAAAAACACAAATTAATAAACCTAATGAAAAAAAAAAGAAAAAATTGAAATTATAGTTAAGATTCAAAACCAATTCCTCATTACAAAGACTGCTCATGGTACTCTTTTATAGTTGTACCCAACAACTGTTTGTTTTACACTTCAAATAGAAAAAGTTAAGCACATCCCGAAAATCACAAAACACAAACACAGTGAGTGATACCTCCCGGTAGGTATAGCGGCCATCCACCAGTGTTAAGCCGGTTAACCCTCCAGGCCCAGCCACGGCTGCTGCAAGTCGGTGACAGGCTAGTAAGCTTCCCGTTACCAGCTTGACTATTTCAAAATTTTTCTTCAGGTCTTGAATAATGCTCTTAACAAAAGCAACAGAAATGAAAGTGGCATGAGAATCTGAAGTCATTTTGTTGTTTAATAAAATAGAGCTGTTATTTTAGAATGTAGCCCCAGATGAAAGAGCAAACATGAGATTACTTCTGACAGTTAATAAAATCAATCTGGTGTTTACTAGGGAACTAAGACATTGCTAAGGTTGCATCTGAGAGAGAAATGACTCTGTGAAAAGAGTTGTTGCACTCTATGTGCTTTCCTGGAACTCACCCCCAAATCCCTGACAGTAAGAATGCTCTACCTACTTCCTTAGACAAAGTCATCTTTTTGTAATAGAAAAGACTCTTTTTTGGAATCTTTTCAAATTTTGGAACTATCATTAATGTTTTTAAAAGCTAGCCTAGTTATCTTAATAAATTAGCAATCAAGAAAAAGGGTTAGGACTATATCAAGAGAAAGACCTCCTCTGAAAGAATTCCAAATGATTAAAAACCACTGACATTAATAAACGTAAGCCATTGAGATACTATCAATGCAACAACCTTAGCCATGCTTACTTATTACAATTATTACAATAGGCTATGCACATAAGAATCAAAAATAATTATGTTCTTACCTTGTCTTGCTTTTGATAGGTTTGTTTTATAAATGAACGAGTAATTTCATGAAGCTGACGTAAAGCTGGAACCACCCATACAAACTGCGGATTATTAAGTTGAGATGACTATAGAGTTAAAAAGAAGTTACATTAATTAGGTTATAACTAAATGGCAGTCATTTATTAGCTATAAAAAATGTTTGAGTCAATTATTTCACTGTTACACATTCTATAATTTTCCCTTTCATATTACTTATTTATAGTTTATCTCCATGCAAGCATAATTCAGCTTTCAACTTCTTACTCTGCATGCAATTTCCTAAGGCCAAGAACTGCAAACAGGAGTGGATGTGAAATGACAGTAAATGTACAGGGGGACATCAGCAAAAAACAGACAGGGAATTAGCAACTTCAGAGGACAGATTAAGTAGCACAGGGCTGCTAAGACATGTTGACTCAAAAAAAAAAAACTATGGCAAATCTGAACACTGACCTGGCTAGCAAGGAAAATGGACTAAGAATATGGTTTTCTTTAATTAATCTGATCAAATTGCTGGCAAT
Organism: Mastomys coucha; assembly: GCF_008632895.1. Classification (NCBI taxonomy): domain Eukaryota; kingdom Metazoa; phylum Chordata; class Mammalia; order Rodentia; family Muridae; genus Mastomys; species Mastomys coucha. The sequence continues at coordinate 65,639,251 of NW_022196900.1, read as the reverse complement.
GAGTTAAGTATTAAGGAAAATACAACCTGTTTTATTTCTATTTAAGGTACTCTACCTTAATAACTAAGTACGAGGCTTGGGTGCAGCTCCGAGGTAGACATGGCTTAGCGCGGGTGAGCTCCTGGGCCCACTTCTAGCGCTTCCCTGACTCCATCCAACCCCATTACTATTTTCATTAATTATTAGGGATAATTTACTCAGACTACACTTTATTTTCAAAGCACTTCAAATATACTATTTCTGAAACTGATACAACAATCTGGATCTTTGTGTTGTAGATCAAAGAAATCTGATAAGCATGCAATTGGCCTTTTAATCAATAGCATCTTTTGAACTATAAGCTTTCATAATAAAACTGTTATCAGATTAAATGGAGATTAAAGTCAACTGATCGATTATTAATCAAAACATCAATTAAAATCTTACTATTTATTTAAAAGGCTAATTATTTTTGTTTGAAGTTATTTTATCAAATCTTTCTGCAAAATGAAAACCCCGTTGAAAGGATATTATTGAAGTCTTAAAGAAATGCACCTACTACTGTAGGTTACTTTGTGTAAACTAATTACTACTGCCAAACAATACGTTCTCCTCACCTCAAATATATAAGCCAAATACCATAGTTCCTAGATTTTAAGACAAATTTCTATGACCTTTACTACTTCTCAATTTGATACTTCTTCAATTATGTCAATAGACACTTACCAGCTACTAAACATTAAATGTAAGCTTTTATAACTGTCTATTAGCTTTGTATATATAAACTTACCTATACATAAAAGGCATTTGTTCATCTACCTGTTATCTGATTTGAGCTGTTATTTAGTCTAGGTAGTACCAAACAAGGATGGCCTATAAACCTGAATTTGGGTTACTAATTTATTTATATGTTATCAGAAACATACCATGACATGGCACGACTACCCTGATGTGACTGTCAAAGCAGTTCAAGTCATTTTCAAAGCCAGAAGCTACCATGCAGACTGTTCCCTTGCGTGGAGCACCTTCACTTAGCACTGACTGCTATTACTGCCTTAAGCTGTACACTAATTCACAGAAGTTGCTCAACCTATGCTATTCAGCACTCAGAGACAAAGTTGCTCTCATGAGAGGAGATGAGCACACAAGCCTCCCCATGCTTCAGCATGCCTCAAGGACTGCTGGGGATGCAAGTCAGTGTTAGCACACTTGCCTACGCGTGCAAGCCCAGACTCAATTCCAAGTACCCACCATACCAAAGATTTCAGGGTGGTCCAAATCACTATTATAGATAATGATTACCAGTGTGTAAAGGTGAAACTACACATAATTGATAAAACAAAATAAAACAAAAAAAGGTTTCATTTAACCTCTGGTGTAAGTTTAAACAATGGTTGGTAAACAGAAAATGAACTTTTTTTTCTTGGTTTTGGGGCAGAGTCTCAGGTACCATGCATGGCTGGCCTCTAACTCACTATGAAATTGAAGATGATCTAGACTGTCTGAATCTCTTGCCTCCATCTCCTGAGTACTGGGATTGCAGACATGAGGTATCACACTTGGCTCATAGTGTGATAATGATGCAACTCTTATTAGGCCTTCTTTATGCCAGGTAAGCATTCTACTGAGCTAAAGTTTAACCCCAAAGGTAGTTTCTGTTTATCTTCTCTATAAATCTAGTAACTCAGCAATGTAGGCTACAATCTCTGGCATCTTCGAATCATAGAAATAAGGTATATATTGAAGGCCAACTACTTTTGAAGTTAGCCAGAATATTTTTTTGCTGCAACGAAACTGTAAAGACAATGAGGAAAACTGTGAGACTTGTATCTGAACTGACACCTTCCAAAAGGATACAAAAAATGAAATATATATATAAACCCTTTAGCAATAAGCAGATACATGTAAAAGTATCAGGACTAATTAGGTCAATTATGGCTAGTGGAAATTATACTTTGAGTAAATTAAGAGAATAATCGTGTAAGTTGGGTTAAGAAGCATTGCTGATGCAGTCTCTCTGAAGGATAGAAATCAGGAAACCATGTTAGCCATGGTCATTTGTGCTATTATTTTGTTAAGTTACAAGAACAATTCAAAATTCCTCTGATGGCTAAAGATGGCTGCAAGTAAACTGAATCTCTTTGATAATGTTACTGAATTTAGTGTGCTCTCCAAAGTAGAGTGACACCAAAGGAAGCTGTGAGGCTCAGCCGGGTGGCTGCAAACCTATGTTCGCATTTTCCTCCACCTTATGAAACCCAGGACACACTCACTGCCTCAGCAGTTAGACACTTTGTCCAGACACATCTCACTACACAGCCCACTGACTTCTACTCCTAAAGTAGGCATTTCCATGCAGTACCTTAGGAGACATAAAATCTAAGTCTACTCCAATTTCTCTTATTACTACTACCCTCCAAGCACCTAAAGAAAGTGTTCATATTTTTTTGAGTTCTCCATTCTTAGGGCTGAACATGCCCCCTCTCATTTCCTTATTTGTATTGGTTTTCAGTTTTAGATTTTTATCTAGAAACAAAGTAAAAAAATTTCTACAGATAGAAAGTCTTTAAGCAGAATTTTCTCCTCCACTATCTGCAGCACTGTGAGACTGTATACTGCAGATGCCTGGCTAGCTTTCCTGTCTATCCTATCCTTCAGCAAACAGAAGCAACTCACTCATATCCATAGATAGATCAACTGTTTCAAATCTAAAAACCTGAGTTCTAAAATTGAAAGCTCTTTTTTTTTTTCCTTCTGGTTTTGTGTTTTTATTGGGGTTTATCATAGGCAGGAGCTAACCACAAGGTATGCCCCTCCCACCAACCAGGTCCATTCTAATCCTCTAGCGTTTCCTGGGACTTTTTTCATTTTTCTTTGTGCTGCTCCGTGTGCAGCTAGCAGCAGCTTCAGGCTACTCCTTACAAAGTTTCCTTTTCTTCTTAGGGGTGGTGGGGCTTGCTGCCTCTTCTGGTTCACTGGCCACTTCCTCCTTAGGTGAAGATTTCTTTCTCTTAGGAGCACTTATGGTGCTAGTAGCTGTCTCTTCAAGATTACTGGCCTGAAAGCTCTTCTGAGTGCTAATAATATGTATGTTTGAAACTTTGATTTTGAATTTGGGATGTTCAACATGCAAAGTCTATGTAAATATTCTAAAATCCAAAAAGCTCCCAAACTGGAAACACTGTAGGTCCCAAGCATTTCCGACAAGGCTATTCAACCTGGGCAAGTACAGCTAGATGTGTCTTCCTGGGTGCAGGGGAAGAAGAGGGGGGAACTGACGGTTCCCAGAAGCCTGCCAGGTACTGTCAAGAGGCCTACAGACAGCCTACGGAATAGGAAAACATCACTACTGGAGAAAACATTATTTCTGTTTGTTTAGTAACTATTTTTTGGATGGAACATTTAAACTTTTAATTGAAGGAAATAAGAAGTGAAGTAAGAGACAAAGGGTTGGGGTGGACAGTGGAGGGTATAAATGAAGCAAAGGGAAGAAAGAGGACCAAGGGAGCTGAGGGGACTTTGGCAGAATCTGTAGAAATAAAGTCAGAGTTTCTGAACATGACAGTGGAACTTGGGAACTTGGAGTGTCAAAAGCAGCAGGAAGGGAATCAGTTGGGGGAGAAGAGGTAGCTGAGGGCAGGAGGGGAGTAAGAGGTGGGTGATCTTGTCTTACCCTTCGCTTAGTTTCTGTGTAGCCTGGCAGGGAGACATAATCCCCAGTCAGCCCACCTTGCTGCCTGGCAGGAAAGGGCATAGCATAGAAAAACACCTTTAGTGGCAGTAAATAGTTCACTCCCCTGCCAGGGGGCTTTGATCTTCCCACTGCCCCCCTTGAGTAATGTGCACTGTGAGTATCTGTGAAGCACTTTGCAAGTGCCACTATAGAAAAATGCAAGCTATTGTCATACAGGGAGAGCAACAGGGCACTAAGACTTCCTTTCTGGGAGCAGCAGGGAATAAAAAGGAATAGCGTTCCTTTTGAATCTCATAAAATGACCAGAGTTTCCCTTTGCTGTTGTATTGTTATAAAGCAACAGACATGAATGAAGTGACTGCAAAGAGAAGCAATAAAGACGCAGTAATGCACCTGACTAGGACAGCTAGGTGATGCTCAGTGGGACAAGGGAGGAACAAAGGTCCAAAGGAGTCTCTGGATTTAAAAGCCATTTCCCTCAAGGGAAGGAAATGTCCCTTCTGCTTCAACCTGCATATCTATCTATAAGGAAAAAAATGTCTGTTGCCTAAAAGAAAAGAACACTTTCCTAGAGGTTCCTTTTTCTTATTGATGCTATTGAAGGACATATGTTTCAGTAACTCAACGAAAATCATTCAACCATAAGAGAAACTGCTAAAATATGTGAGTCACTGAGCAGAGGGAACTGGAAAATTTAAATTCTGAGTAAAAAGCAAGCATTAAACATTCATCATTCCTTTTAACCCCAGCATCACTAAAGCTAGATCTTATGCAGAAAAACCCACTGATCAAAGTTCAATGTCAGAAATAGGAAACACCACATTTTTTTTAAAGATTTATTTATTTATTATATGTAAGTACACTGTAGCTGTCTTCAGACACCCCAGAAGAGGGCATCAGATCTCATTACCGATGGTTGTGAGCCACCATGTGGTTGCTGGGATTTGAACTCAGGACCTCTGGAAGAGCAGTCAGTCAGTGCTCTTAACTGCTGAGCCACCTATCTAGCCTGAAACACCACATTCTTATATTCCCACTTGAACTTTGTAGCCAGATAAACTGAAGTGCACAAAAACCTAGTAAATCGCCAAAGCTTGTAAGCAAGAACTATGTGTCTATGGGTATTCAGATGAAAGCCAGCGGTATACTCCAGCTCCTTTGAAGAAACACCAATGGAAACCATGGAGAGGGTTAGCTGATGAAATACTAGTAAGTCTCTCTCTATTTTTTACCAGAAATGTTTCCATGTTATTAATATGAAACTCCAAAAGCAGAATTGTTCCTATATGGCTGGGATGTAAATCTAGGGCTGCCTGAGCTCTGTCTGCAGCTCTGATCAGGGCTGCTGTAAGAAAGAAAGCATGCACATGTATGTGTGCAGGTGCACTGAACACCTACCCCTCTTGTACACCGGCATTACATGCACCTTCCCCTGCTTTCTCCTATCCACAAATATTCACTTTCCCTTATGGGAGAAAAATGGGGACTGAATTTATTTAAAATTCGATGTGCTTTAAAAATTATATATACTCTCTATATACTTTGTAAGGAAAATGATGCTGAAAGTCATGCAATTTCATAAAAATTACTTTTCAATGGAACCCTAATTTTTTCCATTTAAGGGTAAACAGCTACTAAGTTCTAAATAAAGCATAGCTCATATAGATCAATTTGTATATTAATATTAGCCTAATAAACACTAAAATCTTAGAAGTAGGATGCAATTATTAAAGGTAATTTAAAAAATTACAATACCTTAGTTGGTTCCATATGGAAATACTTACCTTAAATCCATCTTTCTTGTTTTTTTCCAAACCCGACCATTCTCCAGGCTGAAAATTCAGTGATATATAAGTGACTTGGTAAAAATAAAACCTATAGCCCCAAATTTGGATTCTAAGGTAAAAGTTTCCAAATAGGACATTCTACTTAATTTACATAATAGGGAGGAAATTTTATTGGCTCTAATCACTCAAAACAATATTACTACTCTGACAACAAAATTTGAGTAAAGCCAAAACCAACCCTTTTAATGTCTTCTATACATTTAATGATGTAGCTCCTCTTGACTGCTTCCTTCACTGCATAGGCATCACTAAGGATGGTGAGGTGCTCCTCCAAGGCTTGCTGAATAAGGCTACTGGGCAAGGTTGGAAGGTGAGCCAGTTCCCAGAGGACATCCAACACCTGCAATAATAGCACCAGTATGATGAGCCATCTCATAGGCATAGAAGAAACGTTTTAAGTATTTGTAGCTAGAAAAATCCATTTGATTTTCCTGCCTTTCCAGAAGTAGCCTCAAACCGAGCTTCCCGGCCGATTCGTCCAATCAGACTCAGCAACTTCTGTCTCACTCTGTCGCTCTCAGTCTCCCAGCTCTGCACAGGAGAACAGACAAGACACAGAGGTGTCACAGTCAAGCTGGTAAAATTAGCAAAAACGTTAAAATTTGAACTAAAAAGGTTAATAAAGAGAAGTGCATTTAAAGGCATCTGCTGGGGGATGGACTCAGAGTTTAAACTTTACCTTCTGAATGAGGACGAACAAATGATTAAGCTGATCTGCATTAAACTTCACAGCTGCTGCAGCAATAATTGTGTGAATGTTCTCAATTACTGTAGATGACTGTCCTGACTAGAAAAAAGGAGACGCCAGGAGAAAGTTAAGTACCGGGACTTGGCAAAACCTAAGTCTTCTTGCTGACAACTTACATAGTGATTGCAGTCTGATTAGCACTCACTTCCATGACAACACTGGCCAGTTACACAAAGCAACTATTACTAATGGTCACCTGGCTGCACTTCCACTCCCAGGAGCATTATGTCTTTTACGTGTGAAAAAGTAAAAGAATCAAGATCTCAGTCAGATATTTATTTTAGGAAGAGAATAAAATATTTTCAACAAAAATTCAAATAGATTTATTTTGAACTGATAAAATCACAAGGCAAATATATGTGTAGTGTTTTTTTACAGATTAGCAACCAGGGCTTCAGTTGAGAGTATTATTGGCCCCATTTTAAATGTTGCTTATAAAATCTTTATGACTTCAACCAGTACTTTTGACCCAATGGCCAGTAAGTTTATATCAGAGCTATAGACTGATACTATACTGAGGGTCTGATACTCATTTTATGACCTCAGTCATGCAGGTTCGTTAACTTTCTCTACAACCACTATGGATATGTAATTGTTCATTAAACGTAGCAGGCATTCTCGTTCTCTCTCTGTCTCTCTGTCCCACACCCCAATCTTCACCCGATGTGGGTTCAGAATATATACTGAGAAAACATTATACATGAGGGTATTTACCAAGGCCAGCGGCCAGGTATGGGAAGTAAAGTCTAGGAACCTAGGAGTGCTTTTCTGCAATCCTGCCCAACTGTAACCCTTTCTGTATTGCTGGGAAGGGAATCAGCTAAGTGCTCCCACAGTGCCCTGTCAGTTAACTTCCTGTGATACGCAGTGAGTGGAAGTACTGGGAGAGGAAGGAGTGTTTCAGGTTCAGACTCAGAGAATGAATATAGGACTGGTGGGCCAGCGTGGGCTCTGGCATTGCTAGTGCAAGTGGCATTGCCCACTTTCATTGTCTGCACCTCTCAAAGAGATTCCTCCCAGACGTCTCCCATCTTAGCAATACTTTGTTTTTGTTCTAAACTTATAAAAATTTATTTATGTGAGTATTTTATCTGCACATATGCCTGTTCGCCACATGAATGCATGCTTTGTAAACAATTCCCCAGCACCAAGTCCATGTGTCTGAAACGCCTAGCAGTTTGTTTCCAAACAGATTTTGACTGCTACAGAACTAAGTGGACACAGGTAAGAAGAGCACTGGCTTTCACTATGACTTAGAACTTACAACTTGAAACTCTGGTAAGATGTACACATGAAGGTGAGGCATGTACATATTTAGATGCTACACTGCTTAGTCTAAATTAGTGATTAATAGTCAGCAACACACAAATGTAATTAAAGCCACAGGAGTGGATGAAACTGACTAATGAAAGAAAGCTTTTGAGGTGAGAAAGGGCAAAAGATTAAGGCTTGATGGAGAGAAAACAAAGCAGAAGAATGAGCTAACAGGGACTTTCAGAAGGAGTGTTAGCTAGGCATGATGGAACACATCTATAAACCTAACACTCAAGGAACTAAGGCAGAGAATTTCAAGTTTAAGACCAGCAGCAACTACAGCTAGAACTTGTCTAGGAGAAAAAAAAGACAGTAACGGAAGCAATGAGAATAGAAAAGGAGAGCCATGTTGGAGTCTATCACACTGATGAGTTCTGAAAAGCTGAAATCTAAAAACCTGCTGTTACTATCAAACTCATGTATTAGACTAAATAAGAAGAATTATAAAGCAAAGTAAGAGGACTGAGAAACACAAGCTGCACACCTATCCCTAGCTCTGCACTAGCTGACACACAGCTTTCTGGAAGGCTTTGACCTTTTTAACAGAAAAAAATAAGAATAAACTCTGAAATGTCTTGTGAGTATGATATTCCTTTTATATATGTAATTTATTTTTTCTGGGACTGAGAATGGAACCCAAGGCCTTGTATTTACTAGGCAAGTGCCCAATTACTAAGCTAAGTTCCCTAGTTCCCTACCCCTATATATGCAATCTTAATAAACCATAAAACCAACAAGGTATAGCTGACCTAGTGCAAACCAGAGGAGGTCCCCTGGTTTGACTGACTCCCCACCACACTACCCGCTTTCCTATAGTTCAAACATATCAGGAAAAGGCAAAAATAATTCTGCTCAACTTACTTGTATCTTCCAAATTTTAGTGAGTTCATCTAGTGACAATTTACTGCCCAAGAGTTCAATAATTCCCTTTATGCGATCACAGTATTGTGCTTGGTCTATGTTGCCTAATAGAGGGAACGTCAGAGGGGGAAACAGATGCAGTGAATAACAACTCTATTAGTGTAAAGCAATAATAACTTCCTAAGATTACCTAAAGACTAATAAAAATAAACAAGATGTTTATACCTTTTAAAAGTAAAAATAATTTATATGTCAATAATTACAATTTTTATTTTTTGAAAGCAACTTACCTTCCAGTGCAATTGACAGAACTGAGTTTTCAACTAGCCAATCTAGTAATCTGTCTGTATCTATAGCATTCTTCACAGACTTGGATAGAGTACTGTCTTCTATTAGTTTTGTTACCTAAAATGACAGCATTAGTATGAGAATAAATATGCATAATCAAATCTTCTCTCACATATGTATGGTCATTTTATACACTTATAGAAGTCTAATAATTAATCAAAATATTTCAAAACTAGCATATTTCTTAAAAGTTAATAACTAATTATGACATCTCCTTAAAAAGAAAATGGAAGCGTTCTTAGAGCTCCACTTAATCCTTAGACTACCTGTGGCTGGCTTAATGACAAGGACCCAACCCAAACTGCAACCATGACTTGTCCTCCACATTTTATAACTGAAGGAGGAGCCCATCTCTGGTGATGGAAAGCCAGGTGAAGCTTGTGGACGATCTGTGGCCAGGACAGACAGCTGGAATGAAAGTGATGCCCGGACAGAGTCTTGGCACTGGCTGCTCAGACTGTCCTCGTTCACACGTGCCTTTGCTTATGCTCATGGTCTGGTTACCCAAGCCTTCAGAGATGTGAAACGTCTTAGTTCCTTTCAATAAAGTCTTCTTTTCACTTAAAATGATCCAGAAGGAGCTCATTTGACTTAGAGCCAAAAATCAGAAAACTAACTGGACTCATGAATTAGGTTGTTAGCTTAACCTGCCATCATTGAACCCAACCACATCGTTTGAGCAGAACTAAAATAAACTTTAGGAAGCTGAGAAAAAGTACTTTTAGCATTTTGCTTAGACTTGCATTATTATTACAGATACTTCATTTTGTCCTACCATTAGCTAGAAGATAAAGTTATATGTCAAATAAAAAGAATTTCCCTTAGTAAATATCTAAGGATACTGTAGGAAATTTCACAAAAAAACAATTTTTCAGAGAGAAAATTTTGAAAATAATACAAATATGACCTTCACTAGCAGACAATTAATACATAGTACCACTATTTTCTCTGTCTTTCAGAGTCAAGAGAATTTATCTTCTTCCAACATCTTTCTATTAAAAGACACATGTGAGTCAAGTGCACACTTACCTCCTTGAGGGAATTCATTTTTGCACTGAAGTGTGGTGACTTCAGCATGCGCAGCAGGATGTCCAGGCGAAGATCATCCACAGTCGTCACCAGGGCAGGTTGGAAGCGCATGCAAAGTAACTTAATGGCAGACAAGAGCTCAGGGATGCTAACCAACCTCTTTCATTTAATAAAAACAGAAAAACAGAAATGAACAAACAAAAACTGTAAAAACATCTTGATATTAATTCTCATGACACACATAGCAGGCTAACAGTGGCCAGGAGACAACACATATTTACATGGTCAATTAACTCTCTGAAATAAAAGCTATTTGGTGGGGGCAAAGAAAGGAAAAAGGATTGCTGTAGATGGGATTCAAAGTAGGAAAGTCTTCATCTGTGTCAAAACTACTCTAAAGAACTTCAGATACACTCAAAAATACAATATGATTCTAATCTAGCCTGATTGTAATATTATCAAAATTATGTTAGAACTCTGAATTAGGTATCATTCCTGAGAATACCATATTTGTTCTATTTACTGAGACAACACTATTCTCAGTTGTTTTGAAAGTAGTTTTTTGGGGGAGGGACAGGAAACTTTAATTAATTTGACATTAACAGCATATCAAGAGGATCCAGAAAGCAGTGGCATGGGAATTTGTCAAGACTTGGTTTTGCGATCATGGACGAAGCAGTGCTAGGCTCTACCTGTCTAGGGAGTAATTACCTTGTCTTTGAGGTCTTTCTCCTCTACACTCCGCACATCCTGGATTGTGGTAAGGATGACCGGGTCCAGCATAGGCTATAGACATAAAACACTAGTTATAAAGAACTCCTGAATCGATGCTACAATGGCTACTCCTCACCTGCTATTCACAAAGGAGAGGGCACAGTGAAAGGTCTAAGTTCTAGCTGGCAGTGCCACCACTAACTAGCTGACCATCCCACATGCCCTTAACTGATTCAGTGCCTCTATTTCTTCAACGTAACACAAGCGAAGTTCCTCACTACATCATGTAAGAGTCATCTGAAGAACAATTCAAGACACATGGCCTTGCCTTTTAAAATCGTAAGAAGTATGGCAAAACCTTCTGTTTGTTTGAGACAGGGTCTCACTATGTAGACTTGGCTGGTCTGGAACTAGTCTAGTCTCTAACTTAGAAATCTGCCTATCTCTGACTCCCAGGCCTGGCACGAGTACTTTTATAATATTTTTTATATTTGACTTTTAAAAATGGATACAAGTAAGCATAGACTATGTAAAACATTCTGTATACAAACTACTTTATTATGAATGAGATCCAGGACACAGTGCTCCAGAATGAGAACACAATCACACATTCAACTCTAAATTGTTCCGTGAGAAACAGTAAAATAGTAACTAGAGGTAAAATGACTTTCCAGTGAAATAAGCAATTTAAAAAATTAGATAGAAAAACAGTGTTTGGCTGTCAGAAGCAAGAATATATGGTCCGTGAGTGAAAATGTCTTCAATCACTAATCCAGACACAACTTCTTCCTTCACACAGAAGCCGGCAGTGCAGGACGGTCTGTGGGCTATGATTACAAAGTGAGTCAGGACTCTAGTCAGCAAGGCCAGGCCACTCGGTCCTCACTGGCACGCTGGGAGACAGGCGCTGTTACTGTCAGCACTCTGCAGGAGGGACAACACAGGCTTCTAGTTACACTACATCATGGAGACAACATAAGGCAGCTAACATGTCCTTGAAGTGTACACAAATGACAAGACAGGTTAGCAGAACCAGAGAGGACAGCAGCTGTAGCTTACCCTCTCCCAGCTCTCACCCCAAGCGCCCCCTGCTCACAGGTATGTGTGTGTACACACAATCTTCAGCTTCTCAAGAACTTGACTAATTAGTATTTAGAGTATTTATGTTAAATTTTCTTACATGGACTACATACATTTAAAAGCTAGCCCTTAGCTTGACTCATTAAGCTAATTGAATTACTAATTATAATTCTAATCTTTAAAAACCCTCAAATTATTTTGTCTTTTCTGTCTTGGTGCTTTGGTTGCTAAGCTATTGATGTGAGCTGGGCTGCAGCTCAGTTGGTAGAGCGCTAGCTAAGAAAGCATCAATTCCTAGATTTGAGCTCAGCACTGAATAAACTTGATCTGGTAGTGTATGTACACTTGTAATCCTATCACTTAGGAAGTAGAGGCAGGAGGTTCAAGGTTGTCCTTGGTTACACTGTAAGTTTGAGGCTAGTCTAGACTACATAAGACCCCAGCTCAAAAATCAAAGCATAACAAAAAACTTTATATTGATATACTTAATAAACTGACATCAATATACAGAATTAAGAAAATATCTAAATTTGCTTTTTTCCTTAAAAAATTTTTACATATTACTTTGATGTCTAAAGAAAGCACTTGGGGCTGGCGAGATGGCTCAGCGGGTGAGAGCACTGACTGCTCTTCCGAAGGTCCTGAGTTCAAATCCCAGCAACCACATGGTGGCTCACAACCACCCATAATGAGCTCTGACGCCCTCTTCTGGTACATCTGAAGACAGCTACAGTATACTTATGTATAATAATAAATAAATCTTTGGGCCAGAGCAATTGTGGCCGACCAGAGCGAGCAGGTTTGACCAGAGTGAGCAGAGATCCTAAAATTCAATTCCCAACAACCACATGAAGGCTTACAACCATCTGTGCAGCTACAGTGTATTCATATACATAAAAGAAATAGATCTTTTTAAAAGAAAAGCACATTACATTGAGAGACAGCAGAAATTTCTTACACATACTTAAAAAAAAAAAGCATCACTCCAGTTAATCTGTCCCCAACAAAACAATGTACTAGCAAAAAACAATAGTATATACAGAAATAAGGTCCCCAGGGGCATTATGCTTGATGCAATTTCAATATGTATGCGAGCTTTCACAGACTTACTTATAAAATTTAAATGGAGGTATTCTGATAGGACATTTTGTTTGGTAACTTACTAACAGAAACAGAGAGCAACATGAAAGTATAAGGCCTTCAGCATTAACCCTGAGAACCTGAGGGACCATGCTTCAGTGAGTAAAGAACAAACCGTAATGAGGAGCTGAGCTCAGATCCTGACTGCAGGGCTCCCTCACCCTTCTTAAAGGAACAGTGGTATGCCTGCAACCCCAATGCCAGGAGACAGAAGGACCCTAGAGTCCTTTGACCTCCAGAGGCATGGTGGTATCTGCACACATGCATGTACACAAACTGGAACACTCACAGCTTTACTACTTATGACTTGATAGACTACAATTCAAAGGAAGAAGTCAGACATGATAGGCCACTAAGCTGTTACTCCGAGGAGAGAGAGACTAGGCAGTGAGCATGCCTGGCTGATGGTCGAAGCTGATCTAGGAGAACCCATACAGAAACAGACCCCGAAACAACTTTGTGAAGAAGACAGGGATACAGGCCCCTTCTTTAGAGAAAAGATAACACTAAGAAACTATATTTGATAAAAATCCATCTTTTAAAACAACAACAACAAATGTTACAAGTCTCCTTACTATTAGAAAACTTATTTTCTGACAACACTGTCAGTAAAAGGACTGCTACCTTGAAAAACAGAAGCTATTCTACACTAAGAGCCATTCTGAACAACCATATAACAAAAAGCTACTGTTTCACACGTCCTGTTTCACACGTCCTGGGCAGTGACACAAAGGACTTCATCCTACCTGCACCACGGAGGAGTTGAGGTACTCTGCACACACCCCTAGGGGCTGCACCAGTGCTGAGACGGCCTGAGGGAAGACAGTGACAGTAAGACACACGTGAGGCAGCTTTGCACTTAAAATCAAGCAAGTCCCTTCCCATGTACTTGAGAATAACGTGAATGGTGACTTGATTGAGTCAGGAAGTAACAATGTCTAAATTCCTAAACAGCAAGACAACCCAACTTAAAACATTAGACATTAAAATCAGAATGTCAACAAAACTCCCCTAAAGATTGAATGAAATGATTCTAAAAAGTTAAGGCTTATTTGAAGAAAAAAAATGTTACTAAAATACACGAAAGAAAGCCCAAATAAATAGTGCAGACATTGTGTCCCTGAATGGGAAATAGCAATTATAAAAATGTCAATTCTCTACTCACTGACCTACATGCTTACTGCTACTCCAAACATGGCTTCAGTGGCTTTTTTTTTTTTTTTTTGCTGGACATGTTGATTCCATGCAGAGGAGTGAAAGATATCAAACTAAGCCAGAGGATTTTAGACAACAGTGACAGTGCTAACAGTAGTATGGCTAGTAATTAAAGATGGCTGTATTAGCCCAGAATCAGAGAATGCAACAGGTGTCAAAGAACAAATCCCACACTCAGGACTCTGAGATAAGACAAAACTAGTAAACACCAATGATAATGGAAACAAGAATTATTCAAAGAGGATCTTGTCTCAACTGGTTATTTATTTGAGAGAATTGTATTAGATCCCTGTTATACAATACATAAGTAAACTGAATAAATCAAGAGCCAATTTTTACAAATTATAAAAGCATAAAAAGAAACAAAATTGTAACCTTGAAGTGGGAAAATATTCCCTAAGTGAGTCTAAAAAATTTTAAGCCATGAAGGAAATTTTGTAATTTCTGATACCATGAACATAAACAGGGCTGGCAAGGTGGCTTAGCAGTAAAGGTCCCTGCTGCCAAACCTGATGATCTAAGCTCAACCCTCAAGACCCACCCACATGGTGGGAAGAGAAAAGCATTACCAACCTATTCTCTGACCTGCATGCACGTGCCACACACACTAACATAGAGATACACATATACTCACACAAAAATAGGTTTAGAATTAAAAGAATTCCTAAAAATTAATGATTTACTTGAAATTAATGATTTACTACTTGGAATCTAAAAAGTCAATTTACAGATGAAATGCCAATAGACAGTAATCACACGGAGAAATGCTCTAGCTCCCAGAATAGCAGAGCACTTCAAATTAATTCAGAAAATACCATTTTTGCCAATTATATTAGAAAAATCACAGATTAAAAGATATTTTAGCATTATCGGTCATACTGCAAAATGGGTTTGTAGGGTCCAGCTGGGCAGTATAGCTTTTTTTGGAAGGAGATTTAGTAGTCAACTGTAATTTTGAAACGTTTTAGTCTTTAATCCAGAAATCTTACTTGCTAAGAATTGATCCTTTACAAACACATCTACATGAAGACACATATATAAGGAACACTTTTCTGTAGTAGTAAAAACTACCAATCCAATGACAGTAGGTGCATCATGGTGCATACAGCCTCTGCACAAGTAGCCTGGAGTCACTAAGAGCATTAGTGTACTAACTGGGAACGATGCCCATGACATGCTAAAAGTACTACTGTGTACAGCTTGACAGCAGCTTGTTTTAGAGAAGTGAAGTGGGAGGAGAGACAGGAGTGAGAGAAGAGCAGGGGTAGGCGCGTGCATGGGGTCAACCAGTTTCATTCTTTAGTGCTGGTGAGAGTGTGATGATTTTTCCCAATACTTTTCAAGCTAAAAATTATGATATCAACAGTCTTATCATATGGCCTAAATTTATTCTGGGACACAGCTACCTTCTTAATTGGCCAGAAATCAGGCTCTTATCATGAAACTTTAATTATACTTGTTATGAAACCGAGGACCGAGGAGGCCACTCTCTCCTCACTGCACCCTTCCAGATCACCGTTGCCCACAAAGGCTATTCTGCAAAATGGTCTGACCTAAGGTTTTAAACTCCACAACACTTAATACCAAATAGAGAATAAACCTTAAGTACTATGTGTGCACCCTTCTCCTGTGTTCATTCATGTAGAGCAGAAATTGGGGGGGGGTTGTTCTTTGTTGTTTAAACACTAGAAAATTATTGAATGTTTTTACAGTCTTGAGAAATGAAGTTAATTTCTAATATTACTCATACCTAAACAGCCATTTGAGAGACAAATAAACTAGACAAACTGTCTCTGAAGAGATTTTTCTCTTTTCTTTTTCAAATCACTATTAACTTTCATTTCAATAAGCCATTTCCAATATACTTAATATGAATGATAATCCAACAGCATTAGTGACTCAGGCAGGGAGACAAAGCTTGCCACCGTATGGCAGCAAAAGCAGGTCACTGTATTACTACTTCATCAGTGTCTCTTCTGTCTTCTTCCAAAGAGGGACCAGGGGAGTCCATCAGTTGTTGTCCCACAGGAACTGCCCAAGTTTTAACACTTAGGGTTGGAATTTCAGCACAGAACTTCTGCTTCGGTCCAATTATGGCAAGCAGCATACCCCGGGGCTCTTATACAATGTATACCACACTTGGCTTTTTCTGTGGGTCCTGGTATCAAACTCAGGCTCTTATGCTTGCACAACAAGCACTCTACTGATGGAGCTTTCCCCAGACGTTTTACCTTTAACATTCACCAACCCAATAAAGTGCACTGCACACCAAGCACAGGGAATGGTTTGACTCACCCCAAGTTCTATATCTTCTGAATGGAGTTTGGCTTGGATTGCTGCAAATCCTCCTAATTCTCCAAACTGAAAAGAAAGCAGGCACGAGTTATTTTTTAAATGCTCCACAGTAATAATCTGAGCAAAGAATTAAAGCTAACATTCTCTTTGCCACTATGCTGAGAGATTGATCTTTGAAGCCCAGAATGCAATTCTAATGTGAACTGCAAGATGTGTTAAGGTGAACTAAGCTAAGCCTTGGTGTTCAGCTGTATATTACACACACAGGGAGGGAACTATGCAACACTTCTCCTCAGTGAGACATTCTTATCTGTGGTGGTTTGAATGAGAACTATCCTCCATAAGCTCATGGATTTGAACATTTGATCTCCAGTTGGTGGCATTGTCTGGAGAGGCTATGGAACTTTAGGAGGTGCAGCCTTCCAGAAGGTATATCTGTGGAAGCAGGTTTTGAAGTTTATGGCCTCATCTCACTTCCTGTGCTTGCTCTCTGGTATGTGTGTATGTGCACATCAGATGTAATTAGCCAGCTGCCTGCTCCTGCCTCCTGCTGCCATGCCATATGTACTCTGCCCCTGGATCTGTGAACCAAAATTAACTTTGTTTACACTGCTTTTGGTCATGGTATTTCATTATAGCAACAGAAAAATAACTAATACTTGATTATTTTCCATAGGTATCATTTGTTTAAAATAACCAACTACCAGAAGAGTCACACTAGAAATTGGGAATACTATATCAAAGCCAAATAAATAAAAGCGTATATATACCTTATTTACCAAGTCCACCACCCATCCATGAGGCTCCTGTAAGAAAATAAATCCAAAAATTAATATGGGACTAGAAAAGCCCCCCCATTGTTAACCTTCACATTTTTATTTCCTAAATGGGAAATCTGAAGGAAAAGCATTAAAATTTGAAACATACTTTGAAAGTCTTTCCCCTGATGTTTCTTAATGTAAACCTTGGACATTACATACAATTTTTCTTTCTTTCTTTCTTCCTTTCTTTCTCTCTTCCTTTACTTTTAAAATTTATTTATGTATGAGTACTCTCTCTCTCTCTCTCTCTCTCTCTCTCTCTCTCTATATATATATATATATATATATATATATATATATATATATATATATATATATGTGTGTGTGTGTGTGGTGCATGTCAGAAGAGGGCATCAGATTCCATTACAGATGGTTGTAAGCCACCATGTGGTTGCTGGGAATTGAACTCAGGACCTCTGGAAGAGCATCCAATACTCTTAACCACTGAGCCATCTCTCCAACCCCTACAGTATTATAATTTTTGAAGCATGTAAGTTAAGTTTAGATTTTCAAAGTCTTTGGCATTATAATTTTTGAAGCATACAAATCTAGACCTTTGTAGGATTGCCACATTTAGGAGCATTCATGCATTTAGGGGCAGCTGGAATTTGTTGTTTAAGTTCTCCAAGGAAAAGAATAACTCAAGTTAAATTCTCTAAGAAAGTTGTATTTTATTTATTATGTTTTTCCAAAACAGGATCTCAAGTAGCTCAGGCTAGCCTTGAATTTGTTACACAACTGAGACTAGCATTAAACTCCTCACTCTCCTGCTTTTACTTCCCAAGGGCTGGGGGTTGCAAGGGCACACCACCACTCAGGGCTGAAATGTTTATTTTAGAAATTAAAAATTATTCCCTAAAACGTAGACAAGGAGGAAGTCCGAGGTTAGAACTCACCTCCAGCCTTATGATCACTACCCTTAACCAGGCCTTACTGGCGCTCCCTTCTTTCTTCTGCTATGCACTCAGGGATTAGGGTTAGGTAGAAAGAGACAGCATACCCGCTCTCACAGAGCTCAGACTGCAGCAGCTAAAAGCTAACATACACAAGCAATTCGAATTATAAGTCAGTTGTAAAAACAAAAAGCAAAGGGTCCTTTAAAGAGTAGGAGGTTTCTCTACACGAAGTGGTGCTGTACAAGACAGAAGGCTAAAAGCAGAAGGCTGAAGCACTCAAGCCTATTTGGAGAAGGCACAAGAGTCTTCTAGGTGAAACGTTAAGAGAACTCTCTCTCCCTCAGGCTGCACTTGATGAGCTGAGGAGAATGGCACAGGTAAGAATGCAGACAGCAGTAAAGGCCAGGACAGCACGCAAGTGTCAAGGACAGGCAGTGTGGTTTTTACATTCTAAGAAGGTCCCTTGAAGTTCAGATGAGAATGCAATGGCCCGAGAGAGCAGAAGACTGGGAAGCTTTCGGGAACCAGTTAGAAGACTAATGCAGTGTACAAGATGGGACGGGAAGCTTTCCGAGAACCAGTTAGACGACTAATGCAGTATACAAGACAGGACAGGTGGTGTGTGGAACAGAACGGATGCAAACAGAGCGGACACTGGAGGCACTGCAGGGTTTTAAACCAAAGAGTCTGGTTATGGTTCGAATACAGGAACTAAGAAAACAGGTCAAGTTTGCCAACTCTGCTTTAGCTTGAGCACTGAGATAGACAGTGATGCTATTTATTCAATAGAAAAGAGGGGAGGCTGGCTGGCAATGGCAAGGCCCCAGCAGGCGTGTGAATCTTGAGAACTCTGTATGGCAACTAAGAAGAGAGGGTCATCTTCTTAACTCAGGCGTGCTCAGAGAAGGGCCTGAACTGCAAAGAGAAAGTTCTCATCACTAAGGTGACATTACAGTAATGAGAACGGAGGACACTCCTTAGAAAAAGTACAGTACAAAGAGAGGAAGGCCTGCACCAAAGCTGGGTAGCAGAAAGGACCCAGTAACATGGCAAGTAATCCCTGCAATCCCAACAGCTGGGAGGCAGGGGCAGGAAAAGGAGGAGTCCGAGGACAGCCTGGCTATACAGGACCCTGTCTCCAAAACAAAACACACAAAATACACATGTGTGTGTGTGTATGTGTGTGTGTGTGTTGAAGTTAAAGATTTAAATGTTAAGTACAAAACTAAATACAGGCCGGGTGTGGTGGCGCAACCACATGGTGGTTCATAACATCTATAAAGGGATCTGATGTCCCCTTCTGGTGTGCAGATAGACACACAGCAAAACACTCATACATAAAATAAAATAAACAACAACAAAATAAAAACAAATCTAAAAAAATGCAGTACAAAAAAACACTCAAGTCATTCAAAACTGGAAAGTTATCAAAGACAGTTTTTATACTGTACAGAATAATCATGAGCCAAGAACCATGTAATACTACACTTTTTGATAAAAGCAAGGAGTAAAGGAGTATTGTTATTTATTTCCCAAACCTAGAATAATGTCAGATAAACATCAAGCGGTTAAATCAAATGTGCTTCTGTTAAGGTGATGGTCCCGGTACCTAACAACTAAAACTGACTCATTTCAACTGTTTCTTAAAATCCAGTGTCTGTATCAGAGGACATTTAGATTATGCCCGTCTTGTGGGTATAACGCTACTGCCACATGGCAGACCTTCCATTATCATGACACTGGATCTGGAAATGTAGGAACAAAAGTTTCAGTGCTTGTGTGTTTGCAAGAAAAGTCTAGCTAGCACTGATGACTAGTTTCATTCTGGTTTTTTGGGTAGAATTAGTCTTTCAAGTAATTTCAAATGGTCTACTCTCTCAAATATCTCTAGGAAACTGGGACACCAATTAAACTGTGGCTCTGATAATCTAGTATGTAGGCCAGTGAAGCAATTTCTTTCACCAAATATAATTTCAGATAAAAAGATTCTTCATAACATTACTTAATAGCTATAGAAAAATAAATAATTCTTAAGAATTTTAATACATTTTAGGATATTCTATTAACCAGATGCAATATTTATCCTTTATCTCCAAATGATTTTAAGTCTTCTATGTAAATTATCAGTATTGAAGCACAGACAATCTATTTATGGATTTTTTTCAACATATTTATGGATCAAAAAGGTGAAAAAGAACTATTTACCTTTTGGAAAGTAGATACAGGTGAAATAGCAAACATATTTCCCTCTCCAAACACCTCTGCCCAATTCCTTTGAGACACTTTCATTCTGTTCTTAAAGTGGTATTCATTATCAGGATTGAAAGCCTAGATTCAAAGAGAACAGAGAAACGTCACCTACTTTTATAGCAACATATTAGCATTAGAAAAGAAGATAAAAAATACAGCCTTTGGTTCCTCCACTAGTGCAGCTGTTGCAGCACACTGGCAAAGCTCAGGCCTTAGCTAGTGAAGGAGCGAAGGACTGCCATGATGCTCCTCTGCCCTGCCAGTGTCCATGCCATGGCAGATAGAGCAGGTGGCCTGAGAGGCCTGACTTCAGGCAAAGCAATGCCAGCATCCCTGAGTGGCATCTTTCCACAGGTACAGCCAAATGACAGAGGTGGAGACAATGAAGCTGAGGAGAAAGACAAGAACTGGAGAAAAGGTGGAACTCTCTGTAAATATATTTAAGATGGTAATAATAAGAGAGTTACCAGGGAAAGCTACTGAAAATCTATTAAAACTAGAGAAGCATTTCTTCCAAACATGATGGTTGCTCTGCTTTAAACTAAAGGCAAGGATTCTAACAGCTAAGTTCATACTTCTCTGACAAAATGTTCATGTCATTAGTTACAAGTAGAAGAATAGCATATTATCTTCCACTAAATCAAAACAAAAAGAGTAGCGCTCATTTTCAAGATACTATACCATTGTAAGCACGCCTAGAAGACCAATGGGAATTGGATCCTGTTTCATCCTCTCTGCAACCAATTCTATTAGTAGCATCAACATGTTGTAGATTCCTTCATGAATTTCAGTACCCCACTTATGAACAGCACTTGATGTCAGGAGCTGCAAAAACAAGAGAATCTAGAGTATAACTTGGAAAACCACAAGAAACCTACAGTTTACCAAACAGATCTCCAACAGTCAAAAATGTACGACCAAAATACCCTTTGGATGCAGATGGTTTTAAGACTAGTAACTGTAACCCAGCTTCTTCATGTATCTCAAACTTTGAACTTTAATGTCTATAGAGCAAAGCAGTTTGTTTAAAAGCAATTTTTTTCAGGGACTCTCTAGGTAGTACTGGCTACTCTAGAACTCACTATATAGACCTGGCTAGCCTCAAAGTCACAGAACTTTGCTTCCTAAGTATTGGGATTAAAGACAAGAGAACCCATGCCTGGCATTAAAACAATTTTTATTTTGTTCTTCATTATTATTTCAGTAAACCAAGTAATATAAAGCAAACAGAAACTTGACATCTACTATGGAAACTACTGGTTCCTAACTGATGCGGCCTTCAATAAAGTTCTCAAGGTCTCAGAGACACTGTTCTTATTATACTACACAACAAAAGGATCTCTAGTGAGGCATGACTACTGCTCATCTCATTCAGATGTCACAAAGATCAAAAGATATAACAAACAAGGACATTTTACAAGTGGTAAGGTATTAATATATGTCACCAAGATAACATTGATCAGTAGCTCTGGAATCTAAGAACAAGAGGATGTGTTTCAAGGATATATATATATACATATATATATGTATATATGTATATATATATATATATTCAGTTTATATCATTCATATCTCAGAAGGACCATATCTTCTCATCTGTTCACTAATAAGAACTCTCAATATGAACAAATTTTATTAATACTTCCACTAATTTACAGTATCTTAATTTCCCTTTTTGGTATGTACAAAAGTAAAAGTTAACATTTTAAATGGTAAAGCAAATCTAAAACAGCTCAAAATAATAAGATATTAGAATCTATTTACTGTAAAATAAATATCAAATATAAAAATGGTCTATCTATTAGATTCATTAAAATAAAAGAAGTTGGAGGCTTCAACTCTTCAGTCTTAGGACACCTAATTCAAGACTAACTGACGGGTCAGAAAATGAGGACACAAAGCATCACACTTAAATCTTTAGGATGCTTTTTTGTTTAAATGGATGGTGTTTTCTTTTTTTATTGTTGTTGGTTTGGTTTTTTTAGTGTTTGTTTCTTGAGATTTGGTCTCAGCTCAGGCTAAGTCCAACTTCCAATTCAACTCCTTAGCTTCCCAATGCTGGAATTACAGTTGTGTGCCACTGAGCTAGTGAGCTAGGGAGCTAGTTCCACGTTTCTGGGCGATTTCCCTTTATAGGAAAAACAGTCTGCACTGAAAACTTACTTTGGTCGCACTGAGGACTGTGGACAAACCCAGATCTCAGTAGTTGTAGAAAGGAACGTTGGTTCTACATTTTCTTTTCTCTGTTTTTTTCCCTCTGAGACAGGGTTTCTCTGGGTAACCCTGGCTGTCCTGGAACTCTTTGTAGACCAGGCTGGCCTTGAACTCTGAGATTTGCCCACCTCTACCTCCCAAGTGCTGGGACTGAAGGTGTGCATCACCAGTTCTACATTTTTAAAACATCGATCAGTTCAGCACTGTTAGCTCAAATGAGAAAAAACTCCAAAGACTACATTTATATAAAATGGCAAGGTACTATTTTTTGTGGCAACAGTGACTGTATATTGCTCCTATACCTAAAAATTACACATTAAATGAAGCATTGATTATGAAGCTTCATGTGATCTCAACAATAAAATGCACCACTCTGCTCTCATCTCATTAGTTCGCTCTCACTTTGAACATCAAGTTCTACCTTGTAGAAGAGATGGGAGACAGGCAGCACCTTTTGTAGAGATGGGCTTAAGGGTTAAACATAAGCACGAGTTGGAGCTGGCTTGGATTACTTCTGCTGCAGAATAAACAAGTCAGCTGGAAGGTCAAAGCAAAGAGCAACCGTAACAACAAAGCCCTTCCCTGCACTTTCTCTATGCTTTTAGAACCGACATCTAGAAAGGCTGGAGGAGGTGGAAAGAGGAGCCTAACACTAGGAAGCACTTACAGAAAGCAGCACCAAATAGACTGAACACTGCCAGTTTGTGGAGGCCACGCCTAAAGGCACACCCAAGCCTGCTGGTCTAACTTAATCAAAGAAAGCAAGCCGAATTTTGAGAGTGGAAAGTCTTCTTCATAGTTCTAAACCCTGAGGAACTTTAACTTTCGGCAATTCATAAAACTCAGCCTATCTGTGCGCATGGTTTTTAGAGAAAAGCAAGCAACCAGAACCTGACTGCAGTTATCAGGTAAGGGCACAATATGAAACGGTCCTTCCAAGCAGCTCTGTCAGATACTCACTACAGAGCTTTCTGGATCGGGAGCCTCTCAACCTAAGGGCTGTTTTCTTTTCTTGCTTAGAGATTTGTTTAAAGTTTTATTTATGTGCACGTGTATGTCTGTGTGTTCCTATTCACATGTGTGTGAGTGCCAGAAGAGGGTGCCATGTCCCCTGGAGCTAGACTTACAAGTATTTGTCTGACACAGGTGCTAGGAACCAGACTCTGGTCCTCTTCAAGAGCAGCAAGTGTACTTAACAGCTGAGCAATCTCTTGCCCCCTACAGGTTGTTTTTTAAACTATTAAGTTGTTTCCCATGACTAAATAAACATGCATTTCCTTCTCTGTACATCTATGTTCATACTATGACACATGTCAGTATACGCTACAGAACGTCTGCTACTTCTAAAGCTATTAAGAGCACTTTCTATTTAAAATTATAAATTGGTGAACAAGTTCGTCTAAAGGACAGACCTTGATTCTAAATAATTTCTACCTAAATGACAACTTAGAGAGATTTATCCCCTTTTTTCAAAGATTAAACCATTTTGTTTCTCAAATTAATTTTGTTATTGCTTAGGACTTGAATCAAGGGATAGTATACTAAAGTGCAAATAGGAATAACCATTTACAAATAGATCATTTGTGTCACTAAGTTTTAAGATAAATACAAATATCATCCATCTGTAGGTCTAGTGACTTAATCTGCATATGGAACAAAAATGAATGCAAAACCTCTAAGTACAAGACTGTGGGACACTCACTCCAGCTAAGTCCACTGAACACTTGGCTTTTTGCCAGGGAAATAGCAATGTCTGTGACATAGCCCTTTCTCTTGTGAGGAAAAAGACTCAGATCCTGAAAAGAGAGTCAGGCTGAGTCAGACTGCTTTTGGAAAGCCAAGTCCATGGTGTCCTAGTTGAAGAAAATGGCTGTCTAAGAGAAGTAACCAGAATGAGGAGCAAGCCTATTACTCTGGCTTTGACAAAAGATGTCCTCATCCATGTCATGTTTTTCAGGAAGAACAAACTTTTAATAGTTTAAAATGTTTCTGCCTTAGTAAAGCAATAAGCATAATGATCCCTGAGCCTTAGGTGCAAGATTTGTGTTGCAGATATGTAGGTTGAAACTGGCCTCCATAATACTGCATTTTGATTGGTTTTCTGTTATGGTCTTCATTTGATGCAAAGAGACATTTCCATGATGATCTGATAAAAACAGACTAAGCAAGTTGTAGTTGTATATTTAGGACTATCTATCTATCTATCTATCCACTCACACACACATATATGCATATAGCAACAATTAAAGGAAAAAGAGGCCATGAATTTGAAAGAAATTAAGGGAGAGAATACATGGAAGGTTTGGAGGGAAGAAAGAAGGGAAATGATAATTATATTATAATCTCAAAAAATTAAAATTCAAAACAAAAAACAATTAACATGAAGTGGCTCTGACTCGGGTAATGAACACTAACTTACTAAGTGTCACACCTTTAGTTTATTGAGGTATACAATCCCCTAGTATAAATTAGTCTATTCTTAAGCTATTAAATATTAGGAAGTAAGAGTCATATTTACCAAGTGTAAACACTTACATGTAATGGAAGTAAGTTATTGCTGTTTCAAATTCAGAGCTTATTTCATATTAGAGAAATTTTCAGTTGAGCAAGATTCATGAACTGATTGCATAGATGTTTACATATGCATAAATTCCTAAAACTAAAACTAAAAGGTCACTACTTTTGCCCTTACCAGCAATCAAATCAACACACTTCCTTACCTTCTTAAATGCTTCAGGCATACACCGCTCCATAAATCTTTTGCAATTCTCATCTGACTCTGAAAGACCTTGGTTAAACAAATAAGAGCATATAAGTGCTTTTTGTAGACATTGTATATTTATTCTAAATTAATACATATAGACCTTTATCTCAAAACTTTGATTCTTAAGCAATTATTAAAAGCAGGCATCCTGCTGTCATGGTATGCTGAGAAATAATGAAAGCATCCAAGCACACACGAGTTAGACTGAAATGCAGTGGTACGACTCCATGTCACAGCAGCTTCCATGATCTGATAAAACTCCAGAAGCTGCTTAGTAGCCACTAACTGCCTCAACAGCCATTTATAAAAGTACAAATATTTGAAACATGCCCAAATCACTCTTTTTTCCTAAAGTATACAAATGAACTCTGTGTAAATAAAACAAAAGAACTAAGCCTAGCACCACACAAACATCGAGTAATGAATGCTAGGAGAATGGAAGAACCTACTGTCAAAGAATGCATGGCTTCTTCAGGCTACTGTCTCCACTTGCTGACTGTGGAGCTGGGTAATGCATGGATGGAGGTTGGAGGGCAGCCTTCAGGAACAGAAGGCTCCTTCCACTCCACAATCTAGGCCTCAGCATTACCACTCAGTCATTAGGCTTGGAGGCAAGGGCATTTACTACTGAGACAACTCACTGGGTCCAGAATGCTTTCATCTCTTAAACTTAGTAATGGATTTTTATCATCGGGAACATTGATAAACAATTCCATTTTCCAGAATTCCTGCCTAGTATCCTAACAGGCTCTTAATAATTGCCAGTGTTGGGAAATCAATACTAAATGCCCCATAAATGTCTGCTGAGATTAAATTTAGGCCTGTCAAAATATTTTTGATGCATCTTACTTTTAATCATGATAGTAAATTGCATTCCTCCCATCCCCGTCACTCCTTCCTTCTCTCTCTCAGGGCCCTGGCCTCACGGATGCTAGGGAAGTGCACTGCGACACTCTTCCTATTCTGAAGAGCCCTGAATTGAGCCCAAATATGAAGTGCTTGAATCTGCTAGGGGAAAAGTTAATTTTCATCTCTACAAAGCTTTTCAATTATGCTATAAGTAATTTTATGCTCTACTAAAAATGAAAACAGCTGATTTAGTCAAAGCTTTTACCATCCCACAGGGAATGACAAAGACTGAGAAAATAAATGGTGTGACCAAAATCAGACAATAATTTGTGTTTGACCAACAATGAAACTTCATGTCCTACAACAAACACCTGCGATATGGAAACTTACCAAGTCTTGCTAAGTAGGTAGAAGCCAGCAGACATTTGCCTAGCGATTCTTCTCGCTTGTAAGGAATAGACCAATGATCAGTCAAAACACGGCTTTCCAGCTCATACAAATTTGTTGTAGGAAATTCAATTCCTTCTCCTGAGCAATTTCCATTTTCATCATTCTTCTGAGAAAAAAAAAAAGAGAGATAAGCATTTAAAAAACCACTCCAATTAGTGAGCCCTGTCAAATACTTAGACTTTAACATAGAGCAGATACTTAATCAATGGTAGTTATGTATACCAATAGTGTGAATTCATCTTTCTCAAAAACTACAACTACACCAAACTACAGAAATTCTCAACTTACCATTCTGATATCCCCACTCCCTCTCAAAGGTTATCCTTCTCTTGAATTCTCACTTTCTCTTTGTAAAATATTAAAACTATGTCACTGTCAGTCACGCTACTCTTTCTCTCTCTAACTATGAGGATGAGCTTGAAGGAGACATGTAACCTGCTGCTTTTATCTCCCCACCACTGATGAGAATTACTGATGATACCCGATCGGGATCCCAGAGTCCTTACTCCCCCAAAGGCTGCTGTTATGCCCACAACTGAACTTTACACAGCTTTAAACCAACCACCATGCTTCAAACTTTTCCCAAAACTTCTCAGGAATATTTGATCTTCTGCCTGACACTTCTCTTAAAAAGCTAGGTTTTTCTTCCTTTGCCCATGCCTACCTGAAGGTCTGGTTTTTCCTTCTCTACACCCTCTCCTTTATCAAGCCTCTTCTCTGTTCCAGTCATTCTCTTTATATTCATCTGTTCTCCATATCTCCACTATGACCCATAGACAATTTTGATAAACATCTTTTGATTTGTAAAGGTGTGTGTGTGTGTGTGTGTGTGTGTGTGTGTATTATGTACATGTGGGTGCCCAATGATGGCATAAAAGAACACTGGATTCCCCTGAAGTTAACAGGCTGTCAGCATTCCCAATGTGGGTGGTAGGAACTAAACTCTGGTCCTCTGCAAGGCAGCAAGTACTCTTGAACATCTGAGCTATCTCACTAGCCTCAGATGATCCATAAATTTCTATCTCAGCATTCATCTCTCTTCTGACCTACAGGCTCACAAATAGTCTTCTTTAATATCTTTTCCATTCAATATGTGTTCCAAAACCAAGGCCATGTGCTTCTCCTTATTCCAGTCCACTTCTCCTGTCTTTCCTGCTCGCAAATCGCCCATTTGTTGGGGAGTAAATCAGAAACCAGGAGAGCATACTTAACACTTTGTTTTCTTATGCCTCAAGAGCTCATCATTCCGCCTAAATTCCTTCACTCCTCTCAACTCCGTGTACTTCTGTCTCCACAGCCACCTCCTAACCCACTTTATTCCTGGATTGTTTTACATGCTTCCTAACTGGTAGGGGTGGGGTGGAGAAAGAGGCCACCTCAGACAGCCCTCTACACTGATCTTAAAAAGCACAAATCTAATACTTAATGTCCTTAAAAGCAGTTTTAAAATGTTCACCAAGGCCTTGTGGATGACCTATCTTCTGTCTCCCTCTCCAGCTTTCTGTACTCTTGTTTCTCTAAGATCTACTAGCTTCCTGAGAGGCACAACACACTAATACTTATGAATTACCACTTTGCTACTCTCATAATCAAAAACCTTACTTCCCTTGGCCCTCAAGTAAGTGGGGCTCTGTGTGTCCAGGTTGATGTCTAAGCCTAAGCCATGAAAAGGGAATATTGCCTCCTGGCTCTTTGAAATAGTGCCCTGGACTCTTTTATCACCCAGATACTATGTACTGAAGAAGTCCAGGATAACTAAGAGGCCACCTACATACACCCTGTCCAACAGCTTTATTTGGGCACCACCAGAGCCAAGCCCTGAAAGCCAGGGAAAGAAGGTCCAGATCCCAGACTCTAGCCATTACCTTCAGTTGTAAGTGTTCCAGCTGAAGCCCCAGATGTCCCGGGCAGGGACAAACTGTTTCATGGGGAGAAGTCTAAGGCTGTTTCCTGCAGAACCAATGGGTGTAATGCTGCTGTATACTACATATCCTAACTCACCTTTGCCTGCCTTAGCCTCCTTGAAGATTGTCTAAATCAGGCAAATTTCATACAGAAACTTATTCTTGCCATCCTGAAGTACTCCCTCGAGGGATAGCATTTAATCACAAATGTAACTGGACATTTGTTCATGGTTTTTTGTTTGTTTGATTTTTGAGACAGGGGCTCAGTAGGTACCTCTGGCTGTCTTTGAACTCACAGAGATCCACCTGCCTCTGCCTCCCAAGTGCTAGGATGAAAGGTGTGTACCACCATACCAGGCTTACTTATGATTCATGTTTACCTCTCACAAGACCAGGGTCCATAATGACACAAACCGTATTTACTTTACATCACCTTTTATCTCCACAGCAAGTGCCTAAGTCCAAGTCAGTCCACAGTAAACACTGTCAAATGGGAATCAGCCCGTGCAAAGATACAACTCTCAACGGGCTGGGAAAGACAAGCCTTTAGTTTTCACCATGCTAACTTAGAAGGAAAGCAAACGGAACCCCGACTGGTCAAAACCTTTGAGTTGTTTAAAATATAATTCCAATCATGCCATAATTCACCCATGACAATAAGAAAACCATTCCATAAAACACTGTAACTTCAATAAAGAAAAAAATCCACTATTATAAGACAGAAATGATAAAGCACAAAAAATTAATTTCAATTCCATATCAATGGAACTTTTTCTTTTTTTTTTTTTTCTTTTTTTTGGTTTTTCGAGACAGCGTTTCTCTGTGTAGCCCTGGCTGTCCTGGAACTCACTCTGTAGACCCGGCTGGCCTTGAACTCAGAAATCCACCTGCTTCTGCTTCCAAGTGCTGGGATTAAAGGCGTGTGCCACCACCACCTGGCCTCAATGGAACTTTTTCAAATATGCATCAAAACTCATAATTTAACACCACAAAGTTATATCCATCAGAGAAATATTTTCCCCAAAGGATAAAACATGGATATGTTATAATATGAATACATTTAAAAATGTTATCCTAAATCAAAAATGTCTGACACATTAGTCCACATACTGTATCATGCTACTTCTGTGAAATGTCTGCAAGAAGCAAATCCCCAGCCACATGGGACAGGTTAATGGTTGGCAGCTCTTGAGGAGTCAGAAAGGGAATAACTGATAATGGCTACTAAGGACATGATGTTTCTCTTTTAGGTGACAAAAATATTCTGAAGTGAAGTGGTTATGATGGTACACACAACCCTGTGCACAAATACTTTATGACATGTGAATTCTATCTCAATAAAATCATTAGGAGAATTAACACATTAAGGGTAGTGATTACAGTCCCTTAGCAAGAATTTGAAAACAGAGTAGAACTTTATGATCTGTAATAAGATATAATGCCTGTGGCCAGTAAGACAGTTTTCAAACAATTTAAAAATAGTGATGGGTCTGACAGGTAAAAAGAGCCTGCTAAGTAGTTAGTTCCTTAGTGTGGAATAAGGACAGCTGGGATGCACATGATCAAGACATACTACATAAGGATGAAACTGTCAAAGGTAGTCCTCTTTTTAAAAAAGGAGGGAAAAGCTATGTGATGCACAGTGTAGGCAGCGCTAGGTTGTGTGGAGCTGCAGCCAACAGAGACGGGGACTTCTGAGGCAGGAAACAGAGCAGTGTGAGGTCATGTGCAGGCAGGCTGGCCTAGTTAGTACTCTGAGTCAGCATTGTGTGGTGGGCCTGATCTTGGCAAAAACTATATATTAAGCAAAGGAAAACAAATAAACAAACAAACAAACACCGCACACAGGAGCTTGGGACTGTCCTACTGTGACATAGTTTCAGCAGACATAGCACATGGAAGGCATTTAAGAAAAACTCAAGGATGTAATATATTATTTTCTTATTAGACATGAAAAGGCATCAAATCTAAACAAATCTAAATGATAAAAGTAACCATTAATGATCATTCATTCTATGTTGATTAGAAATAGTTTACTGACGAGGTGCTTAATACTAGAGAACAGACACATAGGCTCCTTCTCTAAGGAGGATGGTCTAGAGAGGAGAAAGTGACAAAAGGTGGCGAGAGGTAAGCAGCAAGAATCCAGGATCTCCACGCAGAGACACAGAGCACATTCAAACCAGGACTGCTTAATTTTCAAATAGCAATATCTCAGTGTTTCCAGCTTTATATGTGACAAGAAGGAACTCCTTTATTTTTTACTATTAATTTCACTTAAAACTGAAAATTATTTACTTTTAAAAGTATAGCTTACAATGCTTAATGAATGCAGCACTTGTTACAGTTGCACAGTTCTGAACTAAGGCAGAGGAGAAATGAGCCTACCAACAACAGAATGACCTCTTCAACTGACAAACCATTAATGATATTAAATCTGTATTCAGTTATCAAGGAGAACACAATGCAGATAAGCCCACGTATAAATTACAAATGTGCTTCTAAATTAGTCAGTTCTAAAATAAAATCAGTGATTAATGTTGTATACATATACATCTTAAGCTATTTCCTAAATATGCAATTACTTTATTACTATACATACTATAGATATGAAAATATAAACGAGGTCTAGCTGGGCGGTGGTGGCACACGCCTTTAATCCCAGCACTTGAGAGGCAGAGGCAGGCGGATTTCTGAGTTCGAGGCCAGCCTGGTCTACAAAGTGAGTTCCAGGACTGCCAGAGCTATACAGAGAAACCCTGTCTCAAAAAACCAAAAAAAAAAAAAAAAACCAAAAAACAAAACAAACAAACAAAAAACGAGGTCTAGTTCCTGTATCTGGTAGAATCTGAACATTGAGTCAATTTAAAAAATTATAACTGTAACTTCATCTGTTTGCAAACTATGCAGGCTAAGGCACATTATTTTCTCAAGTTGCCACTGTGGCGTATGACTCTACTGCCCCAGGGGATTAGCATATGAATTCTAGAAGAAATGTGTTAGCTGGGCGGTAGTAGTGCATGCCTTTAATCGCAGCACTTGGGAGGCAGAGGCAGGCAGATTTCTGAGTTTGAGGCCAGCCTGGTCTACAGAGGGGGTTCCAGGACAGCCAGGGCTACCCTGTCTCGAAAGAGATGTGTCTCTGCCTAACTTCTTTTTATGCTATAAATTGCAATTAGCAATGGCCATTTGAGTTGCAGTTCATTATCTACAAACTAGCATGTTTGAAAAAGGCAAAGGAAGCAACTTAAATTGAGACAACATCTTAACTGAGGGCGGAGTTTTAAAAATTACTGGACATTTACAAATAAGCTTTTAAATTAATGTTATGACCTTAGTTTTTATTTAGGAAACCATCCTAGTGGAGTTAAAAATGACACAACACGCCGGATGGTGGTGGCGCACGCTTTTAATCCCAGCACTTGGGAGGCAGAGGCAGGCAGATTTCTGAGTTTGAGGCTAGCCTGGTCTACAGAGTGAGTTCCAGGACAGCCAGGGCTACTCAGAGAAACCCTGTCTCGAAAAGCCAAAAAAAAAAAAAAAAAAAAAAAAAAAACAGACACGACACACTGCTCCTTCGTACAGGGTACACTATGAGAAGTTAATACCCTTTGTTAAAAGAAAGAAGCAAAATCTAGTAAACAGATAAGCTTCCATATGCCAATCTACTGAACTCACACACATAAAAAGAGTATTTGACTTAGTGGG